>NC_141900.1:102200541-102510637 GCF_057802395.1 Ceratotherium simum simum
GTGGCCCCACCCTCTACCCTGTCATCCAGGTCAGAAACCTGAGTGGCATCTTAGACAGTAAGTGGTGGGTGGAGTGCTGAAGACACAGGCTCTGCTGTCAGACACGCCAGAACCCAACACGGAGCTACCACTTAGTCCGTATGTGTCCTTGGAAAAGTCGCTTAATCTCTCTAGGTCTGTTCCCTCATCCACGAAATGAGGAAATAGGACATACCTTGCAGAGTCCTTATAAGGATTAAGTGAGATGTGCATAGAAGCCTTAGCGCCATGCCTGTGGCATGGAAAGCACTTGATACATGGTGATCTCCCTGCCCGCGTTCCTAACACACCACCAGTCAGCAAGGCCAGTCAAGTTCAGCTTTGTAATAGCACTTGAATCTGTCCCAGCTTCTCATTCCCAGGGCCAGTGTATAAATTCAGAAGATCCTAATTTCTTGCTGGGTTACTGTAATAGCCTATTGACTAATCTCCCCTCCTCTGGTCCTATACCCCTCCATCACATCCTCCACACTGCTGCTGGGGTAATTTTTCTAAAACACAAATCTGATCTTATCACTTCTCTGCATAAAACATTTTACTGCTTCTTCATTGCCCTCAATTTAAAGCACAAACTCCTTAAAATGGCAATACAAGTTCTGGCCCCTGCCCACTTCTGCATCTCCCCAATAGTATTCTATGCTTCAGCCGTATCAAACTGTCTTCAAGACCTTAGTGTCGCCTCCTCTGGAAACCCTCCATAGCCCTCTTTGGTTTAGAGAAGTGTCTTTTTCTCATTCCTATAGCACCCTGAGCAAATATTTAGCACAGCGTTGTGAATGATAGACTGTCAGTCCCTTAGAGGAAGTGCCCTTGTCCTCAAGTCTGCATCCCTTGCGGTATTCAGTACAAGTCTTTGCACGTAGTAGATACTCAATACATATTTGGTCAATAAATGAGTGAGTGAGTGAGTGAGTGAATGAATGAATGAATGAATTTGCACTTGAATGGATAATCAGAGTGATAAAGAAAATAGGAAAATGGATAAAGATAGAAATGTTGAGATTATGAGGTTGGAATGACGGAGATGTTTCTACCTCATCAGTCGTTCATGTAACTTCATCAATAAATGCTAATCAAAATACTCTGTCCCAAGACCATTGACTGTCTTTATAAAGCATCCTCTGTATGTTTGATTATGCTATTCCTCCTGCACAAGTCATCTTCTTCCTTCTAACTATGCAAACCCTACTCATTATTTAAGGCCCATTTCAAGACTCACCTCTCCCAAGCACCTCTCCCAATTTCTTCCTAGAAAATGTCAGGCCTTTTGCCTGAGCTGGCTTCCCAGGACTCACCTTTTGCCTGCCAGCCCTATAAGGCTGCACTAAATAACATCAGTAGTGTGGTTTTTGTGGTAAGTGTGAGCAGGGTTTTAATCCAGCTCCAGTCTTTGTAAAGTGGTGACCTTGGGCAAGTCCCTTAGCCTCTCCAAGTTTTGGTTTCCTAAACTATTTGTTCAAATGAGCGTAACAAAACACATCTCGCTGGAGTGTGGTGAAGACTGAAGGAATAATGTTGTATAGCACAAGACATATGGTGGCCATTTGACAAATGTTAGTTTTCTTCCTGGTGTTTCTTGTCTGTGCACTTCTCTGGAACTTTCCTCTTCCTTGCTGGACCTAAGATGCTGGCCAGACCTCTCTCAGCCAGACTCTTGGTCCTGACCTTTTCTAGGCAGGTCTATCCTGCATCTGTCTAAACCCTAATGCCAAAAGGCTGAAATAATGGCTCAAACTCATAGGTTTCATATCATTATGCCCTTGGAAGAAACATTCGCATGTTTCTTGCATTATTTGCAAGTTTTCCTCAATTTTGGTTGTTGAGTTACTGGTTGTTGAGTTACTGGTAGAGCAGACAAAGTCAGATGTTATCAGTGAGTACATGGACTGTTTGATTCCAAATACTTGGCTGAATGCTGGGACAGACCCTCATATTAATTGTAAATATGAGGCCAGTGAGCTCCCTGTTAGAGATAATAGGTGCTCTATTAATTGGTGCTCTATTTTTCCATATGGACAACTCTGGATAGCACAACTCTGCGTATGCTAAGAAAATGGACTTAGCATCAGAAGACTTTAATTAGAGTTCAGACTCTACCACTGGCCATGGAATTTGGGCAAAACTTTAATCTCTGGTATTAAATCACAGTGGATAGAATTTCAAGCCTTATTCTCCAACCGTGATTAGTGGACCTTCAGCCACACCCCATACTCACTACTGCCTCCATACCCGGGCTCTCCAACCAAAAACACCTCCCCTCTTCTCTCCAACCACCCAAGCAGTGGGGGGTCCAGCCTTCAGTTCCCACACTGGAGTCCATCTCCTTCCCTAACCACTCCTAACTCCTAGAGCACGTCGCCTCAACCACTCACGCTGTCACGTGACCCTATGTGGCCCTGCTCTGTTATTTAACAAGTTTGTGTGTACCTGTCATGTCTTCCAGCATGTTGTCATCTTAGCCATCTTTGTGTTCTCCACATGGTTCAGGCAGAGCTAAGCACATAGTAGGTACTTGGTAAATACTTGCTGAATACACTTAAGGGACATAGCCAGGCAGAGAAGGGGAGGTGGACAGCTGAGAGTTGGAACAAAGAGCGTCCTCCTACAGGAGCTTAGAGAGCTGGCCAGCTGACTCAGCGTGCATCAGTCCCACTGGACCTATAAGCTTCAGTGATTGGCACTGTTGCAACTTAAATTTCTGCTGAGTGGGGTCATAAATATTAACCTGAGAACATAATAGTGAGAATGACTCCTTCTTTTTCACATCCCAGACTCAAGAACAGAAATATTTACCATCACATCTAGAGTATAATAGCAATATATCATCTGGCCTTGTGCATATAAGAAAAGCACATTTTCTGGAATGTGTCCTTGTTTATCTTAAGGCAGTGGATAGAAAATGACCTTTGAGATTGCTGGGATAAAGCCCAAAGCGCTACTCAATTGGAAACCTGTTTAATGGCTGAGACAGCTTACCTCCAGATGAATTATGGATGCTCTACCATTCCAAGATTACATTAGGAAGGAAACGTGTCACCAACCATGATCAATGGATGGAATGTGAGTCTCGGCTGCACCCTTTTAAAATAAATAAATTGAGGTTTGAACAAAATTGGAGATCACTTTTGGTTGAGTAAAATAAAATCTGTTTAGCTAATTCTTTGGAGTTGTGGATTGCCTGGGAACCTGCAAACTGCAACCTCCCTTCCCCAAATACATTCAAAGCATAGAAGAGAAGTCATTTAAAACTGAATGCTTGATTTCTTGCTTTGGTTTCTAACCAAAACTAAAAATAAAAAGGCAAAAGAGAGGAAAGTTGACTCAGAGAAGGAAATTGGATTGTGAGTAAATAAGCTGTCCAAAAACCAAAAGAGAAGACAAAAAAGAATAGAGGTAATTCTTTAATGTTTTTGTCATTGCCCTGGAAAAAATTACCTGGAACCTCTAATAATTTGTATTAAAACTCTTTTTTTATTTAGCTTTCATTTTGTAATCAAAGTAATACAATCACCTTGTTTAAAGTGTCAAATAGTTCTCTATGACTTGTTAGGAAAACCAGTCACCCAATTTTCAGTTGTTTTTTCTTTCTTCTGGTGTTTGTCTCCAAACCTCTAAAGACATTTATTTGCTAGTCAAGGGGTCAGCACACTTTTCCTGTAAAGAGTAAAGTGAATATTTTAGGCTTTGAGGACCATCCAGACTCTGTTGCAGTTACTCAGCTCTGCTGTGAAAGTAGCCAGACAATCTGTAAACAAATGGGCATGGCTGCGTTCCAATAAAACTTTATTTACAAACACAGGTGGCTAGCCTGTGGGCCATAGTTTACCAACCATTGGGCTACTCCATGTATCTCTGCTTTTAGTCAGTCACTATTAGCTGAATTCTTACTGTGGAAGATGAGGATTAGGCTCTTTAACAGCCAACAACTCCCGTTCTCAGGGCTCTTCCCTCCACATGCTTCCTGTGCACCACCCTTTAAATAGGATGGTTTGCTAAGTTTGGTAAGACCAGTATGTAGTATTTACATCATCACAACTTCATGCATGCTAGTAAAGTTGAACCATATAATAGATTACATTTCCTTTCTTGAACAATGTTTTATTTTTCTTGGAGGTAACAATTATCTTGTTTTTCCATTTGTTTAATTTTTTATGAATTGATGATGAATTCAAGGTCAAATTCTCTCCCAATTTTTAAAACCTTTTCTCAATACGTTTTCACACATAAAAGATAGTCTCTCCATTTCATTTCCTTGGAGACATCTATTCCAGAACATTCTAACTGGAGAAACCAGTTGTCATCCTTGTTTCTGCCTTCTCCATCATCATAGAGATCCTCAAAGTAGAGGCCTCTACTTTGTTAGAAGCCCTCTTACCTGGCTTCTGGGACCTCTCCTTCTTGGTCTATTCTCTTTTTTTTAACGGAGCCATCTTTCTGTAGCTTCCTAAGAAAGGGTGCATGGGAGTGAACGTTTTCTGAAACATTATAAGTCTGAAAATGTCTTATTCACCCTCACACTTAATTGAGGTTAGACTGAATATAGACTCCTTGGTTGGAAATTATTTCTCTTCAGAATTTGGAAGGAATTTTTCAGTTGTCAACAGTGTTGCTCTCAAGAAGTTCAATGCCATTCTAATTCTTGATCCTTTACTTGCATACAGTATTTTTCTCTCTAGAAGCTTTTAGGTTCTTATTCTTTTCCACCATTTTCTGAAATCTCATAAATATTATTTGGTGTGGGTCTATTTTGACCCTTCATACTGGGTACTCAGTAGGCCTTTCAACCTGGAAAGCCACTCTCTTCAGCTCTAGGACATTTCCTTGAGTTGATTTTTTGGGACAATTTCCTCTCTTTCATTTTCTATTCTTTCTTTCAGGAACTTACATTCAGATATCAAACCCCATGAACTGATCCTCTGATTTTCTTACCTTTTCTCTCATTTGTTCAATTTCTTTGCCTGTTGTTTCCCCTAAATCTTGAGAAACAGCCTCACATTTACATATTGAAACTTCTCATTGAGTTTTTCATTTCTTTTATTATATCTTTAATTTCCAAAAACTCTATTTTTTTTGTTCTTTGAATTTTTCTTTTTTATATCATCTATTCTTCTCTCATGGAAGCAATATATTGAGCAATATACTGAGGACATTAATGGTAGTTTTTTTTAATTGTTCTTTCCCTAGTCAGCCTCTCTTTTCTTCAAGTAGCTTTCTTTTGTTTGTTTGTTTGTTTTTCTTTGGCCTTCTCCTGTGTTTGAGACATTTCCTCAAATGTCTGGGGACCCTTTGGCTGGCACATGTATTTAAGAGTGAGGCACTAAAAATATGACTGGGAGTTCTGTGCACACAGATGGGACCTGTTGCCTGTGGGCTTTGCTGTCTGAGGTGATTTATTGGGGAGCCTCTGACATCAGCATCACTGAGTTTTTTCTCTGGAGTTAATCACAAGCTCCGGAAAAGAATTTTCCACTCATGCCTGGAGAGTAGACACCTGGCTATCATTGTTCTCACAGCTGAGGAGGAAGAGGGCTGTAGGGTTTCAACATGCAGTGTGTAAACTTTGACTTCATATCCCTGTTTTCAGTAAAGAACCCCTGCCTACCCTATGCCTGGAGACCCCCAGAAAGACTCTGCTAAACCCTGTCCAGAGAATAAATTTTGAGTCTTCTGCCTGAATGAGGGAAGGGCAGTTGCCTGGTGCAGAGATCTGGGGATATAACTGTTCTTAACAAACTTCCAATGAATTCCTGTTTTCAGCCCCATGCCTACACCCATGTCCAGTGGTAACTCTTGTCATCAATTGCTTGAGTTTGGGGGTTTTGCCGTGCAAATTGGGTTGCTTCTCAGCTCTCTCCACCTAGGCTTAAGTTACCATTTCCTTGAATATGCTACCACTGAAGATGGTTCAGTTGTTTTTCAGCTTCCAAAATGTTGTAGTGTCTTTCTCCATTCTTTGTCCTTATATCTTTACATATTTTAAGACTTTACTCTCCCTTTTACAGCCATTTATGGAGAAAGCAGTGGTACGTGCGTGTGTTCAATCCACCATCTTTGACAGGAAGCCTCCAGCAGTTTTAGTTTAGAGGAAGTTTGAAGTACACATGGAAAAGACACATTCTAAAATATTCTGATTTATTAAAACTAGAGTCACGGCTTTATTTTTAATTTGCCTTTCAAAAGGACTAATTGGTTAATTAAAGAATTTACAAATAATTTTTTCAAATATTGAGATTTTTCTGTTAAAACTAATGTCATGTTTTAAAGCTATGTGATTTTTCTTCCTTTGTGAATTTTCTTTTTGCTGTAAGAAGGATGCTCAGCAGAGAATGTAAAGTTATATATAGTTGTATATGAATTATACATCAAAGGATTATGTAAAAATAATTTTATTATAATATATAATTAATATATGTTCATTATAGAAAACGAAAAAAAAACAAAACATATAAGATAAGCTTTTAAGATAAGCTTAAAAATCAACTATATTCTCCACAATCACAGAAAGCTTAACTGTTTAATGCATTGTCCGTGTGCTATACACGCATGGTTAAGAACTAATGTACCTACACATCTGTATCATTTTTAAATTAACATTTTTTAAATGGATCCAATTTTAAAAGTTTGGTATATGCCTAGATTTTCTAAAAGACTTCTGCTATATGAAGGGAAACTTTGCAGTAATGGATTTAAGTGTACTTATTCTTTAAGTATGTTTGTTGAAGAATGATGGGGCTATTGTATGTAGTTCAAATTCAGGCTCACACACAACTGTCAGCCACAATTCACTTCACAGCCATTCGTGCCTGCACAGCCCTGCTTCTCTTGCCTTCAGGCTTCAAATTGGGAAATCATTTTATTTGACCTGAAGTCTTCAGTTTAGATGAAAATGTTGTTAATTGCTCTAGCTATAGGCAGAATAGAGGAAATCATAAAAGAAATAAAATAAATCATAAAATTCATGCATTATATATTTTTTTGATATTTTAAACCTGGCAGTTATCTTTCTAGCCTAGTGAGAATGCTTTGATAAAAAGCACCATCCTTGGAATTTTTGGTTTTCTTTAATGTGCTTGGGTTTTATAAGTTCTGCTTTGCCTACCACCAAACCAAATTCGGTATAGACTTTTACATATAAAAGCTATGACAAAAAGTATTTCTTTAACAACATACAGCCTCTGAAAGCAACATCTAGACCAAAATATATTCACATTTATTATTTGTACTTTCGTTTAACAAATATGTCCTGAGATTCTGCTTCTTGCTTGACATAGTACCTATTATTGTCTCCTGAGCATCCTTCTCAGTGCAAGAAGAAACGTCATTGTCAGGGGAGGAAGGAAAAGCAGGGAGAAAAAATAGATGGCAAGAATATGGCAGGAACCCAATCCCAAGAACTCAAAGCCTTAGGAATAAGAAAGAGGATAAAGATCTACAGAGAACAACTGGGCTTGAAATGGGAAGCTGGCCACTAGCGCACAGGAGCACTGGGTCCCCTTTAGAGTGGACCAGCAGCAAGGACAATCCCTACTGCCCAAGGTCATCATCAGTCTCAGACTCAAGGATGGAATGAATCTTTTAGGTGGTGTTTAATGAGGATGTGAGATTTCAGAGGTAGAAAAGTAGGTAGGTACAGGTCCTACTGACACTGATTTTGTGCAGAATTCTCATAGAAATCATATCTGGTTCCCTAGCCTTTGTAAGACCCAACACAAGTTAGAAGAATGTTCTGGGTGGCATATTACAGGCAGGCACATTGACTACAGTAAGAACAGGCAGTTAGATGCTTATCAGCAAGAGAGGAGATAAACAGTAAGATATGAGAAGTCAAAAATCCTATGTAATCTCATTTTGAACAAAGAGCCTAAATAGCCTGGAGGCACCAGTGTATACATTATTAAAGAGTCAATCAAGAAAAGGCCATTGCTATTCACTTTAAGGCAGCAAACAAACAAATAAACAAAAATTGGGGGTAGCCATTCCCACTCAAAATAAGTTTGGTGTTTAAGGGTTCTGTTTCCTTTATAAAGGGGCAACCGTTTATCTGGACTAACCACAGATACTGTCTCCCTGCATGAGAATAGAGGAGCAGCAATTTAAAAATCATGATGTCATTCTTCTGATGATAGGCTATAAATAAGAACTAGTCTTATCAAGGGAAACTGCAGTGCTGGTACTGATCTTAGTGTCAAAGCAACGTTAGAGCCGCCTGGGTTTCACACCAACCGGCATTTTAAAGCATAAGTTTGCTTTAACAGTATGGAAAGTCTTGGTTGCCCTGAGCTCACTTCTAAATTCATCCTCATCCAAGGTGAGAGATAGCAAGTCTGTTTCCTTGTCCAGCAGGGATGGTCCTTTCATCAAAGTCCCATTCAGACCTTTTGGCTTTGGGAATGATTTTTTGGGGAGGTATCTGACATGGCCACTCCTCTGACAGTCTGTCTCCCGTGGAACCTAGCTCTTGGAATCAGGAGAGTGTCTTGCATACCTTTCAATTGCTGTGAAAGATGCCTGAGCTGGTTAGCTCACATTCCACGATGTTCCGACTGTCCCGAAGAAAGATGACTGCCTGCTGGCACGTCAGCAGCTGCCGCCTGCTGATGGCTTTACCCTCCCCCTCCCCATTCTCATTTCATTAGCAATGTGAGTGTTCACACCCTTCAATGAGAATATGATGGGTGTTAATGAACATAACCCATCTGTGCAGCTCATGTGGTTTTTTCCCCAATAAATCCAGTGATGGGCGGTAAACAAGTGGAAAGAGGAGGGCGATGTCTGGAGGTGTCCTAGGAAACAGAAAGCAGGTGGGTATGAGTCAGACCGTGCGGTGAATCTGAAAGGGCTAGAAGCTTCCTAAACTGGTTTGGGTGTTTGTTTGGACACTTATGACCCTGGGTGGTCCCACCTATCCAAAAGCATTCAAATCAGGCTCGTTTTTAAACAAAGCAGATGGTGTGGAGTGTAAATTGTAGGAATACTGTTAACCTTTGCAAATGGGCTTCGTGGTCCGAATGGGTAATTACGAATTTCTTTCCATTAGGAGTTACAACCTCATCAAGATTCTACATCCCACTCTTGAGTTTGAATCTCCATACGACAGGAGAGGTTTATTCCAAGAGGGTAGAGGGAAAGAGGAACACCACTCTCTTTCTCTGGAGCAGAATGATGGTTAGGAAAGAACAGATCAAAAGAATACAACCTCTGTCTGTTAACTCAGCTTACCAATTCTGGCCACATTTTCCAAGTTATCAGTAATCAAAACATCAGGAAAGAAACTATAACCTCTCCTCCTGAAGGATTCATTTTAATAACTTCCTAATAAGGTGCTTTTGATTGCATTATAGGCGATTCGTGAAGAATTTATTATCTAAGATACTATTTGTCAGTGTAGGCTATCTATCGATGAGTGGAAAGACTGATGAATTGGCTATTAACAGAGATAAGAAAGCATATTGATTAAGTTGGCTTTATATTTAGTAATCTGCCAGACAGCAACAGTGCATGGAAAATGCACTCTATAATGAAGAACTGCTTCTTCCTTTGTATTCCATTAAGACTCTTGCATATTTTATTCTGGCAAAACAAATCATGACTATGATGACAAAATCATCATGTTGTTGTGCTCATATGTCTCTACCATGAAAGTGAATTAGAGGGAAATTTTTATAACTTTCTCAGTACAAAAATAATCATGTTATCAAAACCCTTCGTCTTTTCAATATTTCCAAAGTTCATTTCATTTGTCCTCTTAAAAGCCTCATAAGTAGAACCAGTTCTGTGTGGTAGAACTGTGTTTGTAATTTTATATGTAAATGAGCACATTCTCCTTTCAGCTGGAGAAGGCAACCACATTGCCTTACTTCCCCAACTGCGGCCTCCAAGCTTTCTTAACAAATCCCACTGCATTCAAGGTGTTAATGAATGTACTGCCCTCCCAAGGGCCACTGTGCAATGTCCCCCTGAGCCATGCCAACCAATCGCTAGGATTTAGGGGACCACATTCAGACCTTGCAGAAAGGATAAGCCTCATTTCCTCGAGCATTTTTGTCTGTTTCCTTCTTTTTGTGGACACTGGACTAGGGGAAGCAGCAGGTACCGGTGGGTCCAAGATGGAGTGCTGAGACCTAATAAATAATTGGTAGGTACCCACGATACACTATACCTATGCTGGACCCTGCACTGACCACAACGGTGAATCAGACCTGCCGGCTGTCATTCGAGTCATCGCAATCTAGACTAAGACATACGCAAAAATGAATTTGACACCTGGTAGAAAGTAAGAAGGATTTGTTTTAACAACTTCTCAGCTATTTCTGAAGAATTTATCTAAGATACTACTTGTCAATGTGGGCTATTTGCTGATGAGTGGAGAGGCTGATGATTGGCAGGCTACGTGACATACATGCTTTCAGAGTAAAGGAAAGTTTCTTCTAAAAATGGGAGGAGTGGCTGGACGAGGTACCCATGCAAACAAAGGCACTGATGCAGAAAACCAGAAGGCAGGACAAGTAGTAAGTGTGGCTAAGAAGGTACACATGATGAGGAGCAATGGGGTAAGATCACGAAGCTGAAAGCCCAGGTTAAGGAATTTGGACTTTCATTTGGCAGGCAGTGGGAGCTATTGAAAATTTTTTCAAAAAGTGGAGTGCAACAGGGAAGGCAGGAAGCTTAGCAGAAGGAAGTCAGGAATTCCAATCAGAGTGTTTAGTGTTTAAGATTCAGAATCCAGAAACCTGTCAAAATAGCAAAGAGGGGTTTGGCTCTGATTCAGCCCTCCATGGTTATAGTGCCAGCAAGACTAGAAGTTGGCCTTGGGGGTGGACAGGGGTAGGTGGCAGGAGGGTGGAGAGGAGGGACAGAGAGTAGCTTTCCCAAAGTAAAAGAAGAAGGTTTTTGTAACCTAGCACATCATCATGGTCAGATTTATCAGACGAGATTATTTAACAGGCAATGGTTATTTCCCATTGAAAGAAAGTGATACGTATACAGTATCCAAAATAGCTCCCAAACCAAAGCTGGGCTGATATATAGGTTGGGTCCATTCTACCAGCAAAGGAGCAATGTCTTGAGATCTTAGGTGTAGGGAATTCATGCATTTTATAAAATATGTCCAATACAAGCATCAGGCAAAATCATCTCTTAATGTTTTCTTGACATGCTGAGAATAAATTTCCCTAATTTTTGAATGCCTAAGTTTTAAATTTGTACTCTAGGCACATTGCCTGGGGAAAAAAAGAGAGGAAAGAGATTAAGAGAAGAAAAAATGATAATCATTTATAAACCACAATAGAATTCTAGCTGAGGTTTACCAAGAGAACTGTAAATTCTTGAAATTTGGAGGGAACCATCAAAAAAGAAACCCTAAGGCTTGTGACCATATGCCAACCGTACATTTCTGCCCCCTTTTGCCACACTATTGTACATTTTGAGGGAAACTCAAGAAACAAAAGCAACAAGAAATATTCCTGCTATAGCATGGCAACCATAACCTACCAAATTTTTTATATAAAATAGAAACCTACTTCTAGTTGTATACATTTACATGCTTAGATTTAATCTCTCTAGGATAACTGTGTTGTAAATGAATTTTATTGTAACTCTGAAACCGGATGCCAAAGAAATGGACTTCTCTCAAAGTTGTACTTGACCATGTCCCTTATAGTTTTTTCTGGGATCAAGAAGTTAATTTGTTGCTATAACACAACAATACAACAAAACAATACAACCACAGAATGTTACTGACATTTGTTTGAGGCTTTCACAATCTGGTTATATATTAACTTATTCAACCTTATCTCTCCTTTCCTAATCCCTGGCTCTCCATCCAAGCTGTTCTCCTAACTGTTGCCTCAGTAAGCATAGTTGTTTTTTTTCCTTTTTTCCTCAACTTCAACTTTTATTCAGTGAACAACCCCCACACACGCACATGCCAACCTTTCCATTTTTCTGAAGTCTACCCATCCTTCAAAGCCCAGCTTGAAACTTAACTCCGTCCTGAAATCTTCCCCAAAATATGCCAAACCATTCTGATTTCTCCCATCTCTGAATCTTATAAATAAATTGTTGGTGGCATTCATTTGACTACTGATAATAATGACATCATCATTATTACAATTACCACCATGCCCTGTGCTTATCCAAACAACCCTGCAATGTCAGGTTAAATAACTTGTCTGAGGTCACGTAGCTACATAGTTCAAACCTAGCACCACTGGCTTGAAAATCCGTGGTCATCTTCTCTGCCACTTGGCTTCCCAGTCATGGATTTCCTTGCATTAGCATTTAACAAATCTGTTTTGTGCATGATTCTAGGAAGTGGTTATTTTTTTTAAAGTGGTTGCCTCATTGCCCTGCTGTACCTACTTTTGCTGAACCCACATCAAGTGTCCAGTTAATACTGAAGGAATTAAGTTGAATTGAATTCCTGTCATTTGGGCCGTTATCGCAAGCTCCTCTTCTTTATCTGTAGATGGATCGTCACCATTACCTCTAACTCTTTTTGAGGAATTGCCTCTTCCTTGATTGTATGTGAATTGTTTTCAATCCACTTTACTAAAATAAAGACAGTCACTACCTGTGTCTGTTATATAAATGTGAACACTTAAAAACACTAACATTTATGAGCCAAGAATTAGAGGAGAGTCAATCGATCATTGGAATTGTACAGAGGGAGAAGATTGGAATAGCCATTCCTCTCTCTGCTGTCTATGGGCTCAACCTTTTCAGCCTGCCTGTTTCTAAAGGTGAGAGGAAGCCTTAGATGTCTCTGAGGCCCATTAATCTTCCAAATGAAGATACTGTGTCACAGGCATCATGTATAAGCAACAACACATGAAGTGGCAGGTGAGGAGAAGTGGGTCCTAGCGTACCCTGGGAAGCCGTCTATTCTTCCTTACTCAGATATCACTTTCTCATGGCCTTCTCTGACCACTGTTTTTAAAATGCAAATCGCACCACATGCATGCCCTATGCATCCCTCTTCCCTGGCTTATTTTTCTCCGTAGCTCATGTTCTCATCTAGCATCCTGTGTACTTCACTAAGTTGTTTGTGGCCCTTCTCCTCACACTACAATATAAGTTTCCATGAGAGCAGCAGTTTTGGTCTGTTTTCTTCTATGCCATGTACCCAGCGCCCATAATAGTGGGACACAGAGGAAGTGCTTAATAATATTTGTGGAGTGAGTGAGATGAATTGTAAGCAGAACATTCAAGGGTGTTGAGAAGCTGTGTTAGGAAACATTCGATCCTCCTTTGTTTCAATGCCAGATATATGGGGGTTTTCCCCCACCAAGCAATTCTCTGTGACACCCGCTGGTTGTCCTACAATTTAACTCAATTCTGACACTATCTACCTGGAGATAGCGTCAGAACCCACACGTTAAGGGCTCAGTCCCACAAGACTGTCCCCTCCCCCACTGCAATGGGGGGGGAGGGGATGCCAATTGCAAATCCCAGTTGTCACCTGTGCTTCTGACCAATTGGCTATAAATCAGAGGTTCCCATGACCCCCTCCTCAGGTTCGATTAATTTGCTAGAGCAGCTCGCAGAATTCAAGAAAAGAGTTTACTCACTAGATTACCAGTTTATTATAAAAGTATATGATAAAGGACACAAATGAACATCCAGATGGAAGAGATGCGTATGGCAAGGTAGGTAGGAAGAGGAGCAGAGCTTCCATGCCCTCTCCGGCTCACCACTCTGCCAGTACTTCCATGGTTCACCATCCCGGGAACTCTCCAAATCCCATACTTTTGGGATTTTTATGAAGGCTTCATCGTGTAGACATGATCAATCATTAACTCCATTTCCAGCCCCTCTCTCCTCTCTGGAGAATGGAAGGTGGGGCTGAAAATTCCAAGCTTCTAATCATGGCTTGGTCTTCTTATAACCAGCCCCCATCCAGGAGCCCACCAAGAGTCACCTCTTGAGAACAAAGACACTCCTATCACCCAGGAAATCCCAAGGGATTTAGGAGCCCTGTGTCAGGAACCAGGGTCAAAGACCAACTGTTAGAACAAAAAATGCTCCCAGTGCTCTTATCAGTTAGGAAATTACAAGGGTTTGGGGAGTTCTGTGCTAGAAACGGGGGTAGAGACCAATATGTATATTTTCTATTATCTCTCCCAAGCCATAACCCCTTCTAATCAGGCAAAGAAGAAAATTAAAAATTTGTGTCACTTACTCCTCAGTTATGTTGAAACCATTGAAAATGTCTGTGTCCAAGTTATCAGTTGCCTGATTTTTGGAGAATCAGCTTTTAACATACATAGCGAACTCTATATGCTAGCCAATGGCAAGCCAGACCTAGAATGAGGCCATTCTTGTGAAATAAATGGACAGATTTTTATCCTTCCTTTTGTGTGACATTCCAGAATCTCAGAAAGTAGTAGTACGGAACTTCCTTAAATACAATTTTGAAGTATCTTTTCACCTTCACTGCTTCAGTGCCTGTTTATTAAAAAACGTTTTATAAGAAAACACTGTACTATTGATGTTCTAGGAGTTCATGGTAAAGACCTATCATTGTGTGACCTTCAGAAAGAGAAAAGTATAGACTTGATCTGAGGTTCCAGAATCCAACCTAGTTTTTAACTTTGTTTATCTAACTTGAGGACTTAGGTCATAGCTAACAAAGACTACGTGGTGCTAGCCTTCCTTCCAGAGAATGTTTGGAATGGACATTCCAGAGAAGCAGATAGGTGACAAACTCTCCAATGTTCAAACTACTCTCAGTTCCAGTAGAAAATGATTTCAGCATCTAATTGAGAAAGTTTCTTAGGAGACAGCCAAAGCCTCCAACTATTTACCCTGTGTGCCCACATCTCTACCCATGTCCCCAAACCAACAGATTTATTTTAAGAGAGCAACATATAAACATATAACGTTTTAAACTAGCAAGGTGGCGACACCTCAGGATGAGTAAATCTGCTAGCACATAGCAGAAGCTGGTAGATGAAAGAGAGAGGTTTCTGGATGAATCCTACCAAGAAGTCATATGTACACGAATAAACTTCTACTTACTATCTAAGAATGTGCCAAGGGGGAGTGGCTTCTAGTTACCCACCTTTTGCTTCTGGACTTCGCTATTGTGTTGGTCCAGCCCAAAGACTCTCAACCCTCACTGCCCATTACTGCCACCTAGAGAGTTTTTAAAACCTTACAGATGCCCAAGTGCACCCAGAGAGAGCCTATTTTAACGGGATCTAGACATCCAGGGTTTTTTAAAGTTTATAATATGTGTGATTGTAATGTGCAGCCAGGATTAAGAAATATTACACTAATCCTATTAGTATGACCCAGTTTTCGAGATGCTCTGGGAGAACTTGGAGCTCAGGACCGTCCTTTGGAAACCTTTTCCATCATGTGGTGTGAGGGTGGATCTAGAGTCTGCCTTCTCAGCTATGAGTCCTCATCTTTTAATTATATGTGGTCTTCATGATCTGTCCTTTCCAATAGAAAAGACATTTTTTCCATACGTAATTCTCCTTATACCTTTCAGGCCTCTCTTCATAACATCTGCACTGCCATCTTGCTCCCCACACCCCTGATTCTAGACCAAACTAACTGGCATTCCTAATCAAGTTTCTTCTTGGAAGGATTGAAATGGGGAAACAACTTTCCAGGAAAGGAAGTAAACTGGACACAAAAGGATCAAGAACCTCTGTAGAGCTTTGTTGATTTATGGCAATCTGGTCACAATTTTAGCTTTCACACCTGAGTAAACAGGGCAGTTTCCTTGCACCCGTACACCTGCCCACATCCAGGAGAGCCAGGGTTGCAGTGTGCTCTCTGCAGCTTTCTGATCATCACAGCATCCAGCACCGTGGGGCAGGGACCATGTCTCTCCCTCACATTGTTGTATCCAAACCATCTAGCGGATTACATGAATGAATGAAGTGCTGACACCTAAAAGAACGAGACCACTGAAGAGGGTGGTGGCTCTGCCCCTGGGGGTTGCTGCTGTGGGCCCATGCACCTGTGGCCCCATGTACCTGTGGGCCCATGCACCTGTGGGCTGGCCTGCACATGACAGACCCAGGAGGGCGCCTTGTGTGGTGCTCCACTCTCTACCTTGTTAAAAATGGAGAGCCAACGTGATAACGCACTTGCCTATTGATTCCCAAGGAGAATTGTTTCAGCATTTCAAAATTTAGCTGAAGTGCTTGAACATTTCTCCCTGAGTTTAGCCTCCTATTAGCATGCTCCATTTCAAACATCCTCACTGAATTTTTTCCTGTTATCACCATGTAATTAGAGATCTAAACTGTAAAATGATATTTGATACACCTTGTTTAGTAAAGCCCTGTTATAAATTGTCTCATTATCCCACTGTCCCATGGCCAAATCACACTCCCATATGAGTAGTGACAAAGGATGTATCACCCAACCTTCAAAAGCCTGAGTCACAGGTGTTGCCACTATCCCAAACCCTAAAGTAGACTTGCCTGTGTCTCATGGAACTGGTGTTATAATAGATACAGCATTTGCTTTTGTTTTGCAAATTGCACTTGACCCGGGCAGACTGTTTTAACAGTTGTCTACTACTTCTCAGAGTCTATGGGCTTCCATTGAACAGAAGCTCAAGGATTACAGCAGAATTAGAGAACTTGGTCTCTGGATCATAGATCCACCCCTTCACCACCTCCCAGCTCCTGTTCTCATGGAGACCTGATCATCTCCACTCTGGTTCCACCCACATGGATCTTTCAACAATGATCCAGAGTTTAAGGGTAAAATATCATCCCAAGATATTTTGATGCTCCTCTGTTTGAGGATTCTTATTTCTGTTTGATAGTTCTTTAGGGCCTTGAAAAGTCATGAAGGAATGGTATACCTCCCTTACCCCTGACTTCCACCAACATCCTATTCCAGGTAATGTAAAAAAACTTCCAGAACAAAAGTGTTATGGAAATAAACAAAGACCACTGGAGTGAGAACAAACAAAGGCTGTTTATTCAGAGATCCTTACAGCTGGAAGTCAGACACCATCACTTGTGTTTGGCAGATTTTCAAAGGTAGACTGGAGTGGGAAAGCTTTATAGGGGCAAGAGAAGGCTTCAGGTGCGTCCTGATTGGAGGTTGTTGGCATCAGGAAGCTGGGAGCTGGCTAATGAGAGCCGGGCATCCTACGTAGTTGGTGAGGGGAGCATATTTGTCTTTCTCTAATTGGTCCTAAGTTGGAAGCAGGGGCGAAAATTAGGGAAGCTGGCAGTTATTGATTAAGTTGGCTGATTGCTACAGAGGTTGTGGTTTGGCTTCCCGGACTGGTTGCTGGTTGTGGGTCAAGGTTCTGTTGTCACATACAGTCTGGTCGTTGTCCTTTGTATATTTAGTCTCTCGGTGTTCCATAGGCCTTGGGGCCCTGGAATCATAGGGAGCATTTTCTCAGGACCTGGGTAGTGGAAACAGCATTGAGGTTCACAGAGGTCACTGCTGATCCCTCACGTCCAACCTCCAAACAGGGCTGGGTCAGAGCAAGTTCACTCAAGCACTCCAAGGCACCTGGCCCAGGGTGGCTGTCCTTAGAAAGACCCAAACCATCCAAGGGGATTGGATTCGGCCCACTTCTCCACCACTGTGTTATCCATCCTACTTTAGAGAGAGGTAGAGTCCATCCTGAGACTATCTCCTCATCTGCCAGGCTCCCTAGAAATATGGGTTCTGATGACCTTGGGATTCTCTTCCAAGGGTCATTGCTAAGTTTTTTGCTAGTCAGTTAAAAAATTAAACTTCATTTTTATATGACCTAGGTTGGAAGAGAGGAAGAGAGATTCTAGGGGCATCAGAGGCTCAAGAAAATGCCTAGAAGGACGTAAGGACTGTGAGGAAGTCCGCGAGTGGTTCCAGCACATTTGTTCTTTATTCACTCAGTTAGTGGTTACTGAGAATCTACTGTGGACCAGGCTCTGTGGCAAGTATTGAACAGTCTTCTACCTGGAGGATGGAGAAGACCTGGGAAACATTTCAGGGAACAAATAAGCAGGCAGTGGGTACGGAGTACAATAAGGGGCAGGACGGAGTTGAAAATGGCCCCAGGATTGAAGGGTTGAGAGGCCAGTGTTGTGCTTTTAGCAACCAAGGGGACCCTGGAAGAGGATTTGAAGGGGAAGGTTATGAGATGAGGCTCCTCTTGGTTTTGTTGGTGATCAGTTGTCCCACTAAGCAGTACCCACAGGACTACAGGGGTCAAAAATACCAACAGTTACAGTGAGTGCTGTGTTCACTCTCCCTCTCACACGTCTGAGCCCTTGAATATACTGTTTCCTCTTACTGGAATGCTCTTCATCCAGTTTTATGCCTGACTAACTCTGACTCATCTTTCAAGTGACTAGACATCACTTCATCCAGGAAGCGTTCCCTGATGCCCCAAAGCTGGGTGAGGCCCCTCCCTAGAGCTCCTTGCCCAGTGGAGGCCCTTATCTCCCTCCTGGTGGGAGCCATGTTGATTGAACTCACCACCACACTCCCATAAGGGGCACTCAGCCAATAGGATTAAAAATAGATGAATGAAATGGCCCACTTAATTGTCTAAAATCCCAGGAGATACAAATTCCCCAGCAGTCAGCACACTGCCTGCACAGGGCAGCACTCTGTAAAGGTGTGGGAGGTCAGCGGGGAGGAGATGGACCAGCTGCTCGCCTTCTGTGCATCCTTCCACCACCTTGGAGCATGGTTCAGATGCACCGCACTCCTCTGCTCTCTCACTGCTCCTCCCCGGCCAAGGAAGGGTCTGGCAGTGACTCTTGGACTGGTTAACTGCCCTTTAGTGTAAATAAATGTGTAAGTAAGCCACCCTAATTTCTTTCTTGAAGTTAAACACAGCTGAGGTGATGCGAGTACATGTTAGGGTGCAAATAATCACCAGACTACTGGAGATGAGTGTAGTCTGTATTATGGCTCTCTCTTCACTGCACCACAGCGCAGCAGTGTGAAGCACTGCAATTCGTTATTTCTCAGGCATTTTAGCCTTTTATTTATGGTTATGAGTAAAGGCATTGTCCCTCATCTGACATTTGTGAGTGGAGGAAGCTGCAGACGTGGAAAGCCTTCTTCCTCTTCACGTTGAGAATGTTAACAGATACTCACGGGGCTGGCCCCGGAGGGACACCTGATCCAGTCTAATGGGGCCTCCCCCAGCCTCATCCTGACTGCCCCATCCTGGATGGCTGGGGGCAGGGGCTGCAGGGCAGGACCACAGCTGGTCCTGGGCACGCACTGCCTTCAGTGGCTGGAGACCTGGGCTGGGGACGCTTGGCCACTTAGCAGGGCCCGTTCCTCCCTCCCAGACCCCTGCTCTCCCTTCTAAGCCGGAACAGTAGCTTAGCCCGCTTCCCTTCCCCATCTCCTCCTTCTGCCTCAAGAATCCTAGCTGGCAGGGATCCTGAGCACATGCTAACCACGTCCTTCCCCCTCCCCAGAGCCACTGCCTGTGTCCAGAGGTTCTGTGTGCCTGAGCACCTGGGGCAAATCCCCATATAGGAAGGAAAGACTGGAATGAAGAAAGCTCCAAGCTGCAACTGGGGGGCCTAGGGGGGTAAAGCACGGGGACAGGAAGGAGGAAATTGCTCTAGTAGGTGAGTCAAATCCAAGGCCTTTATGTTTTAAAATACATGTGTAGGTGCTGGCCCCGGGGCATAGCAGTTAAGTGCATGCGCTCCACTGCTGCGGGCTGGGATTTGGACCCCCGGGCGCACACCAACGCACCGCTTGTCAGGCCATGCTGTGGCGGCGTCCCATATAAAGTGGAGGAAGATGGGCACGGATGTTAGCCCAGGGCCAGTCTTCCTCAGCAAAAAGAGGAGGATTGGCATGGATGTTAGCTCAGGGCTGATGTTCCTCACACAAGAAAAATAATAATGAAATAAAATACATGTGTAAAAGGATCACATTTTCTGGTAAAATCATGACAAACTAAGGGAGAAGAAAAACTCTATAAACATTTGGTTCAACTGAGTAAAAATCATAATTACTATAATTACTTTAAAATTGTACATCTATTGCATAGCATTTAAATACATGCGTATTTAAGCCATGTAAGTTATTTGCTATGACACAAAATTCCGGTTTTTGTATGTTCCACCTTCACATTTTACTCTTTGGATAATATGATGTGATGCTTTGCTCGCAATTAGAGGCAGCATTGATTGTCAACAGGGAGCTCAGGAAAAAAAGGATTATTTGCTTGGCCAGGGCAGGAGCCTCGGGGCATTCTAGAAAAATGCATCAAGTCTCGGTTTGTTTTGTAAACATCTTGATCCAGAGCAAGGCCCTTCTGAATTCCATAGTGTCTGTGCTCTGGGGTGATATATTATAAATCGGACCTAGCTAATAGCAAAATCTAGTGATGTGTTCTGGATACTAAAACAGACTAATCCTGCCTGCTAAATAAGAAAAATGTCACAAATTATTGTTAATCAGACATTGAAATAGGCTCCAGGGGAAGAGAGAGAAACAACATTATTCATGTCATTTAACATTAAACCAGGCCATCAATTTGTCTGCCTCTCGGGCTGTTTGTCCTGTTTTGAATGATGCTTCAGGGATCGATAATTAGAAACAGGGGGGAGGGTAGATGTAGAACAGCTTGTCAGTATAATCGTTTTACTATAAATCTGCAGAAAAAGAAATCAAGTATGAAATAGGATCACAGAACCTCCTAAGAGCACCTTTGTAAAATAGTGTGCTTCTAATTACGTAAGTTTGATGTACTTCTACAAAATTTTAATGAAATTACAAAAGTCATTGAGAAAGCAGTGTATATTTATAGGAGTCAGATAAAGTCAGGTGGAAATTCCTGCCCTGTGACTCATTGGCTTTTTGTTCCTGAGTGTTCTCATCCATAAAATGACAAATAATGATAGACCCGCCTGATCAAGCTGTTGAGAAAATCCAGCAAAATAAAGAATGTGATGCTTTTAGCACAAGGAACAGCACATAGCAGCGTCCAGTAAGCTCCAGGGGGCATGGGCTGTGTCTTGCTTCGCTCACCCGGTACCCCAGGACTGACCATGGGGCATGGCACATGACAGACACCTCCAAGATATTGGTTAAATGGATTAATGAGTGAATGGGAGCCAACCTGATATTATTTTACACTCTTTGATGTTTTAATGGCTGTACAATACTTCATTTTGGACATAATTTCCATAACTTTTTATCTCTGGTTAGTCAATATTTTTTTATAAACATCTCTGTGATTGACATCCCTCTCTCCATACAGCTTTGTTTGGAGGACCAAGGCTTCCTAGTGTGGCAGGAGAATAGTCCACCCAAATCTGAAAAACGAAACTTTGGGCAACATGAAGATGAAGGCTATGTGATCATCCTCTAAAATCCAGTAGAGTTAAGATATTAGAACTCGGTGGATCTTGGTTCCAAATTCCTCACATGAGCCACAAAGAGGCTGAGGCTTGCAGAACAGTTAATGGCAGGTCTCTGACCAGCATCCAGGCCCCAACTCCTGGTCCAAAGTGTCTTTGCTCTAGACTGGTATTTTTTTATGCAGACCTGTGTGTGTATGTGCACACACATGCACGTGACCATGTGTTTGTTCATATTTAGCATGTGTGTTGTACTTTTGGTACACAGTTGATGCTACTGAACATGCACCTAGTTAGCCTACATTTGACTCAGATAACAGAAGGTTAGAGATCAGGACATCAAACTCTCATTTTCCAAGTGAGGGTAAGTGACTGGGAGGACTTCATGGAACAATTTGGTATCTTTTCCTACTATGGAAATTTGAAATAGGATCACAGGACCTCCTAAGAACACCTTTGTAAAATGGTATGCTTCTAATTATGTAAGTTTGGTGTACTTCTTATACAAAATTTTAGTAAAATTACAAAAGTCATTGAGAAAGCAGTGTATATTTATAGGGATCAGATAAACTCTGGTGGAAATTCCTACTCTGTGACTGAAAAGCTTGCCAGGTTCACTGTCAAAAAAACTCATACAGCGTCATCTACCTGGGAGAATTCAACCTGAATTCCAGAAATTCAGTTCAATGATGTCACTGAGTTCACCAGACTAAGGGAAAGTGAGTCCTATTGAGATGGCTGTAAAATATTGGCCCTAACAAAAAGAGACCAGAACTGCAACCAGAACTGATGCCTCCAGGTCAGGCCTCACACTCTTGGAGGACCTTTTTGTACACCGTGCAGAATCATGTGGTTATCTGATTTCCCAGTCCATTAGATACAGATGAGGAAGGCAGGTGGTGCGTGATGAGAGCCACGATGTTCCACTGTGTGAGCTGAGGAATGCCCTGACTGTGCCCTCAGTAGAGAAAGCAGGCAGAGACCCGGAATGGCAAAGATATTAGAGATCAGTAAGTTTGAACCCCTCATTCTACAAGAGAGGAAATTGGGGCCCCAAGAAAGACTCTGATGTGCTCAAGTCCCATAACTGGTTAGTGTCTAAAGCTGCCTTGATTTCTGCTCCAAGAGATTCCCCATCGCATCAGTCTTCTCCATCCTTGAAAGACACTTGTTCAGTTATTCTCCTCAGCATTACAGGTGTTTGCTAGAGTTTGTGTGATGTTCATAATAATGGGCCCAATGACCCACATCGGTAGTTCTGGTGATGTTCAGAAGACATTGTACATTCCCATTCGAATGAACGACAGTAATGTGACCATGATCATTGTTCTTACTTAGCAGAGATTCCAATTTAATCCAAGTTGTGCCTGACCCAGGATTCAGGTACGTCTGGGGAGAGGAAGGTTGTGAGTTTGAGGAGTTGGTTTCCCTGAGGGACCCCGGGATCTCTTGGGAAAGAATTCATTCAAGGGAAGAGAGGGCAAGAAGCACAGCCCATTCTCGGGGCTGAGGGCAGCAAGGGTTTTAGGTGCAGCGTGGTGACTGTCCATCAAGTGGCCTAACCGATAGTAAGTCCTCAGGAAAACAGCTGCAAGCAAAGATGGAGATTGTCTGCAAATAACTGCAAAGCAAAGGAGCAGCAGGTAGCATTGTGGACCTTTGTACGAAACACCAGAACACTCAGGGAGAGGGATTGTCCCAGGTCAGAGAGAGCCCGCGCTGGTGGACCACAGTTCTATAGCTATGGGGAAAACTCCAGCAGCTTCTGTAGGACCACAGGCTGTGCCAGCAACTTGGCCTTGACCGTGGAGGGCATCCAGGCTCAGATATTCAATACCAGCATTGAGCACCAGGGCTGGCCCATCTTTGCCAGGCCCCAGAGTGCCGCCACTGCCTTGAGACCCAAGGAGGGCGAGATTAGCAGGGTCTTTGTTCCAGAGGGGAGGACTGAACACACAAGGCACTGCCCAGGGACCCCAGTGGGAGACACTTCGGGAGACTGGGGAGAAGGGAGCTCCTGAAAAGTTACAGCCAGGGAAACGGTGCTATATTGATATTGAGAATCTTGCTTTATCTCCAGGCCAGGGTTTGCAGGTCCTAGCAATGTCCCTTTGTCCTCACATCTGTCCTTGAGGTGGAGCCATTCAAAGACGGGGAATATGAGGCACCAGGAGCCAGGGGGCCTGGCCTTGCATCTGCACTTAGCCAAACCCCCTCTCAGCTGCATTGTGTCTGGAGGCAATAGAAGCATGACTAAGCTGATTTGTATTCTGCCAACCAAGGGAAAATTTAATTAACACGGCAGCTAGACTCAGCAAAGTCCATGGGAACATCCAAGAAGGAAAGGGCTCCCATGGCTCAAGGTGATGTCAGAGAAAAGAAAAGACCACCCTTCTCTAATCCCACAGCATGTCCTCTCTCTAATGCCTGCAGTTCAATAAAGGGAAAAGACGATGAAACCCAGGGCAGCCATGCCATTGAAAAGAACCTACTGCCTCTAGGAGTCATGGCGGGGAACCTGGCAGAGCAGGATAGGCATTTCCTGTCTCCTGCTGCTGAATTCTGCCATCACTGCTCACACTCCAGCGGGGAAGGGGACTCCTCATCAGGCTCTGCTTCTCCAAGTCAACCGACTTATGCAGCTCTGATAAGACACCTTCCAGCAGAGACGAGAATCCTCCCAGACACCGGAAGGAGTGAGACCAATTCTGTATCACATGTACACCTAGCTGATAATTACATGTCAAGAGATGGAAGATCAGGCAGACATTAGCAGCTCCCGAGAACTGAATTGGGAAGGCTGGTATCAGTCTTCAGCCCACTCCACAGCTAAGCGCTTCCTAAAGAAATCTGCTTTCTATTGCATCTAATTGGCCCTTTCTTTCCCTCTGGTAACTCATATTTGCATGTAGAGACTATTTGGTAAGTTATAGATTTACGTAATGTTACCTTAGCCTTTTTGGTACATTCAACTGTAGTATTCTCTAAAGTTTTTAATTATTTTATCCCTTTTCTTTTTCATGACTTCAACAAATTAACGCTCAGCTTCTCATAGCTTGAAACTCTATCTTTCATGTGGCTGCCAAAACCAAGGCACGGGAAGAGGCCGCCTGGCTCTCTCCCTCCCTCCCCACTTGCCCGTATGTATTTATGTCTGTCTTCCTGCACTTATATCTGTAGATTCAGGCATTATTCAATTGTTTGATTTAAATATCTGCCTTTCATTGTGGGACTAGATTCCTTTATTCATTTATTTTACATAAACTTAGAGAATATTGATATTGGATTTGGATCCAGTGTCAGAATTGTCCCTGATTGGTTCTATCTTATCTCACAGACTTGGGGTTAGGATTTAATGAACTCCTCATATAAACATAATTTTATGAAAAATAATAGCTTTATTCTAGTCCTTAATAAGATGGTGATATTAATGAAATGATATCATACAGTTTAATCTAGTTTCATCTAGAGAAATACAGAAGGAGGGACAAAAATTGCTGAAAACCCGACATCGGTAATGGAGGAAGACTGCCAGTGTGCAGAGACTGACATGCTTCTCAGTGTCATCTTTTATTCATAAGGGATAGTGGTGATGGTTTTTTTTTTAAGTTTCAGTTGCTTTTAAGAAGAGATTATCCAGTAGGAAATCTGCAAGTACTTCTCTCCAACCCACACTTCCTGTTTGGTTGATGAAAAAGAAAAAAGTCAAAAATAATAGGTATATTCCAAACCAAGTGTTAAGTCATTTAAACAACTCCTAAAGGCAAGAAAATGTAGGCAAGTTTCCCACTTTCCCCAATCTAGAGCCATCAGTGAAGATCTAAATGTCATAGAAACTGTATCCAAAATAGATACACTTACATTCTCTAGGGAACATTTAAAAATTACTAGTTTTGACCTTAAAATGTAATCACTCATCAGGAAATCAATCTTTCAGATGTTTTCAGATGTAAAACACTCATGTTCATTGTCAGAATCCCCATGGTTTGGAAAGAAACTTATCAGGCTTATCTTTGCTCCTCTTTTGTGAAAATATCCATTGTATTTGCTAACTGTGAGACTTTGGGTAAATGACTTCACTTCCCTGAGCACTGAAGATGCCCCGTCTAGAAAGGATAATAATCTCTCTCTCCCAGGGTGGCTCTAGGGGATACATGCATAGGTAGCAGGCATGAAGGTGCCTAGCTGAGATGCAATCATTTATTCATTCGTTCAGCAACTTTGTATTGACTGGCCCAGGCACTGTTCTAGCAAACAAGACAGGAGGACACTTCAGATTTCCCCTAATTCATCCCTGATGCTGCAGCCTGGACAGCCTGCTAAACCTGGCCAGGTTCCCTGCTGGACACATGGCCCTGTGTTCACCTTCCCTCTGCTTTGCTCTCTGATTCTCTGGGGGGGGCCTCACTCCAGCCCCCAGGGAAAGCCCTCCGGCCACAAATCCAAGCGGCCCCCTCTCATCCTGATGCCCTGCCTGCCTCTCCACCAGGAGCATTAGGCCATTTCCTCACTGAGCCTCTAAGGCCTTTCCTCCTCTCCAAGGAAACCAGATGTTGCTCTAGGTTTGGTGGTTCCCAAACTCACATTCCCAGCACTGCAGCTGCAAAGAATTACCAGGGAATTTCTTAAAAATGCAGATTCTCTGACAACACCGCCCCCCCCGCCCAGGACCTATTGGGAATCAGATGATCTTGATATGAAGCCAGGTTTGGGAACCATTGCTTTCTGCTACTTCTTCCAAGATCTGACCCTCCTCATTTGCTTGCCCATCATTCCAAAGTCTTACTACCGGGTCTTTCTAATCTCATGCACGGAAATCTGTACTCCCCATTGTAGAGAATAAAGAGGAGTGGGTTTTTACGTATTTCTCGCCAGTCTTGGCCCTGCACCATGCAGGGTAAACAGTATAGATTGGATTTTAAGGACATTTCATTGTGAAATTCCAAGCTTATGTCTGTAGTTTCTCCACAGTGAATAAGCCCTTAATCATACTCCCTGCATTACCTTCTGAGATGAAGGAGGAGAAGGAGCCACTCATCACAGGGACTTTTTTAAAAGTCCTTAAACTTGATTAATTTAATCTTTATAATGGCTACAACATGTTTTTTAAATTTACCTACAGAAAAATTCACCCTTTCAAAGTTCAATGAGCTTTGGCAAACACATAGGTAACCACCACCCTAATCAACATACAAAACAATTCCATAACCCCCAAACTTCCCTTGTATTATTTGCAGTCAACCCCTCCCTCTGCTCTCTGCCCCTGGGAGCCACTGATCTGTTTTCTGTCCCTATAGTTTTGCCTTTTCCCAAATGTAATTTGTCATATAAGTGAAGACATACAATATGTTGGCTACAGCATTGTGAAAGATTGTGTATTTAAATATTGGTGAAAGGGCTGACTATTCTTAATTTTTTGGGTTTCTGGCGCTTATCATCTGACACAGCTGTACCTTTTGTGGATCATAATCCTTTTTGCAGCACCTGTGATCTGTTAGAAAATCGAGATTAAGCGGGCACTTCATCTTGTCCTTTGTTTGTAAACACAGATCAGCAGGGCCCTTTGGAAAGGTCAAGTTGCAACTTCCTAATTTTCTCACCCATGGCCAAAATTTTCCCTCCCCCCACCTACCCTTCCACCTCACCCACAACTCTTTGCAAACTCCCGGCTCGGATCTGCCTAGAGCCTAGGGAGAGGGACCATTCCCTGCTGCTGGACCGGGAGGCAGAGCAAGGTTGATGTGGATCTGAGGAAGTATCTTCTCACCTCTCTCCTACCACTCATGTCTTATCTAAATAAACTGTGAAAAAAAGCTTTTCGCCAAAAGTCCGGGTTCTCAAGTTCTTCTTGAAGATCAGCAATATCTGAGGTTTCCGACCCAGATCGTCTGTGAGGCATCAGCTCAAAGCCCAAACACCAGAAGGGGCAGACACGCTCATGTGCTACGTGTACTGCCAAAGTGCGGGAGGCTGCAAGCAAAGCTATCCTAAAAACAAACAGACAAAACTCCAGTCCATATATTAGGCTTTTCCTTGACTTGTGTTGCTGTCTCCGCGCAGTCCAATCTTTGCCGCCAGCCCAGGACTCCACTCCGTGTTTTCCACCCTTCCTTCACCTGCCTCTCTGTAGTCCAGACTTTGGTCCCGAAAGCCCGGGGCTGAAAGCAGCCGGCAGGAATTCCAGCTGCCGCCGACAAAGGACGGTCCTAGGGGGTCCTGAAGTCTGACTCGGCCGGTGGGAAATCCACCTGTCTCACAAAAGCGAGGGGCACACCTGAGCAGGGCGGACTGCAAAAGGCAAGTATTGCCAGCTGGAGGCTTACTACTTTGAGATGCTGAATTCCTGGAGGGGTGGGCGCCCTCCATCCAGTCCGAGGGGCGCGAGGAAGAGAGTGTGAGAGGGAGAGTGAGCGAGTGAGTCCATGTGCTAAGCTCGGGTGCTGTAACTGGATTTTAACACCCCTGCAAGCAGTGCTTTTGGCAAAGGGGTTTCTGATTCTCGATCTGGTCTCTGCAAGGTCGGGTGTTCTTTGGGGAGTAGGAAGGCGGAGGGACTAGGTTAGAGTGCTTGGGTTTGCTTTAGAAGCACCACCAATTCTACACCCCACGGGGTTACTAAGCAGGGAGCGAGTAAAGTAAAATAAGGAAAATCGGGTAGAGTATTGCATGCAGTGTGTGTGTGTGTGTGTGTGTGTGTGTATGCAAGGCTAGAATTTACATGGTGTGAATTGTTAAATGTGTTATGGGATTTTCGAGACTTGTTTAAAGAGGAGGGCTTCCTTTTAAATTTAAAACAGATTGGTTGGTTGTTATAACAAGGATGCTAATTAATAATATATATGCTTTCTATAAGCGTAAACACACACACGTATATATAGCCACACACATCCCAAACTGGAAAATATCACTCAAAAGGAGCATGCTTTCACGCGCCTGCAAAATAATTTTCCCCTAAATAAAATAGAATAAGTAATATTTTGAGGAAAGATAAAGGTATAGGTTCCTCAAATCGTTACATTAAATTTAAAGTCATTAGTTATATTTTGCTTTTTTTTTTTTTTTTAAGGAATAAAAAGAGCATCAAATTGCCTGTTTCATTTTCCCCTTTTGAAACTTAGCACTGTGTTTGGTTAGCCCTGAAGAAAGCTTTAATGTTCACCCTCTTATTTGGCAGACGGCTCACAGGACTTTGCTTACCTCCCAGTGGGGGCTGATTCCCACAGGCAGTCGGTAAAGAATAGAATTGATTCTCGCTTGTTCTTTGCACAATACCTAATCATCACCATTAGCACATCAGAAGTTCACAGCTTCTGAATCTGTGTCGTTTCTTCCCACATTTTTTATTGATTTACATGATTAACAATTGCAAGGAAGCTCTTCTTTTGATTAAGAAGCCAGAAAGTTGGGGAAATCATGGATTCCTTCAAATTATTTATTTAGAAGATTCTCCACCTGCTCTCTGCTGTGTGCTTCATGGGATGAGGTGGGGGGAAGAGAGAACAAGAAGTCTAACTACTGCTTCTCCGGGCCTATCTTTACTTTTTCCAGACTCAGAGAATTGTGAAATCCTCTGTAAAGTTGAAGGACACTTGGACTTCTCTAGTGCAAGTCACGTCCCTTTCACAGATGGGAACACTAGAGAGCCCACGATTGGCCATTTCCTCTGAATTAGTCTGCAGGGCCAGGTTCTGGATTCTGACCCAGTTACAGCTGATGTAGGAATTCAGTGCACATGTCACATGCAGTGGGCTCTGATACTGAAGAAATACCGTGATGGCCAATCAGAACCTGAAATAACACAAATCTAACTTTGCAGAGGCTCCCTCCTCATGTTCTCTGCAATCCTACCATAATAATACCTCTTGCCAGACTATGCCTGCTCATATGAAATGTTCAGATTGGAAGTTCACTACATTTAATCTCTTCAGGGGGGGTCTTTGTTTTTAAATCAATATTGGACTTGTTCTACATAGACCCAGTCCATAACGGTGCATTTGAAAGACTTTCTTTTATATGTAGCTGTTGGCTATTATTCAGATCCCAAGGCTGCTGAAAATTAATAATACAGTAATCCCCCTTATCTGAGGGGGACGTGGTCCAAGACCCCCAATGGATGCCCAAAACTGCCGATAGTACCAAACCCTACGTATATTCTGTTTTTCCTATCCATACATACCTATGATAAAGTTTAACTTATAAATTAGGCACAGTAAGAGATTAACAGCAATAACATAATAAAATAGAACAATTATAACAATATGCTGTAATAAAAGTTACCATAGAGCCTAGCAACCTCAGCATATGATTTTTTTCTTCCCTTAAGTTGAAAACAATCATCTTTTCACTTAAAGAAAGCACTTTAGAGCTTCTCTAACATATCTGAATTGCCAGCATCATCACTCTTGGGCTTTGAGGCCATTACTAAGTAAAATAAGGGTGACTTGAACACAAGCATTGCAAAACCTCAACAGCCAATCTGATAACTGAGACAGCCACTAAGTGACTACAGGCAGGTAGCGTATACAGCATGGATCCACTGGACAAAGGGATGATTCACATCCCGGGCGGGTCGGAGCGGAAGGGCCAAACATGTCGCCACGGCTACTCAAACCAGTGCAAAATTCAAAACTTATGAATTGTTTATTTGTGGAATTTTCCAGTTAATATTTTTGGGCCGAGATTGACCACAGGTAACTGAAACTATAGAAAGTAAAACCGTGGATAAGGAGGCTACTGTAGGACTAATAATAGCAACCGTTTCTCAAAAGCCTGTTGTCTACCATTAACTATACTAAGACCTCTACTCATATTGTCCCAATTACTTCTCACTACATTCTTAAGTTACCTAATATTATCCCCACCTTACAGATCAGAAAACTGAGGCTTCAGAAAGATGAAATTACTAGCCCAGTGTTGCTCCCCTTCTAAGTGGGGAGCAGGAGCCAGGTCTGCTGACTCTACTACTCTATTGCTCTAAGCTACACATTCCCAGACTTCTGAGGACAGGATAAATTTTAGACAAATTAGTGTGGCTTTAATGTTCTCTCACTAGTGAAGGGGTATACAACAGTTTAGGCAAAATGCCCTGGAATTAAAGGACAGCTCAGTACCCTGACAAATAATCACTGACTCCCCAAAAACCAGACTTCACATTCAGCCCAATTTCTAATTTCCTGGTGAGAGACTGGGATGGGTGGGAAGAAGGAAGAGAAGGACAGTGCCCCCATCACCCCCAGGAGAGGGCATCTCCTCTCTCCCAGAGGCCTTCATGTCCCATGGAACTAAAAGGAGAGCAGGGTATGAGTGAGCAGAGGCTTAACCAGTGCCTCTGAAAGGGAAGAGTGGTTCACGTTTTTAAGTTCTTCTCCTTGTCTGAATCAACAAAGCCCGGAGCTATTTATGTCGTGAGAAGTAGGGTCCCCACGGAGAGGCCGTTCCAATAGTCCTGAAAGTGGTTCTCACGTCTGCGAAAATCACTTCTCCACCAGGCTTCCAGCAGGACAACACAAATGCTAGATGACAGCCACTCAGTGACTTGCATCATTTTAAAAGCCTGTATTCCTGAAAACGGGCCTCTAATTTCTTGCTCTATAGTCCAGGAGATTCACTGAGGAGTGAAGGGCTAGCCTCAAAGCCAAGATGTCTCAATTTTTTTTTAATTCTTTAATATTTTCCCTAGTTTATCCTGTAAGCGTTCTTTCTGATTACTTCTTGTCAAGGCATGGCTGTGGAACTGCAAAGGATTTGGGAGAAGAGCCTCCGTTACCATCCTTTTTTTGTCTAAAATCTTGGCATATCTGTGCCTTCATGCACCAGTAGTTCAGTCATTGCACTGCTGTTACAGATGATCTTAATCGAGATACGTTTGTTTATTCTGCAAGCTCATTTTGCATCTTGTACTCGTATGGAGTTGGTGATGATTTGGTCAGGGCCTAAGTTAAAGCTCACCCCCGACCTTAATTGTAGCCATAGGAAGACAGTCTGCTAAATAAACGAATACCGTGATCACTACTATGCAGTGGTGGAGGAACAGGGGAAGTTGTAACCACTTCAAGTGAGCGCTTTTAGAAACAAAACTATTTCAGTTAAAACGCTAACCCTAAACCTCAAGGTCAACCTGCTTAGAGGACCGCAGACTGAATTTCTTTACAATGGAAAATTACCTTCAAATGAGAAAGTGTTCTCAGACTCGCAGAGGAGAACTCCGTCTGGAGAAGGTGAGGACAGAGAGCCTCCAGGCTCCAGCCCCACCCATCCTCATCTCCACTTAATTCCCCACAAAGTGAAAGTTCCCTATCTTTCTAAAACACAAAACCAGCCAAGTCACTCCCAGCCTGAGAACCCACAATGGCCCCAATTTCCTAAGCCCCTCTTTGCCCAGCTGTCTACCTACACACTCTATCCTACAGCCATGGGGGATTTGTCACCTGTCACAACACACTGGGAACTCTGTCCATCCTTCAATGCTCAGGGACTTACTCTCCAGGCAAAAGTGGCCAGCCCCTCCCCTGCACTCACGAGCATTTGGTTCCTGCCTGGATTACAGCATCTCTCAGACCTCTTTTATTTCAGTATCTGTCAGTGTGTTTTATTTATGTTTCAGTGTCTAGTCTGTTCATCTTCAGTACAGAAACCAGGTCATAGTCCTCTTTCTATCCTTTCCCTCATCCATCTCTCTGTCTTCTATTTGAGCGTTTGCTGGTACATAGTAGCTGCTCTGTGAATCAGTAATAATTCAGTTACAGGAATTCATTTCCCTGGGTGCAGACAGATCACCTCAGAATGCTAAAAGCATCTGTAGATGTAATCAATCAATAATTGTAGAGAAACTCTCTAAATCTGGAGAGGTGCTGAAAAGTGGAGACAAGGAAATGCCAACTTTCAAAAATATCTGTTTAAAAAGTAGTTTCCAAAGAGCACAGACTGGTAACATGATGCCTGACAAAATTCTGGAGCAGATGTCTAAGCTGGCGATGTATATGACTTGTATACCCCAACATGACTGCCCCAGGATCAAGCCCAAGCTAGCCATATTTCTTTGTTCTGAGGTTAGTGAAGAGAGGATACTTGAGGCTAGAGATTCGTGCCTCAGTGGCGTGTTCTGATCAGTCTGGAGTTGTTGCTTATATACCAGAAACTGCACAGAACCCGAGGGCTGTCTTAACGACGTGACAGCCATTTGATCACAATCTAATTACACCCCCTGGAGTGCCCTGGGTGAGTGGTGTCCCAGGGCAAACACTGTAAAGTCTTGCAAACGCTCTTGATGTAGTGTTTCTTAATTTTAGCAAAGCATTTGACACAATCTGTCATGGTGTATTTTTTCATTTATTCAACAAAGATTCATTAAAATGTACATTATGTGCCCAACATCGTATTGGGTGCTTAATCAGGGTTCGTGACTCAGAAGCAAATTATGAGTTAGTTGACAGCAAGGAGAATAAAACCAAGTTGAAAATTGATTGCCTGGAATTCTCTTTGGAACAAAGCAGGAAGTCGATTGATTGATTCGTCTGTGCGTGTCCTGGTCTCTCCGGTGCACCGCATGCTCCCCACTGACTCAGGGTTATCAGTGACAATTGTTGCCATTCCTGCTAATCAGATTTCCAGATGATGGAAAGTTAGGAGGGATAACTCATATGGTAAATAAGAAAATCAAAATTCATTATAATAGCATATGTGAAAGCACTTTGATCATTGGAAAATTATAATTAAATATAAGTTATCATCATTATTTTAGGTGGCTATAAATCTGAGCCAAAACTGATAAAATGAAGGATAAATACGAGCTCATGCATTTAGGTTCCAAAAAATCAATTATATAGGTCCCAGATGAAGGAGACTGGGAGGGCAGCACTGTGCTCGCAGGGACCTAGACGTGAGAAGACGATTTTAGAGCTGCCGTGGTGAACACGCAGTATCCGAGTGGCTGAGTTACTCCTTTGCATTCTTGGATTGTCGTCCAGTTTGGGGCCACATCGTGAAGTGGACATTGCCAAACCAGAAAGTGGGCAACGGAGAGTAACTCACTCAGAGGACAGCAGTGGGAATTGGGGGCATTTACTCTGAAGGAGAGGGGACTCAGAGAGGTGGGGGGACTGTCTTGAACTGTCTGTCGGGTGATCATGTGGAGAAGAGAGCTTGCTGTGTGTGTAGAGGGCTAAGTGAGAACCGCAGGGTCCTGGGGCAGATTCCATCCAGGGTGAGGAGAATGGCTGGAGCCCAGAGCCCGACCCTGTAACCTGGAGAGGACCAAGCTCGCTGTCACTAGAGAAATTTAAAGGGAAGCTAGACACCCCTGGGACAAGAGGGAAGCTGGAAGAGCTCAGCCAACTGGCCTTTGTCGTTCCAACTCTAACGTTACCCGTCTGTTCTAAACTTCAGTATTTTCATTCCATTCGGACAGATTCTTCTACCTGCTCTGAGATTCGATTGAAATGATGCTGTGCACACTCAGCTCCCCTGTATGCAAGTGCCTTGAAATCTGCTGGGCTTTGGGGTTTCTGTGGTTCTTGTTCATGAAGTGACCCCCTCAGCCCTCCCCCCAGCATTTCCCCATTTTCTACCAACCTGCCCTTCAGTAAGGTGGAGTTTAACCCCTCTGGCTCTTTGAGACCCCTCTGAACTCTGTCATCACACTCTGCCTTGTGGTACAGATGTGGATTCCTTCACTTTTTATAATGACATTTGTGTGCCCGAGCCTTCCCTGGATGACCTGCTAGAACCTGAACTCAGAGCGTCAAGTCAGTGTATTTTACCTGGAAAAATGGAAAGAACAACTGAAAAATGCTACTTGGATCTGTTTTTCTAAGGCAGTCCGTCTTTCTCTTTTCCACGCTTCTTTAGAATTTTAACATTTTCAGAACAGAGAAATTCAATTTAGTTTCTTTTTAATGTGAAGTGTAAGAAAATTACGATTAAAAAAAAGAAAATCATTACCCATAGCATGTAACATTTGTGATTAAAAATACATTTTTATGAAGAAAGTCTGGTTCCCGAGGAACAATTTTCTGCCTATAAAAATCCAGTAATACCAGATGATCATCCTTCATTTACAGGTTCCATGTTCACAGAAAAAGGGGGAACCCGGTAGCGCTTCCCCAGTTCTCTTTCCCAAAGATGACAAAGAGAGAAAATCAACCTTCCAAGACAGTGGTAGAAAACTAACTCAGTAAGGCTTTCCGGAGAAAATAAATAAATGATGATAGCAAAACTACAAAAGGACTAACCCACGTTATGTGAAATGTGGGTAGCAGCCCTCAGGACCAGACAACAAGAATTAAGCAATAGGTGATGTCTTCCCACCCTTGGTGCCCCACCTCTGTGCCTCCTAAAGAAATAGCTATTTGAAAAGTGTGAAACGTTGTATGTTTTTACTCAAGTGACCAGTTATTTGGTTGTTTGACTGTCAGAGTCACCCAAAGGAAATAAATTAGGCCTTTCCAGATCAAAATTACATTATCTAGAGCTCTGTCGTGATTATGGACTTTAATAGTCCTAGTATCCTAAAAAGCACTATACAACACATATTGTAAGGTAGAGCTCACTATCTGTGATGCCTCAGGGGAGAAATGAGAGGAACTCAGACACCAGCAGGGAGAAAAAGCAGGAGGGGAGAGTGGGAGACAGAACGTGGAGCAAGCCTGTCTATTCGTTAGTGGCGAGTGATGGGTGCTAAGTTATCCAGTGAGGATCCCTCTGGAGTAAGCCAGGCCGCTGAAGTTGCGTTAAATCTTTACAGCCCTGAGCTACTTGCTATAAACACTCTGGAGTTTTCATCAATTCAAACTCCACCCCTAACTTTTTTTTCCTACATTACTCAGTGCATCTGTGTCTGGGTGAACTTCAGAAAATCCCTGTCTGGTGTTTCCTTGCAAAAACTGGCTGGTTATATCTGAAAAAATTTTTTTTTCAGCTAGTAGTTCTTTTTCTTTCTCCTCTAAACATTAGAAGTCTAAGTCTGTTTCTCCCCTGGCAGAGGCATCAGACAAAGAAAAAGCTCTGCTCTCAGCCGCCCAACACATTGATTCAAGCCACTGGTCCCGAGTGGGCCCCAGCAGGCATGTGATGATTTCCAGACAACCAGCCCTGCTCTTAGAAAACAAGAGTAAGCCCTACCCCTCCAGATCAGCAGCCTTATCTTTATATTTAAAGGGAGCACATTATTAGTCAAGCATACATTATTTTCCCCAACACAAAATATTTGCCTGCATTAATGGATATTTGGGGGCATAAAAAAATATATTGGGCAATAATGCATCATTCAGTTTAATTCTACATCCCTACTGGATGCCTTCTATTCTACCATGGATATTTCAGAATAGGTATGGAGAGCATGGTTTGTGCTTATGGAACTCATCGCCCAGAAATGACTACAGTGTGGAACAGAATAACACAGATAATAATACTACAGGAGATGAGAAGGGCAGACCCGCACAGGCACACATCATTCATTTGTTTGTAAGCCCCTCAAGACAGAGATATGACTACATGTCTTTCATACCCTAGCCATGCCCCATAAAACAAGCAAATACTGAATCCTTACTAGTTGGTGAATGATGTCATTTCAATAAGCATGCAAGCTTCAATCACACAGAATTGGGGCAGATTAACTAATGTGCTATGAGAGTTTTCATCTGCTTCTGACCTAAATTTGTGAATGTCAGTATAATAGTTTCTAATTAGAGACGCATAAAATGATGGGTAAAACCCATCATATGACCCTTCACAAAGCGTTTTTGACCTTTAAGCCTCACATCAACCCTTGGAAGTAGATATTATTTTTTATCTTCATTCGCTCATCTTTCTTTTACTGTGCCTTGTAAGTAAGTGCCAGGCACGGTGCTGAGTGCTGGGGCCCCATCAGTGAGGAAGGATTCAGAGTCCCTGCTTTCACAGGGCTGACTTTCTGATGAGAGAAAAAACAGCAAACAAGAACAAATTAGTAAATACATACATAAAGGCTTTAAATCATTGAAAAAAACTATGAAGAAAATAAAACTAGTAGTGTGATAGAGAATGATTTAGGAGGAGGTAAGATCTTGAGAAAAGATCCTCTAAGGAAGACTTGAAGGAGCCAGATCTAAGGAAAGGGTTCTCCACCTAATAGGAACAGCAGGAGTGAAGGCCCTGAGGCCAGACAAGGCTGGTGGTCTCCTGAACAGGAGGAAATCAGGTGTGGCTGCAGTGAAGATGAGAAGGACAAAAGTAGAAGCTGGGATCGGAGAGGAGGCAGCGGCCAGTTAATAGAGGGCCTCATGGGCCTTGGCAAGTAGTCTGGATTTTATTATGAGTTGAATGGGATGTCAGTGGAGGGTTTTGAAATATCATTTTGGCCTCTGTGTAATGGATTGTGGGGAGAGCATGAGTGGAGGCAAGGAATTCCGATGCGAGGCCGCTGCAAGGATCCAGTTGGGACATGTGGTGGCTTGAACTAGATGGTAATTCACGGCGAGGGACACAAATGGCAGGTGTCTGCTGTATTCAGAGGCACAGCTGATAGCACCTGCTGATGAATTAGATTCAGGGAATGTGGAAAAGAGCAAATCCTCAATTCTTGTGTTGAAACAGAAGCTCAAAGAGGTTCAGGAACTTTTGTCTAAGGTCATAAAGCTGTACGTGGCAGGACTAGGACTCCCATCTAGCACTCTAATTCTAAAACGACTACTCTTACTTCTCATTCTTACGTAACAATATAAGATTTGCATACGGAAGGGATAAATGAGCATTAAGTCCTATTAACTCCTCTTGATATTGCTGTAATGATTTTTTTGAGGCTGTTTGTAGTGGACAACATGTAATATCCATTCAATGACTCGGTCAATTTGTGGTTCGTTACAAGCAGTCCCTGTATTCAGTGGGATCGATAGGATGGCTCTGACAGTAGATGTTTGTAACCACAAAGTGCACTTCAGCTACATGCTTTTCAGAGGTTATTTTCAGAACCAACATTTCCTAGTGATGTCATAAATTATTTGAAGGAGACCAGGCAACAGATCAAGTCTATCTCTTGTAAGGGCTCTCGTTGCAGTAACATGTTCCATGGTTTTATTAAATTGGCCTTAGTAGATAGGCTGTTCTTGAAAATCTCCCTGGGAGCAGCAAATACTGTAAATTCAGATCTTTATTCTTCGGCCTATTTGCTAAGTAATTCAGAAAAGACCTTTCACCTCTGAACTGATTGAGATGTTCCCAGCTCTTTTATACCAGATCCAAGAAATGAAGAGAAAAAAAACATCTAGAAATATGGATCCCCCTGCTTGTGGCAACATCTGTTCATTTATACCATAAATATTTCCTGAGTCCTCAGCACATGCCAGGTACTGTTCTAGGCATTGGAGGGCAACATGGGTGAGGCGAATCTTTGATCTTGGGCTTCTCCTGAATCACACGTGACCAGTTGAGGTTTTGGTCTCAACAGCATCTCCCTTAGAACAGGTCCCTTCTTTACCTTTCTCCAAAACCACCTGCCCTGTATCTCAAGCCATTATATCAGTTACTTTCAGAGCAGGACTAGGCAGATTCTGAGGGTAGATAAAGTGATTTTGGGGGATTATGATGCAACTCTGCTGAAATGTGGTCCAAGGATAGTACTACTAGCTATGAATGCAAACGCTAACAGAGGCCCCTAGGGAGAGCCCTGGGTGCCAGCTCTGAGACCCCAAGGTCACCAGGGCAACCACCCAGCGATTGTTTGGGGGCCATTTTCCAGTCCTTTAGGTAATGCGTGGTTCCTCTGAGAATGCCCACTGAAGGGTGATCCCCCTCAGAGAATGCTGTAGGTGGGAAAGGGGAGGAAACGAAATGAAAGAGAGGGAGCCAATGATTTTATTAAAGATACTACAGATATACTTTTGTATAGTCACGGATTCATATTTGATTCTGCAAAACTATAGATTCTAGAATGATTTATACTCCCAGAACCTGGAAATTGAGGACAGCATGCTGCTCCATTGTCTATAAAACACTCCCTTTTGTCTCTGAAGGAAGCTTGAAAAAACTGAAAAAACCCTTACCGTGGCAAAAACTCTCCTACGAATCAACATCGTCTGATAAGATTTTAAGCACAATGCTATATTGTTCTACAAATTTTCTTATACAAATGACAAGACTATTAAAATCTCAAATAGAATTATTCTTAAGAGTCTTCCACTAGGGTGAAAGTTCTTTTAAGTACCTTCATTTTCAGGGATGAATTGTCACACACACGAACACACACATGCACACACACACATAAATATCAGGAAGCAAAAAGAGAATTTGTACAAACTTCCAACTTAGATGTTCCACATCTTGATTGCAATGGTTGTTACATAGGTGTATATATTTGGCAAAATTCATCAGAACCGTACACTTAAAATAGAGACATTTATTGCATACAAATTATACCTCAGTAAGCTGATTTAAAAAGTAAAAAAGCAAAGCAAAAAAATTCCAATTTTGTATTCCATTAATATTTTTGTGTCTGCCTCCAGCTTCTGGTATTTTTATTACCAAGAATTTTAGTTTGGGTACAATCAGAATGAGCAGAGCTATTATCAAAAGCTTCCTGTATTAGGATTAAAGTTTAGCCAGGAAATGAAATTTTAGCCCTAAATTCTTGTTATTTTGAGATAAAACAAATGCGCATCTCTGAATAACAAAGTTGTGCAGCACATAGCAGGCTTGTGCAATTTGAAAACTCAGATAAACCCGGGAAAGCAAAGGTTTCAGTGGCAAGCGTTAGCAGGTGTTGAGGAATATTCGAGTCTATTGTATTTCTTGATAAACTGAACAAATTTGGTTTTAAGCTTGTCAAACAAATACCAGCATCCAATATTTTGAAGCAAATTTTAGTTCCAAGTATTTCTTTTCTGTCACGTTTTTCTGGTTCCTTTTGATAACCAAGGCAATCTTTCATTCTTTGAACTGTTTCTGTAGAAATAGCATTGACATGGCCGAAGTTGCCCAGCTCTGCTGAGACTTGGACACATTCCTGAAGTGGCCTAGGGAAATGATTCTGGGCAGTCCTTGGGTGGCTGGTCCGGTCCAGGAGGTGCTGAGTGTGAAAACTGAGACCCACTCAGAGCTTTTGGACACTGACCGCATCCTCCGTCCACACCCAGCCCGCGTCTCCCCGGGAGTGTGCTCATCAGTCCAGAGAAGAGGGGTCTGGCAGCCTCTGACTCTGGGGGGCGGGGGAAGTTCAAGGAGGCCGTGTTTCCTCTCCGTTTCCTAAAACATCTCCCTTTCCTGGGACAACTTCCCTAAGCAGCTCCTTTTACCTCTCCTCCAAAGTCAGGCACACACAAGTTCTAGACAAAACCCAACATTTGTCCTATGTCCTTTTCATCCCAGTTCTACCTCAGGCCCCCAGAATCACCAGCCCACCTGGCTGGTGAGAAATTCACATTCCCAACTTGGACCTGCCTCTGGACACAGATTAGCAAACTCCCACCCTGGACTCAGCACAGTAACCCCGGCTCCAGGCGAGCATGGAGAGTTCAGACCCACGCTGATTTGGAGGAAGAGGGGTCATTGCTGACAAAACAAAACCAAAAAAAAAAGCCCTGAAAATTGATTAAACAAAGGAAAGCTTGTCCTTTGTTTATATGTAACAAAAGAGATATACGTAAAGCATGCAGCACCTATGCCCTCAATGAAAAATGAAAGCTAGAAGTTGAGCAGATGTTATTATCCTCAGGGTTAATCATGATGACTCCTGCCTGAGAACACAAAAAAGCCGAGCCCACCTTCTTCATACCTCAGCCCCCAGCTGCTCCTTGGGGACACTCATTGCCCAGATCCTCCCGATGTTCTTGCAGTATTAGTAGCATTGAGAGATTTAATTACAAAATTATTTCAATTGGCAGCTTTTTCTCTCTTCCATTCTAAGTGTTAATAGTTTTGCAAGTTAACTTTGTGCAGTTAATGTCTATGATTTCATATAGTCTTGCATCAGGACTCTTCCGTTACTGAGAAATAAGTCTGTTGTCAATCTCCATTTATCAATCTGCTCCCGGTTATTCAAGGACTCTAAACCTGGGAGGTAGAATAGGAAATTAGCCAGAACAGAGTTCCCCTATGTGAATGCTAACAATAAATACTCTGGCTCCAATATTATGAATCCCTTTGGCATCCTTGTGCCATGAATAAACATCAATTTATCTGGAGTCGTATCACTTTTCCTCCAGAAAAATTTTACATAATCTGGAAAAAAAGTAATATACTGTACGATTAGAAGGGAGCAGAATCCAGCCAAGGATTGTCTGTATCACTTAGGAGAGCCATGCCGTGTGCTTAACTCATCCCAGTTATAGAGGTAAACATCCATTTTTGTAGCTATGGGAACTTAGGTCTAAGAACCAGGAAGAGTTATCAGTAAGACTGACTCTGCTGTTGATACACCACGTGACAAGACTTAACAGAACTATTCCTTGTTCCTTATCTATAAATTGGAAATATTAATATCTACCACTCTTATTTCATTTTGAAAGGATAATTATGTGCATATGTTATTACATGCACACATAGAATATGATGACATTTGCAATTTATTAGTATTCACAACTTGAACTTCTTTAAATTTTCCCATTTAAAGCAGAGCATCGATTTCCTTCAATTTGCACTTTTTTTCGTTTCCACTTGGCACGTGACTTTTCCACTCTGATAAAATCAGTCATAAAGTACTAGAAGAGTTAAGAGAATGGTATCGTATAAAAATATGTCATGTGTACTCGGAGTGACCAGGCTTTCTTCAGCCCATGAGCTCATAGACAGTAACAGTCATCGGGAGTTTCGTCCCCAAAATGAATAATATATACGGAAAGCTCTGCCTCCCAATGGTCAGGCTGCCAGTGAGTGGCTCCTGAGTGCTGGACGCCTCTTGACTGAATTCCAGCTTGACCAAGATCCAAGAGGTGAACATTCAAACAAGAGAGCTCCCTTGGGAAAACGCCTGTGTTGTTATTGCCTGTTAAACAAGCAGTATCCTTTACTATACTAACTTTGCTGGTTTTGTATTTTCCTAACATTTATCAGCATTTCTTCCTATTTGCTAAACCAAAGCAGATGAAAAACAGGATTTTAGGAGTATGTTCATTTAGAAATGAAGCCTCTCCTGAGTCACCATCTTCCTCTTGGTGCCCCTGCTCTCCTGCCCTGTCAGACCCTCACCACCCATCACTCAGGATGGCTGTGATTGTCTCCTCCCCTGACTTTCTGTGTCTTCTCCAATCTGTCTCACTCACGAATGCCAAATTGACCTGACTTACACACATCTTTGATTAAATTTTTCCCATGCTCATAAATTTTACGTTATGTGTGTTTTACCACAATAAAGAAAAAAGTCTTCTGAGATGCTCCAGTATTTACCAAATCAAGTATAAACTGATTTGAAACTTGAGGCCCTACATAACATCCAGCCTAGGACAGCTTTCCAGCTTTATCCAGCACACCTCCACACATGCCCCTTTGGTTTCTTTGTTGTGGGAAATGTCCTCCCCTCTCTCTCCCATCCTCCTTCCCTTTTCAAACTGTACCCTGGTTCAAGGATCATTTCCGTTGTCGCTTCCTGTAGGCTTCCCTTGATCCTCTTTGCCCCGGTCTAGATCTGTAGCTCTCTCTTCTGAATGTGCATCGTGGCCTGTATCTTGTTTTGCCTTGGCTAATGTTTGTTCTTGACCGTGAGATCCCTGCAGGGGGTTGTGGTTTACGTGTTTCTGTCTGTCTCACAGGGCCTTTTTCTGGATAAAAGGCCCAAGCACAGGGCCTTTTATCTGGAAAGTATCAGTAAATATTCCTGATTTCCACTAAACATTTGTAGGCACATGTAGAAAGTCTGATTAAATGTATGCATATGAAATCAAAACAATCACTTTATAATCAGCATGTGGATGTTTGTATGCAGAAAATTCAAAACTAGTATTCAGACAAGCAGAAAGTTATATAAATAGGAAACACGTCTCATTATTCATGACCTCTGGAGCCTGGGTTCCAGGCACTCTTTGTCATGTGATGAAGACACAGATGAGAAGACATGATGCCTTGTTTGAGAAGCTTCTAGTCTAGTGGGGGAGAAAAACCTGTGGTCATGTAAATGTAACAAGCCCTGTTACTCCTGACTACTCTGGGGAGGCCCAAAGGGGGGCACTTGATTCAGCCTGGAGGTAGTTCAAGGTGGTTGGACCACTGGGTGAGTGGAGAGTGTGAGTGGACAAGCAGATCTGGAGGCTGGAAAGACAGACAGGGCTCAGAGCATAGAGTCTTGTTGATCATTTTGAGGAGCATGTTCTTTCCATTACAGGCAACCATTGAAGGGGAATGAGAGGAGCCTTCTGAGTTTTAGAAACATTCCTCAGATGGCAACATGGAAGATGAAATGGGTGGAGGAAAGGAAGATGGTGGGCAACCAGGAGACCACCTCAAGAATTCAGACATGAAGGGAGGCAGGCTTAAGTGCAAATGGGAGAGACAAGAGAATTTGAGAACTTGGAGATTGGATGCATGAGAAAGGATGGCTCTAGGGTGAGGGGGGATGGCTGTCCTGCCCCCTCCCCCACCTGGAGCCTGGGGAATTCCCTCCACTTACTGGGGTGTCCAGGCTGTACCTGTAGAAACCACAATTAGAGGCTCTATACTTCTGTTTAACTTTCTGGAAATGGAACTGGCCTTCCTTACAATATAGGTCTATGAGTCGGCTTTTAGATATTCTGCTTTCAAGCACAGGATCAGGAATGCATTAGAGAAGAGTAACAGAAGGGTTAAGATATTTAACTTCTCCAGGTCTATTTCCTCTGAAAATGAGGCGGAAGATAATAATAGCACCTATTCCACAGAGGAGCTACAAGAATTAAAGAAGTTAATGCATGTAAATTGCTCAGCACGGGCCCCTGAATAGAATAGGTGTTCAAGATGTCAGCTATTATTATTGTTGTTTCCATGTATTAGCCTATTGATGAGGAAGGAGGAGAAAAATATGAGGACTCATCAGCTCTTCTAGAATACTTGCTACACTTGCAACAGGGGAAAAGCTTCCCTTCTTAAATATAAACAAGGACACTTCTCAGTTTAGATGCACATTCTATACTAAATTTGAAGAAATTGCTTTGTCTTTATATAGGAATATCTGGGAATTCTGCTCTCATATCAGGAGTGACTTGCATGTGACATCCATTCTCTCTGTGTGTGCCATTCGCCTCTGGGTCATTGTCAGAATTCAGAAATTAAAGGTGCAGACAGTTAAGTGGCTAGAGAGATGGAAGACTTAAGTAATCCTCTGCAAGTTTCCCTTGAGGAAAGTTAGTCTTTTCTTTCTGAAGGCCCTTCAGAAAACTCACTCGCTAGAACAATTTCAACTTATTCTACTCTCAGGGATATTTTTTGGTGTCTCACGTTCTTTTTTGCTCTGTGATTTTTAACAGAGAGCAAGGTAAAGAGAGGAGAGTTAACGTGGTGGCAAGTACTGCAGTTCAGCAGCCATGGGCTGTGGGACTAGAGGGATGGAGACCCACGTTTAATTAAGCATAAGGGTCAGCTAAACTCCAATGCAGTGAGAACAGTATAACCAGCAACAACTCTGAGCCGTCTGCTTGGAAAGAAACACGTGGATCCCAGGCCTCATCTAGACCAAGGTCATGTTCTCCAACTCAGATGAAACGTGCTGGGGCTGCAAACTCTTTGTACGGTATAGAGAAAAGTTAGAAGCAGGGAGAGGAGGGGCAGGGAGGAGAAGAAGAAGGAACTCAGAGGCTGCCAAATATTTGGGTGGTGAAGAGAAGAGGCCTGAAGCAGTGAAAGAAACTGATTCTCCAAACCAAGAGTTTAAGGGAACAGCACCACCCACTGCAGAAAGGGCGCCAGCCTTGAGGTGGGAACTGGAGATCCCACAGAACAGGAGGAATAGCACTAAACCCCTATAATTATTGATCAAGTTCTTCATAAGACTTCTCAACTCAGATGAAATAAACACTAAAGATTTTGAGTCACTTAAAGCATTTAGGCGGTGTGTGCTATGGACATGGATGAGTAGGAGCCCCAACCTTGCAGAAGTGACCCCAGAGAAGACCAGCATAATGCCTTTCTTTGTTCCAGTATTCACGAGGAAAAAAGATTTTTTTTATTAGTTTGTAAAGGGATTAAAAATTTGTTAACTAAATTAAGTTGAGCAAAAAGATGCATTGTTGTTTTAGTTTTCTGTAAGACGCCTCATCTTGTTCTGAGACACTCATTTCTATGTTCTTGGTTTGGGCTGGGGAGAGATTTAAGCTTGCGTTTAAACTTGACTAAGTATCTCATTTTAAAAATGTTTATTTTAGGCTGACTCAGTTTCTTTGGGGCAAATGCTTAATCCCTTCCCTTCCCTGTCTCCTTTCCAGGATGTAAGGGACCTCGGATTACACACAGTCTTCAGGGTCAGTCTATTTTAGGACTAACTCAGTCCTAAAAGATCATGTTTGATATTTTTTATGGAGGAAGGGGCCTTGAAGGCAAAGTCCCTAGGGCATATAAAAGTTATAACATCCCTGCTGTTGGGTCTCCTGTCAGAAAGCATCCTAGGCAGACATTCAGTTAGAAACACTGAAATGTGCTCATGCCAAAAGAGTTAAACCCACAGTTACCCAGAAAAACATCTTTTCCAGGCAGATTCATTTTCCCAAGATGCCTAGGATTCACAATAACACATTTTAGAAGAGAGATTAATGCAATTGCCCCATAAAATATTTTAAGCTCCCACCCTTTCTGAAATGAAGCACACAGCATGGTACCAAGAGAAAATGACCACCAGTGCCGAAGAAAAGGCATTTGCTTCAAGGTGCTGCAGCCACTGTAATTTGCACCTTCTGCAGTGGAGACAGAAGCGCCGTCAACGTGTACAGGCAGCTAGAAGAGTGGAGATAATAATAGGACTAGAGAATGTGCCCAACTGGGAAAATAAGCATGCAGCTCGCACAGTCAGAGCTGAAAATGAAGGCCCCCAGCAAGCTTTGCAGAAAGAGTCCCTTGTCCTTTGTGAAAAGGAAAATGAAAAGCAACAGACCTCTGAGTCATAGAAGTCACTTAATTTAGGTAAATTAGAAAGGGATGCAGGTGTGGAGCCTTGCTCAGATTAGCTTTACTCTTCTTATTTTCCGTACTTTGTTCGGACTAGTGCCATCAGGAGTAATTCACAATTCACAGGGGGATAGCTCTTCGGTTCAAGTGGATTATCTGGAAGTTGAGGTGGTAAACATCTGCAGTTCCTTCAACTCTGTCATCTGACGTAGTTTCAAGCGTGGTAGTTCATTATTGCTGCCTTGTCAAATGCTCTGTCCTGAACTAAAGACCTCTCTGGGCTTATTCTGACTGCTATAGGAGACTGTTCCAGAAGCCACCTCACAGATTAAAATCTAGACTCCTTCATTTCCTTGACTCAACCACAACTCACTCTTAACTCCTAAATCACTTATAATTTAAAAACTCTAGTGCTATTTGGGCTGGAGTGGTGGAGAGAAGGAAGGAAGGTGCCTGCCGTTATCAGATGTGCCCTATACAACTTGATATTGAAGGTGACAGGGGGCTATTTCCAACTATAGAAATTAGGTATTTGTTTCTGCTAAACTTTTCTGGTTAGATCCAGGCTATTTCAGGCTCTCAAAGTCCCTTCGGCTCATGATCCTGTCATCTCATGTATAGCCACCCCTTTCCACTAAATGCCATAGGACACCTTGGTCAATGTGCCACTGTGTCTTTATCCAAATTAATAAAATAATAAAATGTCAGCCTGGAATCACACCACTAAAATTCTCCACTAAAGCCAATTTTCACCATTGATCAAATTCCACCCACAGTTCATTGTTATAAATCTACCTTCAAAATACTAGTCTTACTATTGTGAGCCCACACATACCTATCTTGGCCACAAAAATGTTATGAGTGACTTAATAAAATACTTTGCTGAAATGTAAATAGCCTGTGTCAGTATTCCCCCAACCTGGTAGGCTATTACTCCAACTGAAAATAAATGAGTTGGTATTAGAGGTATAGCAGAGAGAAAGATGTTGGGGGCAGAAACACACTTATGTACCCCCAGGCCTGCCGGTCCACACCTGACCTCCATTCCTTTGTAGCACCCAGGGCGGTTACAACGGTTATGTTCAAATTCATCTGGTGATTCACTCCAGTTTCAGGTTCAGCCTCAAAGCATTTAGGCTTTGTCTTCTGAACATCATTTCCTATGTCAGGGTCCCAAGATTTGAATTCTTTCTTGTGTTAATTATGCAACATGGAGAGCAAATTGAGGGAGCCCCCCACGATGCTTTCTGGCAACAGTTCTCTCTTTCTGTGTGTGCTTGACAAGTCTCATCGCCTGGGAAAACCATTGCGTTCAGCCCAACCTCAACGTCCAGTCCTAATGCTTTATGTGTATGCTTTCAAGCAATCTCACCCTCAAAGGATGTTTTTTGTTGGGTCAGACAGCTTTAGAGGCCTCCTGGGGTAGGAATTACAATACAAGTGAGAACAAAGGAAGGAAACCGCTTTTTATTTTACTGAATCATTCAATTTGACATTATCTGGAAATACAAAAGTTTGTTAACACACTTTTCCTAGCCTACACTTCTTTATGCTGCTCGTGGCATGTATGAAGTCAGCTCCTTTCTCTCTTGCTTTCGCCATTGTCCCCACTTTCTCTGCTCCCCAGGGAGTTAGCTTCACATGACCCTGGGCTAGTCTTGGCTGGAATACTCTTCAATGGTTTGGAGAAGAATTAAGGAAAAATCTTAAAAGCTGAAACTCACTCTCCGTATAGTGCTGGCTACAGTTGAACAGGGCTTGCCAAGCCTGAAAAAACAAGTTTTAGCAGAAGCAGGGCATACACAAAAAGAAATTATTTTTCTGTCCTACATTTCAGTTTGGTGATTTTGTACATAGGATTCTACTTCTGCTGCTAACAAGTTAAAAGTGAAACAAGCAAGAGTGGAGTAAAACCTAGTAAGAAGCGTGTCTGTTCATTTCCAGCTCATGGGAAACCCAGACCACATATTAGTGTTCTGTTCTCCAATAGCAAATAGCTAGGACGCATAGCTTATATTTACTAAGACTTTGAGAGGTAAAATCAGACCTGCATTTCTAATGAAGTAAATCACAGCCCCCAGCTCTGTGGTTTGACTGACAGGTCCGTCCATATTTCTGAAAGGTCTTGTTGCTTTCAGCAGAGCGTGTTATTCTTAGCCCTGAAAAATCATACCTCAGGTGTAGCAGGGCACCTGAGGCTACAGAAAAGGGGCACCAGGCTTTCTGTCTTACGTCTGACAACTTGAAACGTTCAGGAAGAAGTGGAAAATCCATCTTTCAGATATGTGTGCTGTGTATGATGCCAAATGTCTGGTGTTTTGAAAACATCTCAGGGATCATATTTTCCCCTTTGTGTTGTAATCACAACTGTATTATATTAACCAGCAATCATAGTAAGTTTGCGGTTTTCAGACTAGATTTTAGGAATGGGGATGACAATTTCAACCTATATATAGCCCCCAAAAGTTCAGGAACTGTAATAAGTTTATGCAAAAAAAAATGTAATACTTTATCTTTTTGCAAAATGGTGTAGTAGGCTAGTATCTTTGCATTAAGACATTTCTTTTTATTGTTGTTTCTGGAGAAAAAAATCCAATTTTATTTTATCCGTCCTTAGAAAAGAATTTGCCAGTTAAAATGTAGCAGAGACAACACAGAAGGAAAGAAGATTCTGCTTCTCCCGGCAGATTGCCTCTTTATAATTGATTTAGCACATGTCACAGGTGAAGAGCTATTTAAATTACACCTACATATTTTAATCCTGCCTTCCTTCATAGGAGAAAAAAGCATATAATAAATGCAATGAAATTTCATTAGTGTCTTTCTTTTAGGGATTAATAAAATGCCATAATACATAATTACATGCATCAATTATGCATATGGATTTCATTCTACTTGTGCATCTTTGAAGGCAGCTGGTCAACAAGACATCACTGATCCGAACATTTAGTCTGTAGGAGCAGGCAGCTGACCTGGAACCTAGACTCCAACGTCTCAGTGCCTGCCTGCTGTTTATCACTCGATCATGCTAGAATTGACGAATGAGGTTTATTTGGTTTTATTTTGCCTTGTTAGATTAACGCTCTTGGCTTTTTTTTGGGATTTTTTGTTGGGATTTTTTTTTCCTTTTTTGGCTTCTTTTGGTTATGGTTATTACCCATTTATTTATTCCACTGACCCGTTCAGGCTCCCATCCATACAACTATGGCCAAATGGGAAAATTGTATCCAACGTCATTACCCACATCCAGCTCGTCTCCCAGTTGAGACCTGGATGCTCAGCCCTAACCGTGAGAGTTGTAATTTAGGGTGGCTGCCAGCCCAGCAACACCCGGGTCCAGTTTTCAAGTGTACATCAGGTGACTACTCACCAATCTTATTTCAGGCTGATTCAGAAATCACCCAGGCAGTGATTTCAAACCCACTTCCTACTTATTGCATTACATCCCATCTAACCACTGCTCCATGCTCAAGGCCGGTGGGAGGTTTACACAGCAATGGATATTCAGCACTAATAGATGGGTGCCACTTTAAGAGCAACACCACAGTATTGTCAAAGATGACTACAGTTTCAGTGAGACAGACACAGTTCCAGGTACTAGTACTTCTGGAAATAAATATATGATGCTCCATTGGATCTAAATTTGCTACTTCTTCCTCTTTCAAGGCCACATCCCACACCTGTTTACCCGGTGATGCTGACAAACTTTGGCCCACAGTAAACTTTGCTGTACCTAGATCTCCACAGTGCTCAGTCCCATCCCACACAACCAAACTGAATGACAGACTGTTTAATATACAGTCTCAGCTATAGTCATGCATCAGTCACTGGCTGATTACTTTGTGCAAGGAGCTATTTTAGACATTTTGAGGAACACAAAGAGAAGTAACTTTCAGTCTCTGCTATCAAAGAATCTGTAAATCTAGTAGGGGCACAAAATCTAGTAGGGGACCGTATGGAGAGGGAAGGAACACACCTGGTCCAGGTAGGTAGAGCCAGGAGCGGAATCTGGGAGGAAGCCACTTGGACTTCTCTTTTGAAGGACTGGAGACCTCTGATGTTCTGAAGTGATGGGTAATCACAGGTACTAAGTGAAGAGCAGGAAGAAGGATAGAATTCCTTGTGAATGGAACAGAGGTGCTTACACCATACAAAGTTCCTCCACAACGATATTCCCCAAAGAAGAATAACTTGAGGACAAACAGTGTAATTTTTGCCATTTCAGTTTACCTCTTTTACTTATTTACTTAATCTTCTTTAAATGGACTCACCATTTTTACTTAAATAGATTTATGTTAAAAGGAAAATGTTTATAGTAAAAGGAAATTTTATAATATGACCGTAAAATAAAATACCAATATCACTTGCTGTAACGATAAGGGAGCATTAAAAAATACATACTATGGAAATATTATGAAATTCAGTATTGTTGCTGCTAAAGCATCCAGGTCTGAAGTCTGCTCTGTGGTAAAAAGGGAAAATAGGAAGTATTGGTGTGGTGAAAAAGACAGTCCAGCCCCAAACTGAGCCAACCTGGGACCCTCTCTTTGAAGGATTGAAGAGAATTGGGAAGAGAACTTCCACACCTGAGATGGGGTGTTATTTAACATCCAGTGTGTGAATGACCTAGAATCACCCCCGGTGCCACCAGTGGGACATATTCCACCCAGGAGCAGAGGGAAGGAATAGAGGGGGGACAGTGCTTTGGGGCCAGTTGTACCTGCAGCGGCTGCAGAGCAAAGGTGAGCTCTGCTGGGCTAGGACCTGGGTCTGCCACCTCTACTGATCCCACACATTCTTTTTTTTTTTTTTTAATTTTATTTATTTATTTTTTTCCCCCAAAGCCCCAGCAGACAGTTGTATGTCATAGCTGCACATCCTTCCAGTTGCTGTATGTGGGACGCGGCCTCAGCATGGCCAGAGAAGCGGTGCGTCGGTGAGCGCCCGGGATCCGAACCCGGGCCGCCAGCAGCAGAGCGCTGCACACTTAACCACTAAGCCACGGGGCCGGCCCCCCACACATTCTTAAAAGGATGACTTACCAGCCCCTTGCACGGTGAGGGGCACACAACAGAGCCTCATCAAAAGTCTTAAATCAGGTCTCATTGACATTCTAAGACCTTTTGGCTCTGTTTCATAAAAAGTAAAAACTTAAGCTCACAGTGATATTTCATATTTTATAATATCACATCCCCCTAAAAAAGAATATTGATAGGAAACTCTAAAAAGTGTAAAATATAACAAAAATTAACTGATGAACAGAACACATGGGATACACAAGAAGAGCATGTAGGTGAATTTAAAAGGTCTCAAAGGAAAATGAGAAATCCCTTTGGAGGAGTCAGCATCTAAACGTTTGCCGTGTCGCTGGAGAGGGGCTCACACACGTCCCCAAGGCTCCAGCACGGTCCTGTCGCCGGTGGAGCTGGCTCTGTTCTCCCGTGTTTCTTGCTCAGATGCCCTTTTCTCTTTTCATTTCTCACAACACTCCTGGCTGTCACTTGGTGTTCAGCCACTGAAGGAGATCCAACGTGAAAGGCATGCTAATGCACTGCGCATATAACTATGCCTTCTCCTTAAAAGTATTGTCATGAGCATTTCATTTTAAGGTTTTAGCAGGAATTGTGTCAGTATTTTAAGTGGGCCATTTTCTATAACCCGTATCACTGTGAGTATAAGCCATTAAAGTACTAATTACAGCTTGAGAGTTTAATTTCAAGAGTGACTGTACTGCATTTCTAAAATTTGCATTTTTTAGAGCAGGTCTCCCCCAAATTACGCCTTGGCAAGACATCTCCACGCAGAAAGTGGTTTCTTACAGTAAATCGTATTTTAATATTTGATTTCAGTATGAGACCAGTCCAATCAATTTTACAGATTAACATAATTTACTTGTAATGAGCTCAAATGCACTAAAGCGATAGCTTTACTATCATTTGTTAGATGTTCTTAAGAATATGGACCTTTTTTTCCAGACAAGCGTCTGCAGAACTTATTGGTGCTTTAACTGATGCTGGCAGAGCTTTGACATCATTCTTGGCGTTTTTGAAAACCTTATTATTGGCTCAGTCACTAATGAAACATGGTCTTAAAGCAGTCTTCTTCCTATGTTGTTTCTATAAGGAGTCCCTGACGAGAAATGCCAAAACTCCAGATGAATATAAAAACAATGTGGTATAGTCTATTTTTCAGAGAGAAATTGAGAATAATACAAAACATTTGTTTTCTCTGATTTTTATATGAAATATAAATGTTTCTTCATGGGCGATGCCTTCACCTCTCTAAGCCTCAGTTTACTCATCCGTAAAGTAGGGAGAATCCTATCTAGTTCACAGGGCTGTTAGGAGACTTAATGAAATACCACATCAAAAGTACTACACACGATACCTCACACGTGTACCAAGTTTGGTTTATAGTAGAAGCTCTTAATATTATTATTATCACATGGCCCAGAGTTGTGACCATCTGGACCTGAAGAATCAAGAGCGTCTATTGCAATCTTGGCCCCCAGGGGAATGGATCATCAGCCAAGAGTCTTCAGAGGCACATCGACTAGATTTGGAATGCGGTCCATATTGAGAAATATTGGTTCTGCTCCCCTGGGCATCCCGAACCCTTGTTTTGTGAACACCTTTCCTGAAAGGTGAAACACAGAGGATTTTCCCCAGTAGAGAGAAAACGCAGACGGGGGAAAGCTGGAGAGTGAGCAGAGTGCAAGAGCCCCTGAGAGCACAGAAAGGCAACCCCAGCTCATCCCCAGGGCTGGTTCTTGCAGCCCAGCCCCCAGCCTTCTGCCCACTGAGCCAACACTCCTGCCAATGCTCACAGCCCCTTCCCACTGCTCCGCTGCCCCCTGGTCCCCCAGCAGAACCCTCTTCCTGGGGCTCCCCTCTGGCCATCTGCCTTGTGCCTGTCATCTCAGAGGCAGACACTCAGGAGAGCACAGTTCTTTAAGAAGTGGGGACCCCACATTAAATTGGGAACCCTCAGACAGATACAGCTTTGAAACTGTTCGTTTTCTGTGGTGCGATGGGGAAGCCTGCCCTACTTAAAGTTTAGAAAACAGTGTCATGTGAAATGAAGCTGGAGTCAGAAGCTCCCTACCCAAATTTCTAGCAGAGGAAACAAAACCCAAACTGATTCGCTGTAGATTATATAATGGCTTAGCAAAGGGCAAGAGGGTGCTGGTGAAGAACAAGGCACTTACCCACATCCACGGCATAAGCCTGCCTCAGCCCTACGGCAAAAAGAAGAATCCCTGTCTTAGCCCAGGGCGGTTGCAGGGGCCTGAGGAGCTAATGCAATCACTTACTCACAGCAATTGCTATGCTACCACTAGAATTATCTTTCTAATACAGTTCCCATTACAGTCCTCTGCAGCTTAAACGTCTTTGAGTTTCCTACTGAAATACAAACATCTTAACATGGCATTCAAGGCTCTTCCCTATCTGGCCCTGAGCTCTGACCTCAGCAGACTCTCACAGGTCCCAGAACATAATCAACCTCATAACAAACTCAACCTGGAGTTCTCTTTCCTTTCATCCTCAAAACCTAGTTCTGCGAAAGGTAACAAGCGGTGAGGATGTGGAGAAATTGGTGGGAATATGTAATGGTGCAGCCACTATGGAAAACAGTATGGAGTGTCCTCAAAAAATTAAAACTAGAACTACCATGCAATCCAGCAATCCCACTTCTGGTATATACCCACAAGGATTGAAATCAGCATCTCGAAGAGATGTCTGGACTCCCAAGTTCATTGCAGCATTATTTACAGTAGCAAAACCATGGAAACAACCTATATGTCCATCAATGGATGAAGAAAATGTAATATACACATATAGTGGAATATTATTCAGCCTTAAAAAAGAAGGAAATTCTGCCATTTGCTACAATATGGATGAACTTGGAGGACATTATGCTAAGTGAAATAAACCAGACACAGAAGAACAAACTACGTGATCCCACTTATATCAGGAATCTAAAAGAGTCAAACTCATAGAAGGAAAAAGAATGGTGGTTAGCAGGACTGGGGGGAGAGGGAATCAGGAGGTGTTGGTCAAAGGGTGTGAAGTTTTAGTTACACAAGAAGAATAAGTCCTAGAGATCTACTGTACAGCAGAGTGCCTATTATTAACAATACTGTATTATATACTTAAAAATTTGAGGGTAGATCTTAAGTGTTCTTATCACAGAAAAAACAAAAACAACCCTAATTCTAGTGTTACCTCTGAAGGGCTCTCCAGAACCCCACACAAACTTGCTTCCCCAATTTACCATAAACTTGGATAATTTTACCAAATACGTGGTTTGTTTCTCCGCTCAGAAAATTGTAGTAATTCAGAGGCTCTGGGGCCAGTTCGCCTGGCCTCAGCAGCCAAGAGCTCTTAAGCACAAGCCTCAGTTTCCTCATACGTTGCATGGGGATATTGATACCCCCTTCTCCATAGGGTTGTTCTGGGAATTAAATGTCTAATTTGTATAAAGCATTTAGCACATTTTAAGGGTTCAATAAATGTTAACTCTTGTTATTATGTAGCATTTGTTCATTGTATTGGTTGTTTCTACGCTTGTTTCTCCACCTAGGTTGTGAGCGGCTGAGGGTAAATCCCTGTATTTGTCTCTGTCTTCCTGCTACTGCTATGAGGCAGTCAATACCCTGATGAATTGAATTCAATTGAATTGAGGTCCCACCAGAGGGCAGTAGCTTCCAGCCCCAGAATTCTTCCTCTGGAGCCCTACTCCAAGGCTGGACAGGCTGAAAACATTTATGGACAAGAAGCAGCTAATGGAGCTGTGGTTGTTCCCAATTTCCTACCACCAAGTAGCCACTCCTTCTGGTGCCTCGACCACAGGTGAAGCCAGATAGCAATTTGAGAAAGCAGAGAGCTGAGGTCTTCCTTCCCACCCTGGGAACAGAGTCACTCTGAGTTTCCTTGGTCTGAGGATGTTTCAGGGAAGGCAGATCACTGGAGGGAGGGAATGGAAACCAAATGCCTGAACTCTGCATGGAAGGCAAGTTGGTGAGCCTAGAACAAGGAATTCTGATGTTAGACGAGGAGACAAAGAATGAATCATTGAGTAGCCTGCAACCATTGAGGAGAAAGCAAAGGAGGAAGAGGGGAACAAGCCAGCGCAGTTGTCAGTGGAACAAGAGCCTCTTCCTGGTCATGGAGGGAAGCCTCAGGATACGTCCTGACTGGCGTCTTTGTACAGGGTTGCAGGTGCATTCTTTTTTTTTTTGAGGAAGATCAGCCCTGAGCTAACATCCATGCCAATCCTCCTCTTTTTGCTGAGGAAGACCGGCCCTGAGCTAACATCTATTGCCAATCCTCCTCCTTTTTTTTTTCTCCTTTTTCTCCCCAAAGCCCCAGTAGATAGTTGCACATCCTGCTAGTTGCTGTATGTGGGACGCCGCCTCAGCATGGCTGGACAAGCGGTGCGTTGGTGCACGCCCGGGATCTGAACCTGGGCCGCCAGTAGCAGAGCACGCGCACTTAACCGCTAAGCCACGGGGCCGGCCCCTGCAGGTGCATTCTACCTCCCCATCCTAAGTGGAATGTGCTCTAGCTCAAAGTCACAGACTGAAATTTACTGCAGGAGAAAAATATGGAGAATCATTAATTAAAATTTCTTTATGTACTTTTCTATGTAAGACTCTATTAGAACCCCCAGAATTACCACTGTCTTCATTGTCCCCATGGTCACATCTCTTGTGTTATTTGAAATTCACCTGGGACTAGATCAGGTAAGTCATTGGACTGGTTCTTTAATGTGATGAATAATCAATATATCCACTTCTCACCCCAAGGCCTAAAAGCTCCCTTTTCTACTGATTTATTCTTTAATTAATGGGAAGGAAATTTTTATACAAGACTACTTCACCTGTGTTCATTCCCCAATAAGAAACATCACCTGCTCTGAATTCAATTTTTTAAAGTAGATAGCCTTCTGTTTTCCAAAGTCTTTGTTTTTCACAGTTCAGGTGGGAGGGTAAATAGCTCACATCCTTGTCTTTGCATTTCAAAGATAATCATCATGTTAACATAATCTCCCGTCCAGAATACAAATTGCTGGCTCTTCTCTGAAGTGCCCATCACCTGGGTTTGTAGCCCTGCACAGTCGTTGCCTGTATCCATGGTTCTCAAGCCTTAGTGGACAGTAGACTCACCTGGAGGGCTTGTAAAAACACAAATCCTGCATTTCTAGCAAGTTCCCCGGTGATGCTGATGCTGCTGGTCCAGGAACCACACTTGTGGGAACCACTGATGAGAAAGCTCTAGGACTCCTTCAACATTCATTTCTGCTACACAGATTCTAAAACCTGGCACAGAGGCTCAGAAAGACACGAGCTTTTCCTGATTTGAGTGGTATGACAATGTGTGGTTATACTCATTGAAACAGTACATTGGAAATACCTCTACTCAGACTCACCCTGATTTGAATACTAGATTGGGAAGATATTGAGTTTACAGACTAGGGGGAGATGGTGATTCTTAAATGCGTGTGTATGTTTGTGATTGAGCTGGGAAAGTTTCCTGACTTCCAAAAGGTCCATCGCATACTAGCTGGGATTCTATCAACCTCAGAATTCCAAGGAGGTTGGATTCTGAAGAAAGGAAATGCCCAATTATAGGCCATGGGAACTATCTTTCTTTTCTTTTCTTTTTTTTTTAAATAAAGAATTCAGAGGAAGAAAATAAGAGGTACAAAATGGAGCCATAGTTTACCAGAAAGGCTGAGGAGGGAGCCTTGTTCAATGTATGTAAGAGAAAGAGAAGGAGAAAAATCAATCAGAACCAAGTGAATGTTGTTAGTTTCAGCAAGATCTCAAGTATCTGGAAGGCAATTATGAATGTATTTTATTTTAACAAACATAGCCTTGTCCTTACCCACCACATTCTCTAGTAACACAGAAGGTTCTTTTAAAGCAGAGTCTCCAGCCCTAAGCCTTATCAAGTCATTAATATTTCATCTAAAGGAATATAACATCTTCAACTGAGACCTAAGAGTAAGATCTGGACGTGAGCATTCAAAGGCAAGTGTATGTTACAGTTGGAATAGAGTGAGTGAAAAGAGACTTTTCTTTTCTCTTTTTCTTTCAGAAACAGGGAAGATTGACCAAGAGATTCACAAATACAACACTCCAGGATTCACTGGGTGCCTCTCCAGAGTCCAGTTCAACCAGATTGCCCCTCTCAAGGCGGCCTTGAGGCCAACAAACGCCTCGGTTCACGTCCACATCCAGGGCGAGCTGGTGGAGTCCAACTGCGGGGCCTCCCCGCTGACCCTCTCACCCATGTCGTCTGCCACCGACCCCTGGCACTTAGATCACTTGGATTCAGGTAAAGTCTAACGCAGTCTTGCTTGGGCCGGTTGCTTTATTTCTTTAAACCTCAGTTTCCTCATCTGTCAGATGGGGTTAATAACAGCACCTCGCTGGAAATGTTGGAGGATTGAGAGAGCGAAGGCGTGTGTGAGCACAAGGGTTCTTAGCACAAGTCAAGTGCTCAGAAGTCACAACCATTGTTCTTGCTCAGTGCCAGAAGGAAAGAAGTGAAGGTGAGGGACACAGGAATTCAAGTCTTCTTCGTTTAGAAGGAATTGGGGGATGCCTGAACTGACGTCTGCGACGTGACTGTCAGATGATCTGATCAAATCGCTTCCTCACTTTCTCCTTTATGACTCACTTGCAGCCCCATAGTCCAGGTTCTAATATCAGAAGAAGTGATGTACCTAAAGCAATACAGAGATTCATCTCCCCCCTCTGTGTTTATACAAACAATCCCGGAGCCTTCCAGACTTTTTTAGGAGGTCCATTTAGGCTTACAAATCCCAGTTCTGCAGGTGATAAGATGTACTTGGAAAGCACAGGCTAAATGAAAGGATGCGGCTGTTGGCTGCAAAATTAACTGGATGTAAATTCAGTGTTCTCATAACACCGAATGGTGGAGAGCCTACTCCTCATGCCACCCAAACTGACCTTGGGCAATTCGAGTAACCTCTCTAAGCCTCTGCTTTGTCACCCACAAGGTGACAAAGTGGAGTGTGATCTCTAAGTGGCTTCCACATCTAATATTCAATGGGTCCCCAAAGCAATGTGTGATGTTGCCGATGCTGAAGACGGGAAGAGGACAAGGTGGGAGACAGGGTGATGGTGGGGCCAGGGTACCAATGCCATCACTGCCTCTCACCAGCAGGTTTCATAATCATTCCTCAGTGTCCCCATGTCTAAAATGGAGTTAATAGGACATAACTCATAGAATTCTATGTGGAACGATGTATTTAAAGGACTTAGCGCAGTCATGGACAGGCAGCTTTAACAAGGCTTAGCTGCAATAATATTAACAATGTGGTTATTATTGTTAGACACAATTTGCTATGGTGCTTGAATGTCTCATAAAGCCTTCCAAATCCTCCCCCACCTTAATTTCTAGTTTGTAACAGTTCATCACGGAAACATCATGCATTTGATTGCTTTCTGCATATTCTAGCCCCATACATTGTATTTACCAGCTTCGGTGCAGTCTCATCGTTGGGAACCCTTGCCAGGATTTGCGCTGCAAAGCTTTGTAAAGCTTCAAAGGAAGCCAGAATTGCCCCGTTGTCAGAATAGCCGGTTTACAGACTAAACAATCGTCTTTGTTCCTCGCACATGGATTCCTATAACATGATGAGGGATGCTGTGTGCCAAGGGTCCTTAAGAAGAGTTCCCTTTTATGAATGTTGTTAGGATTACACAGCAGGCTGGTTTTTCCTCATGTGCTGGCTTGAACAAAGGAGAACATTCCTAATGCTGAAAGAAAAAAGTAGGAATGAAAATATGAGATGAGAAAAGACATATGTCAGGGCTACAAAGGAAAAGAGATTTCTCAGATAAATTCCTCCAAATGCCAGAGTGGTTGGAGACAACGCATGATCTGTGAAATGCACGGGTACTTCTGCCGCCTGAGGACACAGGGGCCCGCTGCATGAGGCCGTGAGCGTGTGTGGTCTAGTCGGCTGCCCAGAAACTAGTGTCAAAAATATCTAGATGCAGGGGCCGGCCGGGTGGCGCAGGCGGTTGGGTGCACGCGCTCTGCTGCGGCGGCCCGGGGTTCGCTGGTTCGGATCCCGGGCGCGCACCGACGCACTGCTTGGCAGGCCATGCTGTGGCGGCGTCCCATATAAAGTGGAGGAAGATGGGTACAGATGTTAGCCCAGGGCCGTCTTCCTCAGCAAAAAAAGAGGAGGATTGGCGGATGTTAGCGCAGGGCTGATCTCCTCACCAAAAAAAAAAAAAAAAAAAATCTAGATGCAACTTTGGGCCAATGTGAGTTCATATTCATTATGCCTTAATTAGCAAAATATATGCTTTATTATCTGTGAGATACAATTGTAGGGGCCAGTTTGAGTTCATTTATTTTTTAAAAATCATGCCTTGTACATGACAATTTCATTCTTTTGATTGATGTAATGAAAACATATATAGGGAACATTTATGTTATTTTTTAGTGTTCAAATCAAAATTCTGCAACCCAGATAATATGGTAGGCTGGTACTATGTTATATAGGGTCCATTTGCAGAAAAATTTCCACTTGCACTTGGGCAGAGAATTCTTACCTGGTGTTGACCCATTGCTGTATCAATCTCATCATCATAATTTACTCCATAATTGGAATTCTAAATTTCCATAATTAGGGAAACCATTATAAAGAAATATGTGTATGTCTCATGAACTTTATTAAAAGGTCAGAGAACAGCTTACGAACTATGAGGCAAAAGGTTTGCTGAGATAACATGATTTGATTTTTTTCTTTTAGGTGAATAGGAACATGAGTGAGAATGGGGGCAGTGGGCTAGACAGGGGACAGAGAAAGACTAGACATAAGGGAAGTTTACTTAGTAGCACCCTCCAGTGGCTTAGTGTCAGGGAGGAAAAACTTTTTCTCTATCCTCTCAAGTTCAGTAAGTGGGGGCTGCAAATTAAACTACAGATTAACAGGAGAAAAAAGTTTATTCATATGCATATGGGAGCTTATAAAAGAAGTAGCTCAATAAAGTTCAAGTTAGAGCTTATATCCGGTACTCAGTAGGAAAGAGGAGAAAAGGCCTCTGTGGGAAGAATAAATGGGTTTCTGAAAGAACAAACGAGAGATAAGAAAGTTTGAGCTAGTGCGTGTCTAGGCAGGTGTGGGTGGTCTCGCTGTCTTCTTCAAGGCCATGAAACTCCCCTGGAATGGGGGTTTATGCGAGATCTTCTTTTGGTCTTCTTCCTGGGATTAAAAGCCCCTCAGAAGGGGGAATTTATGGCAACCTCATTTCTCAGAAGTTTCTACTTTTAATCAGATAAGGGAAACTCCAGAAAGATTTCTTTCTGCATCTGGTGAGCCCCAAACGTCCTCAGTTTAAAATAATCTTCATACCAGCTCTGGGGTTCTAAGTGGGTCCCCACATCAGCAAGTGCACCGCAGTTTTTGTGAGCTGAAGTTTATCATTCAGAGTTCTGATCTGAGGGTTTTGCTTTTATCAGATAATCTTTCATGTGTGAATAAAATAAGAATGCTCACCATCAGATATTCAGAAACTAAATGACAGGATATACACAAAGATGCATTGCTAGCTGTAAATCGTGTTACTGGAGTCGGTGCAGGTAGAGGCAGGAAGAGAAGAAAGGTGAGAGCTAATCAGTCCTGGTTCGAATAGAGAACATTTGGGAGTAGATCGTTTCATCTGGTACCTTGGAAAATGTGGTCCTCATCCAGCAGCGTGAGCATCACCTGGAGGCTTGTTAGGAATGCAGAATCTCAGGCCCCTGCCCCAGACCCACTGAATCAGCACCTACATTTTAGCAAGATTCCCAGGTGACTGATGTGCACATTCGAGTCTGAAAGCACTAATCTAGTGCAGTGGTTCCCAGTCTCAGACGCACTCTCAAATTACCTGGGGAGCTTTAAAAAAGTCCCAATATCCAGGCTGCCCCCTGACCAGTTAAAATCAGTCTTGCGTTCTTTCTGCTCCCTTACATTTCTTTCTCATATCTTAGATGATATCAAATGATAAAAACAAAAAATATATTCCAAGGTATGCTGGCTCTGTGTGTTCAGATCCTTTTTCTCTTCTGTGACACCCCTGACTGCGCTACTCATTACCTCTCTAACGCTCTTTGGGCTCTGTCACTGTTTTCGAAGGTGAGGGACGTTTGTGGTTGATCGGGCTGTGCCCTGATCGACTCCCAGGGATGCCACTTGCATTGCAATCTATGGCTCCTGGAGCAGTGCAACATGGTGGCCTTGATAGGGGGACACCAGATCATTATGGGCAGAAAATAGACATGGCATGACTTGGTATAGTTATTTCCTGTTCATTTCTCTTTAGTTTTGTCAAAGAGAAAGTCTCTGGTTCTGGCATGACTTGAACACTTCTCCTTTACTAAGGAGAGATCAGGCTTCTGTTTAAAACCTTGACAGGCAATAGGGTTATAAAGTTTTATCAATGCATTTATTTAAATATGAAATTGGATCAACAGTGAAAATAAGTAAATAAATAATCATTAGATTTTACATGGATATGGCAAAAAATGTGAAGGTGGTTCCCACGTCATTGGAGTTTAGAAAACACTGGACAGTGTGACAGGATCATCACGAACCCGAGGGCCTAGCATGGTGCTGTAAGAGTGCTTGTTTCATAGGGGAACGATCAACAACACTATGTGGATTTGATTTAAACTGATTCTTCTCTATTAGAAACATCCAGTCTTTTTTCTGCCTAGTTTTTTCCCCCGTTGATAATAGGTGCAGCCTGTTTCTAAAGCACATCATTATGGTCCTTAGGCATATTTTTAGAACAGTAGTTATGAGGTAGGAAAAGCAACCTGCAACCCTGAGTCCTGTTTTATTTAAAGGTTGCAGAGCGCTAGACAATTGCTGTGATTCACTTCTCAGAATTATGGCTCTGTTTTTTTCTTTGTCAAATTCAGGAACTCTTATTTCCTTGGAATGGCATGGATTTGCCAGCAGAAAGACAACTACAGATGGCGATGCACATTCTCTAAAATATAGAAACAAAACAAACACCAGAAAAAACAAATCCAAGAGTCTGATGCGGTAAATCTCTGCACCAAGAACGACCCCAAACAGTACATGGAGCTATCTTACGAGGTGTTCGTGTTAAGCCTTGGGGTGTTTTACACATTCATGATATTTGATACAGAATACATCAGACTACTGGCCACATCCTTTTTGAAATATCAATAAAATAGACAAGGCACTTTAAGATGTAAGATTTCCTTTCCCAAGGACTCTTCTAGTTATAAAGATTGTAACTAGTTACTGTTTACAGGACTTCTAGTGCCTCCAGGTAATATTCTCAACACAGATTACATAGTATATGACGAGGTGCATACCTCCATTATTCACAAGTGCATCGGGCCCAAAGAGTTCCCCGAGAATTGGCCTCTGCAAGGTGCTAGCGGTTGAATTCAGAGTATCCACTGTGACCTGGGGTGATTTGGCCCCACCCTACAGCTAACTGCGTCTGGTACTGAGAGGCTCTTGACCAGGAAGGCTCACAGCCCCTCTGAGAGACAGTGGGCGGACATGGAAAATCCAGAAGCATTGAACAGCGTGGAGGGCAGTTAACACAGCCCCGTTCTCCTCTTGCCCATATCCAAGGTCAGAGGCTGTCAGGAATCCAGGGGCATCCAAACCCTGACTTGTCCAGTGGATTCAGGTTCGCAGAGCAGCTGAAAACCAGCGCTCTTAGAAATGTGGTTCTTCTCCCCAATAAATTGGGAACTAGATGGAATATGGAACCTGGGATCACTCAGTGTAACAACCCCATGCCCCAGTTAGATTCCAGAATACACAGTCTGCCCGGGGACTGTGAAGTACCCAAGGCCTCCACCCCCCACAATACCTTACCACTGGGAAGAGTGAGTGGATTTCTTAAGGCACCCATACCTCTATTGCCATGATTTTTAATGACTTGATTTCTTGTCAATATTACAAATTTCCTTTCCACCATCTGAAGATAAAATATTTTTATATCTTCATGTGCAAAAGTGTTATGGATATCATGAACACTTACAAACTGCATATATCTATTCAGTTTCCTTCATAATTACAAGCTGGTACTTGGTTTTCTTTACCACCTGCAAGCACTTAGAATAATCTTTCCAGCTCTTATAATTACATCTTAATTATTTCCGAACAGATCCCTTTTTTCATCCTTATGCTGAGATTGCATGATTAATGTGTTTAATCTCTGAACCCTAATCTTGTTATTATCTTTTGTGTCTTTTGTCCTCTTCAGTGACCAACACAGTACACATTTATTCAAGTGCAAAGAGCAATTATATCATCCCCACTTTTCCAATGTGTACTTTTCCTGCAAGTGATCCAAATTCTGCTTTTCTGCAAAAGCACCAAGCACATTTATGTAGCTCAAGTCAAATTTAATATTAGAGTTACAGATTTTTCTTTTTTTTTTTTTGTTTTGGTGAGGAAGATTAGCCCTGTGCTAACATCTGTTGCCAATCTTCCTCTTTTTGCTGAGGAAGATTGGCCCTGGGCTAACATCCGTGCCCATCTTCCTCCATTTTATATGTGGGACGCCTGCCACAGCATGGCTTGGTAAGCGCTGGGTAGGTCCGCACCTGGGATCCAAACCTGCGAACTCCAGGCCACCAAAACAGAACACACAAACTCAACCACTATGCCACCAGGCCGGCCCCGAGAGTTACAGATTTTTGATCTAATGGTCATTTAAGTTATTCCCATCTTTTGTTTGCATAATGCATAGCTTTGTTTTCACATGATTTTGTTGAGTCAAAGGATATATTTTTAATTTTGCTAGCTATTACATATCACCCTCCAATGATGCAGTACCTCCAATCCAATGAAGTATGATTGTCTTTTTCCCCACACCCTCACCAGCACAGCACATCATAATATTCATTTAAATTTTGCTATATTTTATTTGAAAAAAGGAAATCTTATTGTTTTCATTAGGATTTCATTAATCGTGAGTGAGATTAAGTATCTTTGTATATGTTTATAAGTCACTTGTATTTATTTTTCCGTGAACTACCTATTTATATTCCTTAACCAAAGAATTATTTATACATTTATAATCTTTCCTATTAGTTTGTTGGTCGTTTACTATTTGACTTATAAGAATTCTTTATATATTAAGTGAATTAGTATTTTACTACATGTTCACATATTTTCCCAGTTTGATCTCTATTTTTTTAATTTATGGGGTTTTTTCTCCATGTAAAAATTTCTAAATTTTACTTGGTGAAATAGAAAGTGTTTTATGGCTTTTGGGCTTTGTGTCATGCCTTCTCCATCCAGAAATTATTTAAAAAATTATTCCACATTTTTTCTAACGATTTTATGTTTTATTTGTGAGATTTACTTATTTACTCCACTTGAAATTTTTTGGGTAGAAGGAGTAAGGTAGGAATTCACCTTTTGTATTTTCCAACTGGCCAGCCTATTGGTTAAGGTTCCATCCTTTCTCCTGTCTTTATCATATTCAAAATTGCCCTTTATGTTTTGAGTCTACTTCTGGACTCCCCTATGTGTCATGTTGATCTGACTCTTCATGTAATGTTAGCAAGCTGTGATAATGATTGAGCTTTTATAATAGCATTTAATATCTCATAAAGCTAATTTCTCTTTCATTCTCTTTTTTCTGAATTTTTCTGTCTTTGCACATTTACTTTTCCCATATGATTTCAGAATTCCAATCCCAATTTCATTGGGATTGTCTAGTGTTTTTTGTTGAGATTGAATTTTATGTGTAAGTTAATTGCAGGACAATTGACAGCTAAATAATGTTTTCCTGTCCCAAAAGAGAATGTCTTTCCACTTATCACATCTTCCTGTCACATTATACAAAATTCATATGAAGAAAACTTTAAAACATTTCCTGATAAATTAATTTCTAAGTAGTTCCTCTTGTTTGGCAAGGCACAAAACCCAAAAGCCATAAAAAATTTTTTTAAAAAAACAAGATTATGTTAAGGTCAGCTAATTTGGCACCTAATTACATCAGCAAAATCCTTCACAGCGGTACCCAGATGAGTGTTTAACTGAATATAATTGGGAGAATGTGTGTGCTCACTGGGGGCACGAGTCTTAGAGGGCCATCTTAGAATTCTGCCTACATGCAAACAGATCTTACGTGTATGTATATCTTTAGGATTCTTATATGTATATGATAGCTTAAGGATTCCTGTTTTGATCAGTTCTATCAGGGTTAGATGTTGAATAGTATCTAATGCCATTTCAACATCTATGGAGACGACATGTGCTTTTTCTTCTGTGATAGATTAATGGGGTGAGTTGTGGTAGTAGATTTCCAAATAGTGAACCAAGCTTTCGTTCCTGGCATTAACCACATTTAGTCATGGCAAGGCATTCTCTCAAGGTATAACTCAAGTTGCTGAACTAAAAATTTGCTTAGTTTAGGTTTGGTCTTTTTTTTCACATCAATAATTCTTGGGTGAGATGGGTTTGTAGCATTTTTTTACTTTTTTGGGGGGGTGCAGATTTGAGTTTTAACCTTATGCCAGCTTCATAAAAAGAAAGTAGAAGGGGCCACACAGCAAGGAATGTGGGAGGCCTCTAGGAGAGCAGTCCTGGACAGACCAGAAAGGAAACAGGACCTCAATCGTACAGACACAGAGGCTGAATTCTGCCAACGACAAGAATGAGCTTGGAAGCACATTTTTCCTAGGGCCTCCAGACAAGAACTCAGCCCTGCCAATACTTGGATTTCACTTGCTTTCTCCACCTGGATACCCAATCACACCATGCCGGACTTCTCCATCGCTCTCTAACTAGTACAATAACTCAGATAAGTGCCATCCCAACTTTAATGTGCTTAGAATCACCTGGGAAAATTAATGAATGCAGATTCAGTAGGTCGGAGAAGGGATTTGAGATTCTGCATTTCTAACAAGCTCCCGGGTGATGCTGAAGCTGCGGGTCCACGGAGCACACTGTGATCAGCAAGCATATAAATAGCCTGCAGCATTACCTGCACCTCGTAAGCTCAGTAGACTTCACCTGCAAAACCACTGGCGCCTGCTGTTTGTTGTGGGTGTAGCTCTTTGACGACTTTCTCAGTTTCCTTTATGATAATTGGTTTGATTAGATTCATTTTATCATCTACAATAATTTCTGTTACTATTTTTCTAGAAATTCATGCATGTAGCCTAGGTTTTCAAATTCATTTCCATAGAGTTAAAATGTTTTTATAATTAATTTCCATTCTCTCTCTAGAAAATTTCTTTTTTATATTTTTTATATTGTAGATTTAGGTTTTCCTCCTTTTCTTCTTGATTAGATTATCTCACACACACACACACACACACACACACACACACACCCCGCTCCCCACCTCCCCAAAGGAACTAGCTCTGGATTTATTTATTAGTTCTACCATTTTTCTGTTTTCTTCTACTGTTTGCTTTTACTTGACTTCTTAAATTTATATTTGCTGCTCTTTAACTTTGTAACCTGAATGTTTCATTCTCTTGTCTTCATTCTTGGTGTGTGCGTGAGTAACAACCTCCTACAGAGGAAAGTGAACCAAAGTTAACAAATCTAAGCTCTAAGCCCGAGACTCTCCCTTCTGACCGCCCCCCCCCCCCCAGGACTGCACATTCCAGATGCAACGTCTTGGCATGAATATTTTTAACTCGACTTTTATCTAAGGGACCTGAAAAGTCTTTAGAGACTGCCTTTAGTGGCCACAGCCTTCCCACGTCTCTGAGGAGCAGATTTGGCAGGGCTGTGTTCTGCAGAGCAGTGGGGTCCGTGATGAGGAGAGGGAAGAAGAGCAAGTCATGACTTAAGTGGCTGCAGGTGAGGGCGACGCGGTTGGATTCCACTTCAGCCCCGCCCCCCTCACCGTCCCCCCCCATCCTCTCCACATGTGCTGTCCCTGGTTGCTCCACGTGCCTGAGCAGGTCAGGGGGCTGCTTTGCTCACTAGTCCTCGCAGGACTATTTAACCCTCTGAAACTCCACTGTGAAAAACTCAAAAGGGGCACAAACATCCAGCTTTGGGACAACTTCTAAGGTCTTTGTTTTCTCCCGTTTAAAGGCTTTACTTTCAGTCCCAGTTTTCCCGTACCTCTTTCTTTCTGTCTTTCCCTTCCTCCCTCACAATAGATTTTGAACCCCAAGGAGGTTAGGATTCCATCCTAGTCCTCTTTCTGTGCTCCCCACCCTCCGACCCCACCCCACCTGGCACCGCACTTACAGATGCATCTCCCGCCAGGTCTGTGCCTGGCATCCTCCCAGCTGTCATCTCCGTCACGTGGGGCTGGCAAAGAGCAGGGTGGCACAGGCGTGCACGTTGCTATGGTGACGTCTCTGTCGATGGCAGAACCACTGACTCCAGCAAGAAACAGTATTCATTTTTGCCTCATTCTTGTGCTGCAGAAATATGATGAGAAGCCCATGAAAATGAAGTCGATTTGAGCTCAGTGTTCTCCACCGATGTCTGTGTCTGTCCTTGCCTCCATCAACCCCCCAGACTAACTCTGCCTACTGCACTGCATTTTTGAACATCCTTATATATCACTTGGGGCCATTCAGGGGAGCACAACACCCCCCAAATTAATCCAGCATCGCTTCCTTTACTGCTTGTCGTTCAGAAAGACTATTGTCAGAATCCCTGAGTGTGAATTCTCCCCAGGGAATCCCTGCCAGTCCCCCCCTGGAAATGCTAGTTCCACCTTTCCTGGTAAATCAGGGCTTTGTGCCCTTGCCTATGACTTCTAAGATTGCAGAAACATCATCCAGATGGAGTTTTTGGCCCAACACCATCCACTCCTCAGAGGAAAGTCACTGTGTAAACACCAATAACAAATAGGTGATCAGTTGTTTCATTCATTCGAGATCTTCAGTTGATTCTCCATGCTCTGCACAGACTATTCAGAAATGGCTAAAAACCAGGTAGATTCTCAATTCTGCTGTTGAGTTTCCGCCTAGGGACAGCCCTGGAAGGCTTAGAAAAAAAAGTAAAATCAATTTTATGTTAAAATGTAGATGCACATAAAAATTCACATGAATGTGGGGTGCAGTTATTTTAAACATAGAAAACGAGGCGAATTGCTTTGAAATTTCCCCCTGAGAAAAGGCTGAAAGTGTTTTTCAAGAATTTACGTGGGAATTTTAACTTTTAGAAAATTGGAAAGGATAAAGATAGAAATAATGATAGCTTAAATCTGTAAATGACTGATTGCTGAAATGCTGTCAGTGCATGATTTGGGTTTATCCTGACAGTGGCCCGATGTAAATGAGTGGACATTATTAGCCATGTTCTACAGGTAAGGAAAATACGACTCAGAAAATAAAGACACTCATTCCCTCAGTAAACATCTAATGCACAGCTGCAGCAGTGGGAGGTCACCTCTGGCTGCACATCAGCATCAGTGGGGAGATTTTTAGAGCTCCTGAGGCTGCTCCCCATCCCGAGAGAATTTTTTTTTTTCTTGTGAGGAAGATTAGCCCTGAGCTAATATCCGATGCCAATCCTCATCTTTTTGCTGAGGAAGACTGGCCTTGGGCTAACATGCATGCCCATCTTCCTCCACTTTCTATGGAACGCCGCCACAGCATGGCCTGACAAGCGGTGCGTTGGTGCACACCCGGGATCCGGGCCTGCGAACCCCGGGCCGCCGCAGCGGAGTGTGTGCATTTACCCACTGCACCACCGTGCAGGCCCCCCCAAGAGATTCTTAACGTGCAGTCAGGACTGAGAACCAACGGTCCTTGTGTTTACAGCACCTTGCTCAAAAGTATACAGAGAGAGCATTATCAGGTCTAAAATTCAGGTATACTCACTCCTCATTCAGTGCTTTTTCCACTTTTTCTTCCCCTCAATGAAAATTTTGAATTTAAACATAAAAGAATTGCAGTTCTTTCTTCTAAACTGTGTTCCTATCTTCTGCCATCCCTTAAATATAATTCAGAAGTCTGAAATGATAAGTAATTTGCATACCTGTAGGTGAAGTCCCTGCGACTAAATATACCTTCCCTTTTTTTTTTTCCGCTTTCTCTTTGATATGGAATAAATCATCCCCGAGACTATGAGAGCCAATTAAATATTTTTTCACACTCTGTTGACATGAGTGAGAAGAAGAGCTACGACAGAGCCACATGGCTTGTGCTGGAAGTTGATCACATTATCTTGATAATGATATGAGCCAGCACCAAGGAGGATCTGCTTGTGGGGAAACATTGGGAAGATTTAATAAGCAAGGATAATTTGTTTCACAAGTTTCTCTTTGATGACCATTAGCCATTCCACCTGCCAACAAGCAAAGACACTTGTCTTTTGAGATCCGAGGTTAATTCAGGAAGAGAACAGTTCGAAAGACAATGGAAATATCTAGCATGGGTTATATGTTCAGTTCTCTGAGGTCAGCCTTCTTGGAAGAAAAGGCATTGTCTTGTGATTGGAATTATAAATTTGCACTTGTGCTAATGCAGCTGAAAAGAGTATTTCAGAAGCAAGAGCCCGACTGGGCATTGATAAAAGACTTAAAATGCGTGCAGAATTAATTTTTAAAGGCACTTTAGGTTTGCTCCCTCCCCCGTTCTAATAGACCACACAGTAGAGCCAGAAACCCGTCAGCAGGCTGGGATCTGGGTGTACGCCACTGTGTTCTCAGAAACCTTCCTCGTCTGTACGCTGGTTCCTGAACGCTTAGAAAGAAAAGGGGTCAGTTTTACATTTTGATAAACAGCAGTTAGAATACAGACATCCTATGAAGCTAAAGCCATATGAACATTGACTGAGCTGGTCCACAGAAAACAGGAGCACATTCATCACATGAAACTGAAGACAACATGTCTGCAAGTGGAGATATAGAGGTTGTAGCAGATTAATTTTTTTTAATGCATTTTATTCGCTGTACTACCTCGAAAAACGTACGATGCTAACAAAAGCAAATCAGTAATATCCAGCTGTTTCCAAAAGAGCCATCCACAGTCAAATTATGGCCTTTGAATTACTAGAAATTTCCACAAAGGGGAGTAAAAGAAGACCCTTCATTCTTGCCTGATTCCTCAAATGATTGAATGTTTCTGAATATTCTCACAAATGATGAAACTCATCTTTTGACTGGATTTTAGGTGATAAAATTATTTTCACCAAGCTCCCAAGCCATCAATTCTGGAGGTCCAAAGCCTTCACTGATACTTGCATAATGCCCGGTGGTTGTGTTTCTCAGCAGAAGTCTAAAGGTAGGGCCGGCCCCATGGCTTAGCAGTTAAGTGCGCGCGCTCCACTGCTGGCGGCCCGGGTTCAGATCCCAGGCGCGCACCGGCGCACCGCTTCTCCGGCCATGCTGAGGCTGCGTCCCACATACAGCAACTAGAAGGACGTGCAACTATGACATACAACTATCTACTGGGGCTTTGGGGGGAAAAAAAGGAGGAGGATTGGCAATAGATGTTAGCTCAGAGCTGGTCTTCCTCAGCAAAAAGAGGAGGATTAGCATGGATGTTAGCTCAGGGCTGATCTTCCTCACAAAAAAAAAATATATATATATGTCTGTTCTCTCTTATACGCCTTTGAATGCATCAGGAACCTAAGTGCCGGCATCACAATATTTTTCCTCCCTGATCCACTTGTTTTATAGAACCAATTTGTATTTTTGTTTTAAACCAGGAAGGATCTCCAAGGACATGCGTAAGATAACCAGATAACCACTCATTAAACTCCTTGGCTGTTTTTCTTAGACTGCTCTTAATGTTGATTAGCAGTAGACTCTCCCGTCTACATTCAAAATCCTAAGGAATTGTACTCAGAAATTGAAGCAGTGTTCCTACTGTCGCTTCACAACAGTTAGCAAGAAATAGGGCCAAAGAAATAGACCCCTGGGGTGTTCGGTCTTGCAAATCGTTAAAAGCACACAAATGATTCAGCCAAAAAAAAAAGACAAGGTTCTCGGAAGGAATTATTTCCGTTCCCTCTCAGGCCCCACATTGAATTAAAACACACACGCACGGGGACACCTGGAGATATAAACCTCCGAGGGTCTCCGTTACAGCTCTGCTGCTCGAAGTGAGGTTTGCATTCAAGCACCCAGGCAGCCTGTTAGAAATGCACACTGACCCAGCACTTCATCAAGTGACACAGGCCCCACCCCGGACCTACTGAAGCATAATCTGCATTTTAACAGGATCCCAGGTGCTTTGGATACGCCCTAAAGATTGAAAGCTCTGAACCAAAGCACGCAGGAATCAGTTTGATTTTTCTTCCTAAAGGCACATCAGAATGAGGTATGAAGAGGAAGAAAAAGCCTAAAGAACCCACCCAAGACCGAGGAGTCCACTGGTTACACAAAGCAGAGGCCCTTTTATCCCCTATCTCGAGGGCCCTATTCAATAGGAAGTGACAGCATCTGAAGGGGGAATCCTGTCACTGCTGAGTGCAACCCACGACTGTGCTTTCCCTCGGAAGGGTTTAATGGGTACTTCCCAAATTCCATATTCCCCCAGATTTGGGGCTTCTGCCTTCCTAGCATTCCTGCTAATGTCAGCACAAATTTATAAATGCCCTTTGACAGAGAGGAAAAGGATTGCACACTTCAACAGAGAGGAGTCGGATAGTCTTCATAAGTGAAGGAAAAGGCCTCACCCTGGGCTCCCAGCCTCTCGCCCTGGGGCCCCCTGATCTAGACTTTCAAGGCTCACCTTGAGAAGGACAGTCAGATGCATGGGAGAGTCCTGAATGAGTCCCAAGAGCTCGAACCAGTGACCCTGGCACCTACCTGCTCCTGACTCAGACCTAAACACTATCCTGCCCTTCAGCCTCCTCGGCTGCAGAGGGAGGTTGTGGGACTAAAGAGCCTGTACAAGCCAGCTGTGACAATGTGTGATCCACAAGTGCCCCTGACATCCAACAAGAGCTTTGAAAACTGACTCATAAACAATGATAACTAACGTGGAAGAAGAAACAATTTGCCCACCTAAGAAATAACAAGACGTCTTTGTGTAACATGACAATGGACACCAGATGTCTTATCTTAGTGTTTATTTAGTGGAATACAAAGTCTGAGCTTCTATCAGTAATGAGCTTTTCCCGTTAAAATACATATTTACAGTTAATAAGACAAAAGAGTGCAATATCAGCCTAGTCTGGGAGTCTCAGTACATCTTCCTCCTGAAAGGCAATTGAGACAATTCAGAAGTTGGCTTAAAAAAAAAAAAATGGAAGGAGGGAATTTAATAAAATCAATTGCTCATTCAGCCCTTTGGATAAAATTTGGCATTATTTAAACAATCAAGACATATAGTAGATGATGACAAGTTCCTTTATTCTGTTTCTTTTCTAATTTTTTTTTTTTTTTTTTGGTGAGGAACATTAGCCCTGAGCTAACATCTGTTGCCAATCCTCCTCTTTTTGCTGAGGAAGATTGGCCCTGGGCTAACATCTGTTGCCAATCCTCCTCTTTTTGCTGAGGAAGATTGGCACTGAGCTAACATCTGTGCCCATCCTCCTCTATTTTATGTGAGATGCCTGGCACAGCATGTTGATAAGCAGTGTGTAGGTCGGTGCCCAGGATCCAAACCTGCAAACCCCAAGCCACTGAAGCGGAGCACACAAACCTAACCACTACACCACTGAGCCGGCCCCTCTTTTCACCTGATGTAACCTCTTTTGGTGACTGGATCTCAGACAGTGCGACACTTCACGCAAGCGGCTGCCGTTTTCCCGCTCTATTGAGAAGCTGGAAATGTGAGGCTTGTTTAACTTCTCAAGTCAGAAGCCAAAAATTCGTAATCTCTGCCCCATTTGAAATCAGAAATTCTGGTTGGCTACCTTTCTGCAGACACTGGGGTGAAGGATATAGGTAGAAATACGAGACTGAGGCTCCGGAGGTACGTGCCACATATTGCTCTCCTGGATAAAAACCTGCTGGCCTTGAGAAATCTCTCCCTCCTGAAAATGTGATCAGCAACAGTCTCTCTTAAAATAGAACAGTGTCCCCTTATATCTTCAGCATCTTAGTTGGCAACCATTTGTTTTCATATCTGTTTCTAAAGTATCAGTCAATAATGAATGGCTAAAACAAATTATTTGAAGAAATTTTCTGCTCAGATTTCAAGAGGGAATCAAATGAAATGAAACAAAGAAGCTGGGAAAAACAATGGCATATATACATCATCCAGCCTGGACCCCACTGCAAAAATAATGTTGCAATTTAAATTAAATTATAATTAATAGCAGCAGTTTTGTTGTCTCAAATTATCACTTTAGATGCTAGAGCTCTCAAGTGGTTTCCATGGCAATATTTTCTCTAGATGTCAGCTACTATCTAACTTTCTTAGGCCTGATATATGACAACCTGAAGCTTTTAGTGCCTTTCAGTGGGAGGAGGGGATATGTTAGATAATCTCAATTTATTTTTATATGCATTTAAATGTGTGTTTTATTTGCAATTGGTTTCTGAGCCTAAAGTCTACAATTTTACACATTTTGAAATTTAGTAAATAGGAACCTCAGCACCTCATTTATCTTCTGCAGTAAAACTGTGCTTTACTACCTCATCTTCTCCCCACCTTCTCAATGGGGCAGGCAAGAAATTGGAGGCTAAAGAATTCAAATCTCTTTTTAATATTCTGTTCTTACAACTGTGTCTTTTATATCAGTTTATTGTACTTAAGCACCTGCCTTGAAACTTTCTTCTATTTAATTTTTCACATTCTGTGAATGCGATCAAAAATTATATTCCGACAATAATGTTTTAAAGCACAGTTAGCCCTACTCATGATTTCTGAAGTGTTTCTGTAATGGTGATAACCATTCTCTCTGTGCTGTTTGGGCCCATGAGGGGTTCGCATCTGGAACAAGGGAATATTGGGTTTCTATTCCACCACGTTGGTTCAGAGTTCTTAGTTTACCACGTTGTTCAGCTGATACCGTCATCATGTGGAATTATCCTTCGTCAGATAAATTGTCTCTTATGCTCAGCTTTTGAAGGCAGACAAGTGCAGTCAGAAGCCTATAGATATCGTTGGCCTACCGAGACAGCCCACCAACCACAGAGAAAACAACTGGGCTAAATTAGTTGGTTGCCTTAAGACCATGCAGTGGTGTCAATAATTTGATCCAGCCAGTGTAGACCAGTGCTTTCTCGTCAGAAGCCGTTCAGCTTAGTGTTTTGCAAGTGGTTTCTGGAGCCAGTTTCCTGGGTTTAAACCCTGGCTCCACCACTTACTGCTGGTCATGGGACCGCAGACCAGTGTTTAGTCAAAAATGGGATGAATATGCCAACCTCACAAGGTTCATATGAAGATGAAAATGGCTTAAAACAGTGCCTGACTTGTAGGAAGTGCTATTATTATTATTATTATTTCCTCAACAGCTTGTTTGTGAGATTTGAATTTCATGGGAATTTACTTTTTGTATGCCACAATGGAAGGAAAACACTTCTAGGTTGATTCCACCACAACTAGCCACTTGCTACTCTGAGCCCTAGAGAGTCTTAAATGTGAGGAGAGTGTAGTCCAAATGATGGCTGATTCCACACCATCCTAGAATTTAGAGCTTCACTGCTTGTCACATATGGACGACCTGCATGGCCACTGGGGATCTTCATTGTGTAATGCCTCTCTTCTTGCAGCAGGTGAGGCTCAGAACTTGTCACTGCCACTCAAGAGCCCCGGTTGTCCCTTCTGCCAAGGGAAGGACACCACACTCGCCCCTGCCCAACCCACACATAGAAGAGGTGCTAATTAGACAGTTGTTTGCTTTTCTGACAAATCCTCCCAAGAATGCAGCAGAGGAAGGGCAAAAGCCTTTAGAAATGGAACAAAACATTCATGTTTTCTATTTTGGCGGGGAATGTATTTTTACTCACCCAATACTTGACCATTTTACTGTATCTGTATAATTACGGGAACACTTTCCCTGGGGCCTGCTCGTTCAAAGTATGTTCATTGTTATTTCCTTGTTTTTCCACCTGAAGGTGGAGGAAGGGAAAAGTGCACCAATATTGAGCTGTCAGATTGCTTCTCACGTGGAAGATAAAGACAGTGGAAGGGAAGAAGGTCTGCGTGTTACAGTGTGAATGTGATCCGCGTCTGAGTATGTTTGGGCTCTGTGATAGATTTGCCTTCTCTGCGGGTGAGGAGGGCAGGAGTGCACATATGGCTCTGAAGCCTCAGCCAGGCTGTTCAGTAAGCATGTTCATGGGAGAAGAATCCCCCATCACCAATTCCTGCAGCAACATGTCCTGCTTGCCCCACGGTGGCTGGAGGAGGGGAGGAGAGCTAATCTCCGAGTGGTGCCAGGGAAACATGGTCTATCAATACGATGGGGATGACCAGACAAGAAGGACATGCGCAAGGGAAACAAGCAGAAACACACATGCCTCTGTGAGATGCGAAATCAGGGCTGGAAGAGAGCCACGCTTTGCTGGGTATCGTCATGTGGTGTCGTTTGGGGATCCAGAAGAAAAATATATCGCATATACTCTTTGCCTATTTGATGCAAGTCTGGTCTTGAGACTGTCACTATCTAAAGTCTATTTTGGACCTACCCACAACGTTTCCCAAAATATAGGTTCCTTGATACTCCAGCACCACCTAAGTTGCTCGGCTCTCCTAGCAAATGTGGGGGGTGGGGCATGGAAGTCAGCAGAGAATGGAGCATGCATCCTGAGTGAGGTTTGTGGTTTAGTCTCAGTAGCGTCGCTTGGTCTCTGTGTTTCTCTACGTGCATTTCCAAGGGAATGTTGGTACCCAGGGGAAAGGACAGTTACAATGAAATCATTTGAAATATATCTGTCAAAATAGCAATCACTCTGCTTGCCAGAATAAAATGGATTTTCCTCAAGGGAGTAAGCATTCACACTCGTTAGGACAACTGGGCTTAAGTTATAAATAAAGCCATGAAAATGGAGATGCTCATGCAAAAAACAGAACCCTGCCCTTGAATTTCGTAAGGACTTCTGCTGTACCTAAGAGTTTTCCACTGATTGTTTTCTGATAGTAACCAAAGACTAGTGGACATGGGAATCACTAGTAGCTTTTCTGTCTTCTACATGTTCGTTTCCTTTGTTGGGAAGAATAAGAATGCTGCCTTGCTTTAAGGGATGAGTTGAGTTTAGGCAGCTGACTTTCAAAATTATACCTGCATGGGAGACTTTATAATTAGAAGAGGCTACACAAATGTTTACACACCTCTTAATAGATTGATTTTTATTAGCCCAGTCAACGAGCATCCAATTAGCTCTCGCTACGTATCTGCACTATTTGTCACTGGGGCTGCAAACCTGTGTAAGATTGGCCTCTGCCTTTAAAAGGATGATTACCATATAAGGAGTGACAAGAATTAAGGGTATAGTCATTGAAAAGAGGGCCAGACATTTAATCTGAGGCGGCTGGGGATAGTTTCAGGAAATAGGTAAGATTTATTGGACAAAGAGAGGAAAGGCAAACCACATGTTGAGACAGAGAGTGCCGTAGGGATGAGCAAAGGCACATCGACCTGAAGCATCAGGAATCCGTGTGCCTAGAATATTAAGTTGGAAAAGTGGTCCTGTGAGGAAGAGGCAGGAGAGAAACTCAGCTCAGAGAGGCCTTCATCCCATGCCGAGGAGTTCGGATTGTATACCAAAGGCAATCCTACGATATTTTTAAATGTTCTCTTCCAGCTCTTGTCATTTTCCTTGGGTCATCCCAGGTCACACCCACACATTCCACTACTGTTTATATCAACAACTTCAAGGGACCCAAGAAGAAGTGTATCAATATCTCTGAGCACCTGTGTTTTCCTGCAGTTTTGTGGCCAAGGATGCAAAGCCATAAGGAAGAGATCAGAGAGATCCCTCTGGAGCAGAGAGAAACTGCTGTGCTCTACCATGCACACCACCTGAAGCAGAAAAGCCAATCATTTCATAGTACCATGAATATCACACAATAGAATAATAACAAAATTACCACTGTAATTTTCTGTCGCCATACTTAAGGTATTTTGAAGATTTACATGTTTACATGAAGATTTCTATGTTTATCAAAAGGAGATGAGGAATATGACCTACTCACAAAATATCCAAATGTCTAGTAGGTATCTCCACCCGGGAGTCCTAGAGGCACCTCAAACTCAATACATCCAAAACAAATTTCTCTCCCGTGTCCCCTAAAAAAGGCTGCTTCTCCCATAGGCTCCACCGAAGCTAAATTGTCTGGAAGCTGGGACTTCCTCAACAGCTCACCTGTCTGACTCTTCCTAGCCCTCAAAAGGCGGGATAGGGAAGATTATTCACTTTGGGATTAACCCTATCTGGGTTCTCATCCCAGCTAGGCCACTTAGAAGCTTGCTGACTTTTTTTAAAGGACATGGACTAGTAGTGTCCAGAGAAGGATGATTACAGCATCAAAAGGCCTGGAAACTACGCCAAAGATGGGCAGTGAAGGTACGAGCTTTCATCCTTGAAAAGCAGCTCTCGGTCTTTGAAGAGTGGTTTGCGTCAGAGAATTATGTGCATTGATAACGAAGTCTTACTGTGCTCTATGGGTGTGTGAGTTACAGGGTGGTCGCTACAAAGCAATTTCAGGCAATTCGCTGTAAATGGATGGGGTCATCACTAAAACCACATCCATGCTTTAGATTAGTATTTTAACTCTATTAACCAGATTCTTCAATGAGGCATGGAAAGTTCTCATTAATAACAATTTTTGTCTGTTTTATTGATTATTGTATATCCCTAGCACTTATATGCCTGACATATAGTAGATATTCTACAAAGATTTGTTGAATGAATAAATGAATTTATTTGTCACATCTACTGATAATATTTCTCTGAAGAGAAAACTCGGGTTTAAAGAAGAAAGCCAAGATTTCTAAAAACATTATATATTTTAATGTGAGCCAGTTTTATTCACATATGATAATTTTATGATCAATCTAATATTAAATGATAAGCCTATAAATGTAAGATCTTTGCATTCTTGGGCTAACATTTGGAATTTTGAATGTCAATCCATGCTGTCTACCCTAGAAAATTCTGAAGGGGCGTGGGAAAGTGAGCTACTGGGAAAGCAGCCAATTGCACTGTGCTTGGCATTGGCTCTGCCTGTACAAATTTCCCCACCCATCTGACTAGACTGAGGATTGGACCAGTTAAAACAAGCATTATACCACCAAAAGGTCTCTTCCGCCTCCACCAGTTAAAGATTTAGGGGAATGTGAAAAGTCCCGAGGACTTGGAGTTAAGTTCCCTTGCATTTGTACCTTTCTTAGTGTCCATGGTTTTAATCAAATTAACAGGTTTGAATGGCCCTGATGGTTGAGTGAATTTGGAGTATGATACATCTAGGAAACAATAATTTTCCTGGTCCTAAGTAAGAGTACCAGCTCTAAGAGAGAAAGGATTAAATAGCATGTGCTGGTAGAATCTGGAATCTCCCTTTTGGTTGCCACATCTCCTAGGGAAAAGGAGGAGAAAGAGCTGTACCAACTTTTTATCATTCTCCTGGGGAATCTTGGAAGTCCATAGCCCTGGGGAGAAATTAGCGTTAGAAAAACTGAGTCCTTAGTGAGATTATCTCTGAATCATACCACAAACCTGTTTCCTCAGTGTGCGCACATTCAATTATGCCAAATAACTACTTTTAAAAATTTTTATATTTAATTGGTACCTTTCAGTAGCCATGGTTCTAGAAGAAGCTGCTTCTGTTGGAAGATTTACCTGAAACCTTAACTTCTCAAATGGAAGTCCAACAAATGTGAAATTGTTTTTGAAGTTGAATTAGCTTGAATGGATGAGAATAGATATTCTGCTGACCTATAGAAAGACTTCAGGATTTTTTGCCTTTTGTGTGCTTGAAATTTGTTTTATCTTAGAGAAATGTCTAAATTTAATATAACTGGTTCTTATTTTTTATAATAGAGAAAGAAATAGAAAATTTATTAGGCAGTTAATATTCTTTTCAACTCTTATGAAATATTACCCTCTTACAAATTCCTGAAGTGTATGATGTTTTATTGGAGCCATGTAAAATATTCATTTAAAGACATGATTACTTTTTAAACTAGTGCTGTAAGCTGTAGAAAGCTCATCTACAAATATATTCATTGCCACCAGTTGTGAATGGGATAGAAATGGATGGGACACAGATTTCAGCCAAAAGGAAGAAAAAGTCTTCTAATATGTAAGCTTTTCTGTCAGTGGAACTGGACAAGCCAGCTCAGGTAGTTCTAAGATTCATTAATATTCCTCCAAAGGAGCTATAGTGCTTGTCTGGGCCTTGTGCAAAGACAACCGCAGGAACATGTGGAGGTTGCTATGATTCTTGTGGGAAACAATAGCAAGATGGGTCCAAATGAAATCTCATTTAGGAAAACAGGAAGCGTTGAAGAGTTGTATGAAGAAATAGGTATCAGATTACTTGGGATTAATGATATACGTGATGCTTACACTTGAGTTTTCATTTCTTTCTCTACAGCCAGTGCTGATTTTCCATATAATCCAGGACAAGGCCAAGCTATAAGAAATGGAGTCAACAGAAACTCCGCTATCATTGGAGGTAGGTGACATATAGAACAGGCTTTCACGTGGCTACTCACCTGTGGTCGTAATTTTCAATAAAAATCATAGTCTAGGGAAAAAATGAGTCGTCTAGATTTGTATTTTATTCATTTTGCTGTTTAAATATGACTTAAGATTGCGATATACAGATGTGGAAAAACTGTGGTAAATGTAACCTGGCTACTTTTTAATGCAGACTTGTAAAAAAGAACGGTAGTGGTGAGCCAGCCAGAATCTAAGTTTGCAAGTCGGCAGTCATGGCAACAGCCCGGACATTTCTTTATTCTCTCCTATCTTTTCTTACTCTCATCCTCTCGCATCCCAAATGGTCCAGGATAGCTTACTACAAAAATGGGAAGGACCATGCTAGGCTGTCTTCAGTTACCTTAGTAAAAATTACCAGGAAATTAATAAGCCAGAGTATCTAGAATATTCCGGTCTTTTCTTCTAACCAGGGACAGCTGCAGAATAATTTGACTCTCCTAGTGATCCAGTTGATCCTCGTTTGGATCAATATTGATAGCCCTGTGGCCCATTGACTTCTTCTCTCCCTGCTTCTGTCTTACTTCATAAAGATGTTTCCTACCTCTCCGAGGATAGCTAATATGGAAAATATATCTAGGATTTTAAACTCAGCCAATCAACTTGGCTTAGCCAGTAGGTTTCTTTTTCACATGAAGAAAAGTAGACGCCTATAAGAAATATATATGACTATAAAATTAGAATACATTCAGAATGCTGCTTAAATCACATTGTCCAAAGTTCGGTCTTATCAAGGTCGCTATCCTCATTGTTTTTTGCTTTTTTAAGATCAACTTGATTTTTTTTTAAATTTTTTGTTTATTGCAGTAACATTGGTTTATGACATAATATAAATTTCAGGTGTACATCGTTATACTTCTATTTCTGCATAGATTACATCATCTTCACCACCCAAATACTAATTACAACCCATCACCACACACATGTGCCAAATCATCCCTTTCGCCCTCCTCCCTCCCTCCTTCCCCTCTGGTAACCACCAATCCAATCTCTATGTGTTTGTTTATTGCTGTTATTATCTACTACTTAATGAAGGAAATCATACGGTATTTGACCTTCTCCCTCTGACTTATTTCACTTTGCATAATACCCTCAATGTCCATCCATGTTGTCACAAATGGCTGGATTTCATCGTTTCTTATGGCTGAGTAGTATTCCATTGTGTATATGTACCACATCTTCTTTATCCATTCGTCCCTTGATGGGCACTTAGGTTGCTTCCAAGTCTTGGCTATTGTGAATAACGCTGCAATGAACACAGGGGTGCATGTACCTTTACAAATTGGTGTTTTCAAGTTCTTTGGATAAATACCCAGCAGTGGAATAGCTGGATCATATGGTAGTTCTACCCTTGATTTTTTGAGGAATCTCCATACTGTTTTCCATAGTGGCTGCACCAGTTTGCACTCCCACCAGCAGTGTATGAGAGTTCCCTTCTCTCCACATCCTCTCCAACACATGTTGTTTCCTGTCTTGTTAATGATAGCCATTCTGACAGGCGTGAGGTGATATCTCATTGTAGTTTTGATTTGCATTTCCCTGATAGTTAATGATTTTGAACATCTTTTCATGTGTCTGTTGGCCATCTGTATATCTTCTTTGGAGAAATGTCTGTTCAGGTCTTTTGCCCATTTTTTAATTGGGTTGTTAGTTTTTTTGTTGTTGAGATGCATGACTTCTTTATATGTTTTGGAGATTAACCCCTTATCAGATGTATGGTTTGCATATATCTTCTCCCAATTGTTAGATTGTCTTTTCGTTTTGTTTATGGTTTCCTTTGCTGTGCAGAAGCTTTTTAGTTTGATGTAGTCCCATTTCTTTATTTTTTCTATTGTTTCTCTTGCCCGGTCAGACATGGTGCTTGAAAATATGTTGCTAAGACGGATGTCGAAGAGCGTACTGCCTATGTTTTCTTCTACAAGTTTCATAGTTTCAGGTCTTACATTCAAGTCTTTAATCCATTTGGAGTTAATTTTTGTGTATGGTGTAAGGTAAGGGTCTACTTTCATTTTTTTGCATGTGGCTTAAGATCAACTTTATTGAAGTATTATATGCACTTATGTAAGTGTAACAGGTAGGTGACTTTTGACAAATGCATACACCCATAACCACCACCACAATCAAGATATAGAGCATTTCCAACCGCAAAAAGCTCTTTGTGCCCCTTTGTTGTCCATCCTTTCCCTTGCCCCACTCCCAACCAAGGCAACCTCTAATTTGCTTTTTGTCACATAGGTTACTTTTGCCTCTTTTAGAGTTTCATATAAATGGAATCACATAGTATGCAATCTGCTGCTCCTTACTTCTTTCACTCAGCATAATGATTTTGAGATCTGTCCACAGATCTCGTGTATCAATAGTCCCTTTATTTTTATTGCCAAGTTGTACTCCATTGTATGAATGTACTGGAATTTGTTTTGTTTACTCACTTGTTGATAGATGTTTGGTTTGTTCCCAGGTTTGGGCTATTTTGAATAAATCTGCTATGAATATTCTGTATAAGTCTTGTGTGAACATAAAGTTTTCATTTCTCTTTGGTAATTCCTAGGAGTGCAATTGCTGGGTGTTATAGAAAGTGGATATTTAACTTTATAAGAAATTGCCATGCAGTTTTCCAAAATGGTTGAACCGTTTTACATTCCCATGATCAATATCTGAGAGGTCAAGTTGCTCCACAATCTCACCAACACAGCCACTCTAGTGGATGAACAGTGGTATCTCATTGTAGTGTTAATGTGCAATTATCTGGTGACTGGTAATGTTGAACATCTTTTCCTGTGCATATTGCTATTTGTAAATCTTTTGTGAAGTGTCTCTTTAAATCTTTCCCCATCTTTAATTGGATTGTTTGACTTTTTGCTATTGAGTTGTAAGAGTTCTTTTTATATTCTGAATACAAGTCCTTTGTCAGACATTTGTATTGTGAATATTTTCTCTCAGTCTGTGACTAGCCTTTTCATTTTCTTAGTGGTATTTTTTTAAAAGCAGGAAATTCTAATTTTGACAAAATCCAATTTTTCTAATCTTTTTATAGTTTGTGATTTTTTTAATCCTATCTTAAAAATCTGCCTACCCCAAGGTTGTGAAAATTTTCTCCTATGTTTTGTTTTATAGCTTTAGTTTTTATTTTTAAATCTATAATCACTTTGAGTTAATGTTTGTATATAGTGTGAGATAAAGATCAAAGTCATTATTTTCCAAATGAATATCTAGTTATTCCAAGACCACGTGTTAAAAAGACTATGTTTTTTGCCAATTTCATTGCCTTGGCTCTTCTGTCAAAAGTCAATAGACTATATTGTGTATGTCTATTTTCTGGACTGTCTGTTGTGCTTTGTTGATCTGTATATCTTTCCTTAGCCAATACCACACTTGCTTTATTGTGTCTTTACAGTAAGTCTCGAAATAAGCAATATAAGTTCTCCAATTGTTTCTTTTTTGTTTTTCAAAAGTATTTTGCCTATTCTGGGTCCTTTGCATTGTCATATAAAATTTAGAATCAGCTTATAAATTTCTACCAGAAAAAAAAGTTTGCTGTGATTTTCATTGTGATTGTATTATATCTATAAATGAACATCTTAACAATATTGACCTTAAACATGGTATATCCATGCATTTATTTAGGTCTTCTTTAATTTCTCTCAGCAAGGTTTTATGGTTTTCACTACACAGTCGTGAATAACTGTGTTCAATTTGTTCTATTATAAGTGATATTATTTTATTACTTTCATTTTCCAAGTGTTTCTTGTTAGTATCTAAAAATACAGTTGATTTTTGTATACCTTGCTAAATTTACTGTTAGTTCTAGCAACTTTTTTTTCATATTCCTTAGAAATTTCTACATAGGCAATCATGTCATCTCAGAATAAAGAGAGTTTTTACTTCTTCCCAATCTGTACACTTTTTCTTTCTTTTTCTTGTTTTATTGCACTGGCTAGGACTTCCAGTACAATCATGAATAAAAGTGTTGAGAGGTGACATTCTTGCATTGTTCCATATTTTAGGGGGAATATATTTAATCTTTCACTATTAAGTAGGATATTAGCTGTAGGTTTCTCATAGATCCCCTTTATCAGATTGAGAAAGTTTCCTTCTATTGATTGTTTCCTGAGGGGCTTTAAAATGAATGGGTGTTGAAGTTTGTCATATGCTTTTTCTGCATCTATTGAGATGATCATATGGTTTTTCTCTTTTATTTGCTTAATGTGGTAAATTGTATTGCTTTATTTTTTAATGTTAAACCAATCTTGCATTCCTAGAATTAACACCACTTCATCATAATATATTCTTTTTTACATATTGGTGGGTTTGATTTGCTAAAATTTTAGTAAAGAGGAATATTGCTCCATAGTTTTCTTTTCTTGTAATGTGTTCGTCTGGTTTTAGTGCCAGGATAATACTGGCCTCATAAAATGAGTCGAGTAGTATTTCCTCCTATATTTTAAGAAAGATGTGTTGAATCAGTATTATTTGCTTAGGTCAACTTTGTTAATAGTGTTTTTGAGGTCTTCTAAATTCTTACCAATTTTCTGTTAAATTGTTCTATCAATTACTGAGAGAAGAGTGTTGAAATCTCCAAGTATAATTGTGAATTGGTCTAATTTTTTTCTTTAGTTCTGTCAGTTTTTATTGTTGTTATTGTTTTGGAGTTTGGGTTTTCTATGGAAGAGGGTAGTGTTTGAGGGAACCATGGTGGAGTGGGGAAACAAGTGTTGGAGTTTAACCTCTGGTCTTTCTCCTGTCTCCATCAGGGGTCATTGCTGTGGTGATTTTCACCATCCTCTGCACCTTGGTCTTCCTCATTCGGTACATGTTCCGTCACAAGGGCACCTACCACACCAATGAAGCGAAGGGAGCAGAGTCAGCAGAGAGCGCGGATGCTGCCATCATGAACAACGACCCCAATTTCACAGAGACCATTGATGAGAGCAAAAAGGAATGGCTCATTTGAGGGGTGTCTATTTGGCTATGGGATAGGGAGGGGGAAGTTATTAGGGAGGAGGGAAAGGGACAAAAGCACCCTGCGTCATACTCTTGAGCACATCCTTAAAATATCAGCACAAGTTGGGAGAGGCAAGCAACAGAAAATTCTTGCGACTGATTGCCACAAAAAATACTTTTTACTATTTCTTTATAGCTGAGTTTTCCCCTTCTGTATGAAAACAAAATAATACAAAAAATGCTTTTAGAGTTTAAGCAATGGTTGACATTTGTAGGTAATATCTGTCTTATTTTGTGTGTGTTTAGAGGTGTTCTAAAAACCCATGGTAACAGGGCAAGTTTTCTACATTTTGAAGAGCCCTTGGAATGTGGAAATTTTTTCTTGAGAAAAGCTGATGCGCATACATATGGTCTCTAGCATTCTCTTCCTTTTGCATATAGTCAACTTTTAACGGGCTATTGTAGTAACTAGTTCATGTCATATAATATTTCCTTTGGTGTCCTGTAAATTGGAAAAAGAAAGGGGCAAAGAGAACCTATTATTTGCCAGTTTTCAAAGAGATCTCAATTTATGCCAATTCTCTGAAATTCCCGCCTGAAGCAGTTGAAGGAAGAAAGTACATGGCACCAGTCGTGTAATGACGTAATCAACACAATGGAAAGAAGCATTAGTAACCAGGGAAGTAGTTTCATATTGGGATTGTTGGTTTTATTTTTCATCGAATTCTACGAGATAATATTGTTCCATGTATGTAGTCTTAGACCTGTTCAATATCTGTAACTATCAGCTATAATACCGTGGTGACCAGCTGTTACAAAAGATTTTTCCTCTGCTTTACCTGCAACGTATTGGGCTATATTATGTGTGTGTGTAAGCACCTTGGTGGGGAATTAGAGCCAGATGTTATGATTTGTTTGTTCTGTTTCTTTTATAGTTGTAGCAAGAGTATGGACACTTTCTAGTGAATGCATAAATTAGGTTGCTCTTCTTATTTTGCTTTAAATCTCTAGTTTTTAAGCCCCTGTGACAAAATCCTAGCAGGCAGTGTCCTTGAATGGACACCTCACAATAAAATCAAGTTATGATTGCCATTACTATTTCTGTTACTCGGGAATCACATGGAAAACACTGCCGTATTTTGTCATCTACTCCATGTATTGTTCCATCCTAAACAGACACACTCCCGTGATTTGGGATCTTCCTTGGCAGATACAGTTGAACCTCTGGTTCATCACAAACCTGGTAACTGATTGTTGCTTCTCAGAGAATGGACATGTCTAGTCCATCACCCCTCAGTTTAATCAGGAATCTTATCCAACTTACTCCAACAAATAACTCATTGTTTCATTGAAAAATAATAGACTTTGTATCAACAAATGAGGGCATAGCTCCCATTGGAGGATCCAAAAAATAATTTCACTTATTTATTTTTAAAAAGGTTACATAAAAGTTATTTCTAGAATGACTGCCGTTTATGATCATTATAGTTCAGGTTCTTATACTTAATCAGCTCTTTTTTAAAAATTTTTAGACTCCAACATATTGAAGAATTAAACATGATCACTTTTTTCCTTCTGTTCCTGGAAGGGGTTAAGATGAGGTTAAAAGGTGTTGATGCTATTTTCTGATGGCCTACCTCGATAAAATGGAAATTCTAGTTTGTCTGGGTTATTTATACATACTTTTAAAGATATTCCGTATCCCTAACTTATTGGAGGACCTCAGTTTCTTGAGTGATGGAAAATGTTACCCAGAGCTGCCAATGGCACATTGCACCAGTACATGACACGTTCCAAAGGAGACATTGGACCAGTTAATTCCCATCCAAGTCAAGATAATAGAACAAAAAGGGAATACTAATGCCCTTTTATGGTTGCTGACCTCAGGCACTATCATGAACACCCTTAATTTTAAAAAGTCTTCATCATTCTTCCATAAAATACATTTTAAATGAAAAGTATTTAATATGACTAAATATCAGAACAATGTAACATTTACAAACGACATACTGAAAACAAAGACTATTTATTTGACCAAGATGACTATCATTTAGGGTTCTTTTTTGTATTGTCAAATTGAAAAAGCAAATTTTAAATATGTGTCTTAGAAATGTTTCTGATTTTTTTAAACCTATTTTACAGGTATTACTTTTGCACTTAACAAATAATGCCAGATGGAAACATTATTTCTTGCATTTCCCGTGCTTTATTCTAGATGAATTGTCTTAGCACTTTGCCTTTCTTCCCAAAATGATTAGGGGATTAAAACAATCACAGCCCCTGAGACTAGAATATTCTCACCCTTTTCCTTCTCTCTCTCCTTTCCTCTTACCTGCCACAAAAGGTGAAAAATGAAACCCAACACTTCTCTCACCAAATTTTCAAACCTTGGGCACTGGTTTGGCTACACGGGTCAGTGGGCCTCCCATCTCACCATCCTCTAAGACCTGCAGAGGTGACACAGTCTCTGCCCTGAAGGGGTTCCAGTCCAGCCAGCAGACAGGACACCAATAAGTGGATAAGGTATTAAGTCACTAAGTTAAGGGCCAAATGAGTGCTGGAAATCTTGGCTTCTCCTTGGGGTTGTGGTCTTCACAAAAACTCCTACTTCTATTTATTAAAGCCATATCCGGTATATTCTGAATGATAAATAATTTGTTTATGTGAAGAAAAGGAAGCAGCTCTTTTTTCCAGCTTTCTCCCTTGAAAGCTTAGGACAACGCAGCCTAGATAGCTGTGACATTCTGACCCCAGCTCAGTGCCTAGTCTTGCTTTGTCAATCATATCCCGCAAAATCTTGACATCTTATATCCCAATACGTTATCAGTCGAGCACAAATAGGCTAGTGGTGCCCTCTTTAAATAAGAACAGACAAACTCAAAAAAACAAAAAAATAGTTTTACGTAAGAGGCTGTTTTAAAGTTTCAGGCAAAGCTGATGGCTGATTTAGGGTTGTTTGTACAGGAAGCATCCTCTGTTATAAAGCAAGCATCTATGTTTGGAGAAGCTGGGAGTGGGGACTTTGAATGAATGCAAAATCTGTGCTATTGTAAGCTGTCAACATATTCACTTCAGCTCAAGGAAACTAACTCGGAGGTAAGAAGTTATATTATTGTTAAGTTCTTCTCTGGCACTTCTTAATATATAAGACTATATATCCCCTTGTGGCTTTCAACCAAATGCTCAAGGAAACAGACTTGTTGTATGGAAGTTTTTATTAAAGAGCTGAGAACAAGAGTTTGGAGTGCCTTTGTTGGAAAATTTCCTGTTGGCCCTGTGTTTGATAAACAAGCATCCTTTCCTAACAGGAGCAGGAATTCAGAGGCACAGGAAAAAGAATTGGCATGAGCCAAAGAGTAGATCTTAATGTTGTTGCTGAACATCTGTTGAGCAGCCGCCAGATGCCGGCTGAGAGCTGGACACAAAGACACAAGCCGTAGAAAGCACTTACGGAAAAAGCACACAGCTGCCAGATATGAACATATAGTGTCAGTGTGGTGTCAAGAAGAAACTTTTGTTTCCTTCTATAATAGGATGTCTTTTCTGTCTTTCCACTTATTCTTTTTCTCCTCTTGTTCTTTTTCTCCCTCTCCTTTCTCTTATGGTGTAAACATTTTAATTGTCCCTTCACATCTCACGCCTCCAAATGATTAGTACCTGATTGGAACCTCTTAATATTTTTTTCCTTTTCACCATTCTAGCAAGCAGTTTTCTAAAAGAAAGGCAGCAATTTTCAAATTGAATCCCAGTTAGCCAGCCAAATATAGGTCCTAAATTGCTAGTCCCAACAGAACCATCTGATCCTGAAATAGGGGAGAAACAGTAACAGTGTGCCTACCTGATTTGAGCTAAAAGCCAATGGGCACCATTTTTTGTGTGTGTGTGAGGAAGATCGGCCCTGAGCTAACATCTGCCAATCCTCCTCTTTTTTTGCTGAGGAAGATCCATGCCCATCTTCCTCTACTTTATATGGGACGCTGCCACAGCATGGCTTGACAAGCGGTGCCTCGGTGCGCACCCGGGATCCGAACTGGCGAACCCCTGGCTGCCATAGCGGAGTGCGCGCACTTAACCCCTTGTGCCACCGGGCCAGCCCCCAATGGGCACCGTTTTTTTAATGACATTTTGGTGAGAGTGGACCCTGAGAGTCTGCTGACAGAGTCCTAATACTTTCCGTCCCCCTGATTTGCTATGTGACCTTGGTCAAGTCCCTAAACCTCTGTCCTTCTTTGCCCTGTATTTAAGATAGAACTGTTTTACCTACTTCCCAAGACGATTGTGAGATGCCATTGATTCTCGACTGCAGAATACTTTGAAACCCAAATATAAAGGCCAAATGCAATAGAGCCTATTGGAAGACTTACTTTCTGGCTGTGGTTATAAGTCACATCAAAGAAACAATGTGGCCATGTCCAGGGGTGTGGAGACTTATGGGGTGTTGCTGTACAACTGCTAAATTATTAGTCAGGTAGACTGTCAAGGAGCTGGCTTGTCCACATCAGGAGATGCAATAGCCAAAGGCCAGAGAAATCAGAACCTAATGTGCGTAAAGCCCTAAATTCTCACCTGGGTGTGACTTCTGGTTTACACGTGCCCCCGGTGTGATTGGGTTGGCTTATAAATAAGACAACACTAAAACCAAATGTGACATTTTCACGTAGCCTCATGGCTCTGTGCCTACGCCACACATACCCTGCATGATAATGTTGGAAAATTCAAAGTAGATTTCTTTCACAGCAGTATTTTTTGGATATGAGTGGTGTGTAAAACTCATTGTCAGTGAAACCGGGAAAATATGTTGAAAAGTTGGTTATCTTTCATGGCGCAAAGACTGGCAGAAGGTCGTAAAGATACATGGGCACACAGGTATTAATATCCAGCGCGCATTTACAAGTTTATTTTCCAGATGAAAAATGTGCTTTAAGAACAGATCTCCCTAGAAGGTCTGCACCATTTCCAAGTCGCAGTTTTTTTACAGCAACTGCTGGATTCGGCGATGGCTATGAAAATGTGGAGATTCCTCTCAAGTAGGCCAAGAAATGGTTCTAACTGTTCCTGATTCTAAGTTTTGTTTTGTTGGGTTTTTTAATTTTTCCAGCAAGCACGGTGAGTGCAGAGGTTAGAGCTGTGAAAAGCTGGGCCAAATATTCTTTCTGTAAAATCAAGTAGGATTCCATCCCTGGGAAATAACACAAAATTTCACTCTCTAAAAGCAACAGCATGTAAACTAGAATGAAAGAAGGAAATTATGTATGTATGCCTAATATTCTTTGTGAATGTCTTTCATTTAACTGAAATTATATTAGAAACCAGATTGATAAATAAAAAATCCAAAATAGTTTTAATTATCGTAAAAGTGATTCCTCACGTTTTGTTCCACTTGATTCTCTTAGAAGCAAGTTTCAACCATCAGCAAAAGAAAATTCCAAGCCCTGAAATATCCCTCTCTCGGGAATATAATCTTTCCAAAAGCTGGGGAGATACAGTCTCTCCCCAAAGACAGGTCTTATACGGATGCATCCATGGTTAACCTTCTTTTGCCACACACCCCTCCCCACCCCTCTTCTTGATAAAGTAGCTTAATGGACATTGGCTTCATGTTTTGCGTTAATTTACACACAGCTTGATAAAATGTGGTTAGAGTTAAGTGATGTCCAGAATATATTCTGAGCCTTATTTGGAATAAGGGAGTAATAGTGGACAACGGACAAATGGATCCAGGCCAGTGAACTAGATAACAGGCATTTACAACGCATCTGGAGGTGGGAATCTTTCTAAATGCACTGCATGTGCATTAAGAGCGGTAGTCCCAAGTTATTACTCCCACTTTTCTAGCTTTCTATTACCGTTGGGAAGCCGTTTCCTCTTAGTCAAGTCTCAGTGAAGCATTTGAATATATGCCAAATAAGTGTGAATTCCAGTTAAAAGCCCAGCCTCTCTGTTCTTCAGCAATTCCCAAAGCCAATCGATAGTGATAGCACTCCCATCCATGTAGAAAGCATCACGCCATAAGATTCTTTGCCATGATTCTGCTTGGCAAGTATGATCCAACAGGCACAGGGAGACTGTCATAAAGTCCCTTGAGAAAAGAATCTCAGCACTTATAAAAGTTCATAACAAATTGAGCCACAAGCCATCTCCAACGAGAGCATTTGAGCCACAACATGCTTACTTCCTTTCCCAGTCGCACCTACTATACACTGTGTGGACATGAAGAGCAGTATGTTCCAGGAGGACACGACTTTATTTCGCACAAGGCAATATTTGTTAAATGGATGGGAGTAGCGAAGCAGAGCACGGTAGAAGGGGAATTGCAAGGCGGGTGGGGTACATTGCAGAAAATATATCTAATTTTACTCTTTGTTAGCGATGACATGGCGTGATGGACTTACCAAAATACAGAAAAGAGGAAATAATTGTGTTATTATTTTTTGAGGAAAGGTTTGTGTCCTCCCAAATGCACCAAGGTATGAAAGCTAACTCTTTAAAGCAAGTGTTGCATGAGTAATCATCAGCATCTGCTCCTTTCTCTGGCCACTCTGGAAGCCATGAATTCAGTGAAACCTGAGCTAAATAATCCCTGTACCTGAAGATTCCTTTCTACCAGCAAACCTGCCCCCTCCACAAACAGACTCACCACGCCTACAAAGGACCACAAGCGCAAAGCGGTTCCGCCAGGAAGAAAATGCAGGTTTTCTTTTCTGATCACATTTCCAAGATCTTTCTGTTCATCTTAACTCACCCTCTGGGCCTATGGTAAGTACCATCTCTTGGGGCAGGGTAAATAAAGAAGCACATACGCCAAGTGTTCACCACAGGAGTGAAACCAACATGTTTCTAAGTCCCCTGACCTAAAGCATGAGAAAGTTAGTCATTTCTTCTAAAAATAGAAGTTCAAAATTATAAAACTTAAGCTGTGACAGAAATGAAAAAGGCCAAGATGATGAAAAAAATGAACTTATTTTGTGTTCACAAATAGCAAGTTGGAAGATAATAATTCTTAAGTCTAAGAAGGCAATAGCTAAAATGGGACACAAGGGCAAACTTTTAAGTCATGAAAGATATAGAGAAGGTAAATATACTAGACCTAGTATATCAGGACTAGACGCTACCTCTGAAGCCAGAAGGAAGGCACGTTTAGGACAAATCAAGGAAAAAATACTTTGCAGAGTGGCTAGTAAGAATTGCTGCAGGCAAACTAACCCAACAACATATGATTATCTTCCAAAAATGACTGAGATTATTTCAATAATTACCTCATCACATGGATTTTAAAGGGCAATCAAGATTAGGGAATCAGTTCAAGGCATATTTATGGAGTACCTCCTGTGCACTTGGTGCTGTCCTAGACTCCAAGGGTTCGCTAGAGACCAATGCAGACACATCCCTGCTCTCCTGAAACTTAGGTTCTAGTGGGAGGAGAAAGATAATAAGCAAATAAATAATATGTAAGAAAACATGATTTCTAGGTAGAGAATTAATTTTAGTTAATTTTAATAGGGTGGTATAACAGCGTGACTGGGTGATTGCTGTAGACGGGTAGTGAGGGAGGAATTCTCTGCAGAGGGGACAGTGAAGCTGAGAACTGAAGAGGAATGAACTTTGCAAAGAAGAAAGAGAGCCTCGTTCTGGAGGAGGGAACAGCTGGTGCAAAGGCCCTGAGGGGCCAATGAGCTTGGAGGTTTAAACAGAGAGTCAGTGTGTCTGGAAGGAGGGAGGGAGAAGACGCCGCCCAGCAGATCTAGAGGATGTCTTCACTCCTCACATGTTGTGACCAATTGTTCTGACCAAATTCTGAGCTGGATAGGCTCAAAAACAACAGCATGAAAGTTTTTAGAGGGTGTGGTAGGGATCTGCAGGCAGTGTAGCGTAGTGGTTAAGAGCCCAGGTTTTGGAACCCTGCACTACCACTTCCTAGCTTCTCGATCTTTTTTGTTTCATTTCTTCATTTGTGAAATGAGGATAATAGTGGAATTTACCACATCAGGTTATTGTAAGGATTAAATTAGTCAATATACAGTGCTTAGAACAGTGCCTTACATAATAAGCACTCCATAAATGGTAGCTTTAAAAAAATTGTCTTCAATGACTAGTAACCCACCCTAGGGTAGTTTCCCAGAGAGACTCTTGCAAAGGCCCGTAAGGGGACGTGTATGAGGACACTCATGGGCGTGTTTGTGGTGGCTGGGAGTTGTGGGCATCGGAAGCATCTGTCACTAGAAAATCCGTATGTAAAATAAGGTGGGGCATGCTGGAAAAGCCGTACAGCCATTAGAAGTAGCAAACCAGATATATGTACAGAATCTTAATCCTGTATCTTAAAAATATAGTACAGAGTGAAGAAACTAAGAAACAAAATTAGATTCATAAAACAATAGAATTTATTAAAATTAAAAACCTACACCCAGAACAACAAAACATTTTGCAAGAGTACATGAATAATTAAGGATAGGTATATGTCCATATATACATATATACCCTTCTATAAAATGTTACATATAAAATAAAATATTACAGTCTTTACCTGTAGGGAAGAAGGAAACAGGAGTGGGGATGAAGTAGAAATAAAACAAAATAAAACAAGAGAGACCTTGCATGGACCGATGATGATAAAACACCATATTCTGAGGAGGATCATCAGCGTAACTCTCAGCCCCCGAGGGCGTTGGAGAGGGGGGGGAGAGAGAGGCAGAGAGAACAGTCCTGTTGCAGAGCAGCACGATTAAATCAGGGGCTAGCAAGGGCTGACGCAGGAACATGTGGCAGGAAATGTAACAGCTGATACAATAAATCAACAAATAAATATTAGTAAACGAACAAAGGCATTGGGAAAGGAGGGCTGAGAGCAGAGCACTTCTGTTCTTGTAAATGCAATAACGCTCCTGTGTTAACGGCACCGAAGGAAGCAGCTGGGCAGAGGGTCTCCCTCTCTCCCTCCCATTCTGCCAAAGAACACATGCCAACCCCTTTACAAGGATGTGAAAGGGAAGAGAATGCCTCACTACTCCTGTGTGCGGTTTCAGAACGATCCCGACTCTGGACCGGCCTGCAGGTGACTGCCCGTAGCTGGACTTCTGATTCGTGGATGGCATAACAGACATTAATTGTGAAATAATTATTTTTAACTAGTGTCGAGTGGACCCAGAGCAGCACTTCTGCTGGTGAAGTGATATTTCTGAAGCTGGGCCAGTGGGCAGGTGTCACCTATTACTTACCTCATTGTAGAGAAAATGTTCCTGGTTAAATCACAGATCTTGCTGGAAGCCTGCTTGGGGCTTTGTCAAACATACAAGAAGCTTCTGTAACATATTTCTGGGTGATCAAGTTATAACTCCTCTGAATTAAATTTACAGAGCTCATTCGCTTTTATTCCAAGCAGTAACCCTGGCATTCCCTGTAAATCATTACAACGGGAGCAGATATATTGATTACTGCCAGGCCTGTCGTTACGAATCTCAGTTTAAGCGCTGCGGGAGCCAGCTCTCAAGTGTAATTAGTATCCCCGTCTGGTGTTACAAAATACAAGTCCGGGACATATGGGAAAGAAAAATGAGTTAATGTGAATCATCTTAAAAACAAGAAACCAACAAATACAGCAAAGCAGAGAGCTGAATTTATTCTGAATCAGTTTCTTGCCTTGACGCCTGTGCTGCATTGTTGTTGATTTGAGGGAAAATATTTATTTATTCTTCTCAAGAAGACAACTATTTTCTGGGACAATTGAAGAGAAGGAACAAAGAGCAGACACGAGGTCACATGGTGAGGTGACTTGGAAACGTGGATGGCTGCGCTGGCCATCTCCAGACATAACCACTAGCAGAAGCTCCAAGGGACGTGTCCCCTGAGAAACCGGCTGTCGTCTATGACACCAGCCCTAAAAAGGTGGGGAGGCGACATCACAGGTATACCATAGGTACACTTTGGGGCCATTTATCCTTCATAAATTAGTCCAAACTTTTAAAATTGAATCCTACTTCCTGTGCTTACCACCTTTAGGGTAACCATGTTGTTGATTCATGGGAAGAACCTCCTCCCCTTGGGAGAAGGCATTGCTGAGGGCTCGGAGTCATCAAGTCCTGCACCTGCCACCACTAAGAGAGGGGACCTTAGGGTTGCCCTAAATAAGGTCCCACCAAAGTTCCATATAGAACTTTTAGCCTGATAGTTCCAGTCCTGTGCCTTCTCTCTGCCTCCCTCCCTCATCTGCATGAGACATAACTTCAGGGCCCCCAGGAAGTCCCCACCCATGTCCTGACTGCCACTCACCCATCCCCACTCATGTGAACTCTTGCTCTTCCCTGAATATTGATCCGGGGCCAAGACCACCCCTCTTGTTGGAACCTGACCACACTGAATGGAAGCCTGCAATCCTGAGTGGCCTCACTCGGGGAGACGTTCTGGTCTTACAACATGGTGACACACTGGGCCAATTGAGTGGACCAACTGAGTGGAACCCTGGTAATATTCCCATAACTCTTCACTGTTATTTTTCAGGTTACATCTGCTACCAAGAATATCATTTGGGGAAGAATTTCCAGGAACTACTCCCCACACAGCCATCAGACCATGCAGTGTACCACTCTCAGGATTTCCCTTGGAGTATCCTGCCTGATAAGAGTGTCTTTGTTTATCCGGGGGCCTTGGACCAGATAGTCTATCCTAACAATAATATTCGTGTTGGGAGGTTGGGCCACATGATATCAGCTTGACCTCTGGAGGGGCTGGAGACTAAGGTCAGCCAATGGGTGGTCAGCCATGTCTATGTGACCAAACCCCATTAAAAACTCTGGACACCAAGAGCTCAGGTGAGCTTCCCTGGTTAACACTCCATGCATATCACACGTTGTTGCTGAGAGAAATAAGCACTGTCCACAGAACTCCACTGGGAGAGGACAGCCGGAAGCTCCCACCTGGTCTCTCCTGGACACTGCGCTATGTGCCTTTTCCCATTGCTGATTTTAATCTATATCCTCTCACTGTAGTAAACTATAACCACGAGTATAACAGCTTTGCAGAGTTCTGTGAGTCCTTCAGTGAGTTATTGAACCTGAGGTTGGTCTTCGGAACCTCCTTGAATCATAATCATGCATACTCTTTCTTAACCAGAGTTTTTTCACTTAACAATAGAGCATAATCATATTCCACATTACTAAATTACTCAATTCCACATTTCCATCATTTTAATGACTACACGATATTCCAATATATGACTATATCAAACTTACTTTACCACCTACTTTGCCTATTTCGTTATTTTATTTTACCTCTATTATTGGACATTTAGATAGTATCTGAATTTTCCCTATTGAAATATTGCTGCAAAGAACATACTTATAAATAAATATTTTTGTTTATCCATCATTATCATAAATTCCTAGAAGTGGGGTGCCCCATCAACTGGTATGTAGATTTGATTCACATTGCCAAAGGGTTCTCCCAAAAATTTTACCAATTTACACTCCTCCCACCCTCATCAACTCCAAGCACTGGCATTTTTCCATCTCTGCCAAATTAAGAGGTGGAAAATGCTGTCTGAATATTAATCTAATTTGCTTTAATTTGCATTTCCTTGATTACTAATGAGGGTGAATAACTTTTCAGATGTTTTTATTAGTCCTTTGAGAACTCCCTGTGAGTATGATCATTTACGTATAATTTTTTTTTCAATTTGCATCAATTCACACTCCCACCAGCAGTCTTTGGGAATGCCTGATTTCAGAGAAGGGATGTATCAGTGTGTGCTGGACTCACCGGGGAAGATCCAGCAGGCAAGGACACTGGACCGGGTAGAGTTTGATTAGAGGGGCATTTTCATCAAAGAGACGCATGTGAATGAGAGTAGGATGTGTTTTAGAACCTGAGGCTAAAGCAGTCAGGTGGGAGCAGAAGGTGAGTTGAGTGGGACTGAACAGGAGCGAGTAGAGATAACTAAAGAGGCCTCAAGGTGGAGAGACTTGAATTAAAGACGGATCGCTTATCCTGTGGGCAACAAGAAGCCATGACAGATTACTAAGCAAGAGAGTGATTTACAACTATTGACTTTCTTGTTTGACCAAATATTTAAATTCTCAACCTGTATGCTACTGCTAAAAAAATCTGTTTTAATTGTTAAGTTTACCTCTGCGCACCCAATCTCCCAACCTCTCATCTGTTCGACTCTGCTCCTCAAGCACACATACATCTCCCAGTACCTACACCCCAACACTATTACTACATGTACTGCACACACGCATACTCACACACACGCACACACATATCCCCACCGCATGCTCTTTGCCATCCATCGGTTCCTTCTGGCTTGAATGCCCTTGTTCCACTTCTTTACCTGATAAATTCCTACCAAAACTTTTAACCCACAGCTCTTTGTTCATATTCTTGGAATCTCAATTGCCGAGCTGTACTATAACTTGTCTGTTCTCTTATCAGTCTACCTGTTGACCAAAGAAAGATTAAGATCAATTCTCTTTTGTGGTTGTCATTGTCATCAGCAACTGACTTTACCCAGATCCTTCCAAGCCTTAAGTGGTCCGTTTCATGGATCTCCAGGCAAGCTTTCCTAGCTGAGAATTTCACACATATCTATTTGCCAAGAAGCCAGAAATTCCATTTCTTTTGAGTCTCAGGGGGCTTTCGTTCTTCCAGCGTCTCCTAATAAACTGAAAATGCCCTTAGCTGCAAACCTCTCATCAGCCAAGATTTTAATTATTATATCAGAGTGCGGATTAGGCAACAGCAGATGAGTAGGGCAGGGGCCAAGAAGGCTAAAGGACTCCTCAAGAGGAAAAGGAGAACGTGATAACTAGAACTTGACCTACATCTCTGTTTCCCAGGGGGCAGACTCTGGAGGGAGAGTAACAGATGCAACCACCGGAATCAAAATTTAGTTTGGAAAATAGTTGCGGAAGTGCCTCTACAGAGCATATCGTTTCCTGGGATTTAATTCTTAATACATCATGTTTAACTTCTCCACCCTCTTTACACTAACCTGGATCAGGAAGAGAGAGGAAATGGCACCCTTTGGACAGTTACTTGTGAAAACGTCTTAAGATGTATTTACTCATAACACCAGGCATCCCAGAGAATCTATTGGGCCATTTTTTAATAAGTGCTTTAATAATATCTTGAATAAAACACATTTCATAGTTTACTCCTACGCTCTATTTTACTCCCACCTCTTTGTTCTTTCTGCATAACTTCTTCCATAGCCTAAAAGCCCGAAAGGAGAAGTGCTTAGGACTCGGTAAATGATGTCCTCCTCTCATAGACTCTCATTCCTTCCTCTCATGATTTGTCCCTGTAACATTGCCTGTCACTGTGGTTCTCTGTGTGGGTGTATCACCCTGTAATGCAGTTCCCTAACATCCTCATGAAAACACATGCACAGCGGAGTCAATCTATTAACCACGCTATCAGAAGCAGACAGGCCTTTTTGCCACTGTCCTCTGGGTTACGGGGAAAGACATAAATATGAAAAATGTGCTCTTAATCATATTTTCTTGGACTCCTATTCAAATCTATCCTTAAAAGCTGGAAGAAGAAACTGGTAACAGCAACTATAGTCAAAAAACCAGTATTGTGGCGACAACAAAGATCTACAGTTCTGATTTTTCTTCCTAAAACCTTGGTGGAGGGAGGGCTGAAATGGGTGAGAGATGGTATAACAGGTGAGTGATTAAGTCAATTTCCAGGAAACAGGCCAAGTTGCTTTGTGGTTTAAAACAAAAACCTAGATTAAATAAATAAGATCCTGGGGAGTGCTCTTCATGCAAAGCCTAACTCCGTGGCATTGATGCTAAGACGCTTCAATCAACTCTACAAACATTTATTGAGTCCCTGCTGTGTGGCAAGCACAGGGCTGGGCCCCGGAGGTGAAAACGGATGGAATTTTTTCTCTCTAAACTCATCCTGTCTGGCAGATGGGCCATACACACAAGCAACTGTAGTACTCAGGAGTTTGTAGTAGGTGCTAATTTAAAGGTGCAGACAGAGGTGCCGTGAGGAGAGAATAATAGGAGAGACAGGGTAGTTTAGGAGGTAAGAATTTGAACCCAGAGACAGTTGACTGACTCAACCCTTTTACCAGTGTGGCTTAATCTCGCTAGTCTTCAACTTCCTCTTCTGTAATGTGAGGATGACAACAACAGCCTCTTTATCGTGTTGTTCTTGCAAGAATTTTAAAAACAACGTATGTGCCCTTCCCAGCACAGTGCCTGGCACATGGTTAGTGCTCGTAAGGGTCGGGTATCACCAGAGCAGCCCTCGATAATGTTTTTTCAAATTATTATAATATCAAAATTTTCTATGACCACTGAATGTTTATTTAAAAACTTTTCTTGGGCCAGCCCCCATGTCCTAGTGGTTAAGTTCTGCATGCTCCACTTCGGCAGCCCAGCTTCCGTTCCCAGGTGTGGACTACACCACTCGTTTGTCAGTGGCTGTCATGTGGTGGCAGCTCACATACAAAAAAAAACAAAGAGGAAGATTGACAACAGATGTTAGCTCAAGGCGAATCCTCCTCAGCAAATAAATAAATAAAATAAAAACTTTCCTTAATCATGGATGAACCTTCAAAACACTATGCTAAGTGAAATAAGCCAGATGCAAACGGACAGAGATTGTATGATTCTTGTATATGAAATATCTAGAACAGGCTTACAGAGACAAAGAGGAAGAGAGGTCACCGGCTCTATTCTGGCCGTGGGTGGGCAGGAAGGGGGAGTTATTGCTTAACGGGGACAGAGTTTCTGCTTGGAGCGATAAAGTTTTGAAAATGGTGGTGATGGTTGCACAACAATATGAATGTACTTAATGCTGTTGTATTTGTGCACTTAAAAATGGTTAAAATGCCAAATTTATGTTACATATATTTTACTGCAATAAGAACATATTTCCCTATGGCTTCCCATTGTGGAGGAATAATACAGACTAAAAGCTGTTTTATAGAGAAACTTATTCTTGGAGAATAAAGTTTCTTTCCCAGTCCACAGATTGAGTTCCCGTGACAGGCACTACGGGATTGTGGTTCTGGAGAGTTATCCATTACCCCCCTGAATGGCTTATACCAGCTCCTTGCCCCCACCCCCTTCCCCAGAGACCCACTCAGAAATGACCCACAAACTCACACCCATACTCACGCCGTGAATGCACAAGGAGAGAGTCATAGGCGGTTCTGCTAATTCTTATGTACACAGACCTTTCACAAGGATACGGCAGAGCCTGAGAAGGACTCACACAGGGTTTTGTGCTGGGAGTAGGGGGGATGCTATGTCCTCTGGATTACAGGGAAAGACAGAAAAATGCAGAATGCACTTCTAACCACACCTGTGGGACTTCTGGTCTAGTCCAGCCTTGGGCAGTTTCCACCTGAAAGGTGAGCACACCTCCCCTCGGTCCTGGTTTGCGGTAACTTCTCCACAAGGCCATTTCTCACGGGCAGAACAGCTGGGCCAACAAGAAAGCCCATCAAAAGGGATGGGCTTGTTAGAATTTTTCCTTTAAGTTTCTGTTATTCTCGTGAGGCTAAATAAGTTGGGATATCTTAAAACATAGTTTTTACATTTTTTCTGAAAAATCTAGAAAAAGGTGTGAGGTTGTAAATTTGGTCGATATTAGTCAAGTGCTATGAGAAACAGCCTCTGGTGGGTCAGAAAGTTCTCAGGTGGCAGATCAGGTGCCTGGGCTCCTGCACACACTGCCCCTCTGGAGCCCTGTGACCTCGTGTGGTTCCAGTACCCCAAATCCCCCACTGCAAAATAACACCCACTCTCCAGTTCTGCAGTAAAAGTCTATGAAATTAGCACTAAACAGAGATAGAAATGATTCCATATCTGTGACCAAGCGCCAAGTTACAGATTTATGGATTCATCACAAAGCTGCTGAGTCCTAAGTCGCTTGCTGTGGGGGTACCGCCACCAGGTACCAGCAGGTACCCCACTTCTTATGGCCTCCTGAGCCTGGCCACAAAGCTCACATGCTTTCCTTGAGATCCAGTTATAACCCTGAATTGCCACACTTTCCTTTTTAGTAAAATGCTGTTGAAAAAATAAATACGTAGAGATAACTTTAGAACCTTCTCTTGAGAGATTGGCCGTGAGTAATTTGGATTTCACTTCACTCTAATCTTACCCTCAAATTTTGATTGTAATGCTTGTTTCAAACACTGCCTGAATGCCTACTAGGAATTGTGCCTCTCCCACGATGGCACAGAAATTTTAACCTTCAGACTCACTTTCCTGCTGGGACAGGGACAAGGGTCCCTTATGGGAAGGTCAAGATTCAGCACTGGGGGCAAACCTGAGAGTCACACACAACCTAAAAAATGTCTTTAGAACAGAAGAACTGGTTCCTCCAAAGTCCCCAGCTGGCAAGTTAGCAAGGGAAGGGACTAAGACCTTGAGTCCCTTGTGGGCAAACAGCACCTGTGATTTTGTGATTTATAAGAAATAGATATTTAACCAATTTCTCACATACATTTGATCTTCATTCCCAGTTCTTGACTCCCAGCTCCCAAAACCCTTGGAATTTCCTGAGCTGATAATAGCAATGGGAACATCATTTGTTATAATATTTGGTCTCTTGTCCTCAGTTCCTGAAATCCCTTCAGAGCCATAAAGGTGCAATGGGTGTCTTGTTTTCATAACAAGCCCCTTTCCACCACAACTGGGTTTATGTCAATGAGGCGACTTTGGGGAAGCATCTAAGGATGGGGGCTGGTTGGCAGGAGAACCAACCATGAATAGAGGGTTGGAAATTCAGTCCCACTTGCTGAAATCTGGGGAGGGAAGAGGGGCTGGAGGTTGAATCAATTACTAACAGCCAATGATTTGATCCATCATGCTTATGTAATGAAGCCTCCATAGAAACCCAAAAGGACAGGGTTTGGAGAGCCTCTGGGTTGTGAACACATGGGGATGTGGGGAGAGTGGGGCACTCAGAGAAGATGTAGGAGCTCTGCACCCCATCCTCATAGCTCGCCCTATTCATCTCTTCCATCTGGCTGTTTCTGAATTATATCCTTTTATAATAAACTGGTAATCTAGTAAATAAAATGTGAGTTCTGTGAGACACTCTAGCAAATTAATGGAACCCAAGGAGGGGGTCATTGGAACCTCCTATCTACAGCTGGTTGGTCAGAAGCACAGGCGACAACTGGGGCTTGCACCTGGCAACTGAAGTGGAGGGTTTGGGGGGACAGTCTTGTAGGACTGAGCCCTTAACCTATGTATCTGATGCTATCTCCAGGTAGATAGTGTCAGAATTGAGTTGAATTGTAAGACACCCAGCTAGTGTCTGAGATTTGTTTGGTGGTGGTGTGGGGGGCAAACCCCCCCTCCATACATTGGAATTGGGTCCAGAATCCAAATAACACCTCTAGTGAAATTACTAATCAGAATATGAGAGGTCGTCTCCACCCTGGGAAGGAGTTACACACACAACAGGCAGGGACAGGATGCTATCATATTTCTTTCAGTAATATTGTGATAGGGCTTCCACTTGAAATGCCTTTGGAGATAGGGAGTTTCATTTTCATTATTTGATGAGGACTCTAGCTCACCACAACGACAGTGGAAAATGGTCAGCAGGGAGCACTCTTCTGAAGCTGGCAGAATATAGTTCCCCTCCCACCTGCCATTACCCCAAACTGAAGAGGTGATGTCATCATCAAGAAATGCATGAGCAAGTCATGTGTCAGGGACTGTGGGGAAGGAGCAAGCAAGGACCATGCCAGAGTGACATGAGATAATGGAGAGCAAAAACTGTTCTGGGCAGCTGGGGAAGCCCCTCCACCTCCCTGCCTTAGGGTGAGATCAGCAGCCACCTCACTTCGTTCCAGAGAACAGGAACCTCTGCATGCAGCAGGTATGAATTTGCCCTGGCCGTAGACTCAGGTGTGCAAGAAATATGACCAAACTTTGTTTCTATCAGGGCCCTGCATGCTGCCTGGGAGCAGAAAATGTAATCTGGTCACTTTCTGGTAAATTTGGTCAATTCAGATTTGTACTCAAATTCAGGGTTCTTGCTCTCTTCACCTTTCTCCTACACTCTACACTCTAGGGGGGCTTACGTAGCATCCTCTGTTTCCTGCTGGCCTCTGCTGGTGTTGTATGATAACCCGCCAGGTCCCAATCATCAGCTTGTCTCCAAGCCAGCATTGGCTGGGATGCCACCCTGTTGTTATTAGATCCAGGCTGGACAGGATCGCGTCATCTCTGCCACCACAGTCCCTTGGGCCTAGTGACCTCTCATAGTTCACCATGTGCCTGTACTCATGGGCACAAGGAAGGCTTGGCTATTCTCCCACATTCTCTCTGAATGTTCCAGGCAAGAGAACAGCAAAAGCAAAGGCCCTGGGGCAGGAGTGAGCATGTTTAGGGAAACTGAGATGACTGGAGAAGTGAATAAGGAAATGGGGCCACGAGAGAGCAGGAGCCAGTCACGTTGGGCCTCTTAGGTCGTGGTAAAGATTTTGTATAAATGTTTGCAGAGAGCCGTTGGAAGATTTTGAACACGGGAGTCACATGAACATATTTACATTTTCAAATGGGCCAGAAGTAGATGAAATGACACTGGTTAGAGGGCTATTCTAGTAGTTGCAGGAAGAAATGCTGGTGGCTTAAAATAAAGTGTTAGTAGAAGTGGGAGAAGTGGTTGGATAGAGGATATATTTTGTAGGAAGAGACAACAGGACTTGCCGATAGATTGGACATAAGGTGTGAAAGAGAGAAGAATCTAAGATTAATCCTGGGTTTTGAACGGTGCCATCATTGATGGGGACGGAGTAGACTGGGGACAAGAAGGGGTGGGAACCCAGAGGCCTGCTGGCCTTCTTAAATTCTAGTTAGTCATCAGTGGAGCTATGCAGTAGGCAGTTGGGATGCCCATTAACAAAGCTTAGTAAAATAACCTACAAAAGAGACAAATTAAGGGATGCTTGATTGCAAGATACGCTGGATTAAGGGGGAGGTGAAACCAGTTCAAATTAGTGGGGTCCATAGGGCTAAGGGCAAACTTTCTTCTCCCCTGGGTTCTGTCTCCAGGAAGGTGAGGGTGCAGAGCACGCACCCCCTGACCCTGGCCCAGCGCCCTTACCACCGCATCTGAGGCTGGTGCTGCGTCTCAGCGGCCCAGCTGGGGTATGGATTCCTGCCTGCACGTTGGCACACCTTCCTCTGCAGGGAGCTGGGCCCTAGCTCCTCCCACCCCCGAGATGGTAGCCTGCCCCAAACGGACAGGACCCCCAGGAATTAGGCAATCTGTGCTCCAAACACCAGGTTGAGTCCCCCCGGGATGTTGAAAGTAGACTCAGTCAAGCTTAAGTTCCTCACATCCCTCTGGGCAGCCAGCTTCCCGCCACCCCGCCCCACTCACAGCCGCCCGGACCCCGTCTGCCTCGGCCCCGGCCCTGAGTCTCAGCCACCTCGCTCAGGGTCTGACGTGCTGAGGCTGCACAGCATCTTTAAACACTCGGTGCAATTAAAACAGAGATTTAATTTCCAAAAACTTCATTTTCACACAACTTGTCAAGTCACATATGCTGTGAGAAGCGGAAGCCACCCGTAGCAGAGTAAGTTTCTGCATGTTTACTGAAAAATAATAAAGGAAAGCTATCTGATTTCAGGCTTTCTTGAGAAACTTATCCTAGTAATTTGGACAGATGACTGGCATCTAAATGACAACAAATATGTTTGTGATAATTAATTGAAAAATATCAGAAGGCTCTTGCGCTTGTGTCTCGGAGCACACACACGCCCTGCCGGAAGAGGTGTCAATATGCAGCCGCTAGGCTAACAAACAAAACAAGGGCATCTCCAGAGAATTTTCTCATCTTGCTTCCAATCCATTAACTGATGAATTTCCACTGAGGAAAACTCCAGAGGACCCGTGTCTGTCCCTCTGCCCACGACTCGCTGCCTTCTGTGTAGGAAGGGCGCCCTCCTCTGCTCCTTGAGCTGCTTCTTGCTCTCTCCACAGTCCGATACAAAGATAGGAGCACAATACAGCTCTCCTGGGGCCACTGACAGTGCCCACAAGACAGTGTGGGTACCATGTGGCCTTTCTTGAGTGCTCAGAGAGGCTTCCTGATGCAAAGTGATGACCCAAGGGTCTCCACAGAAGCTGCCATCAGGATAGGAGTTAAAACGAGGACCTCACCTGTGATTTTGTGTGTGTGTGTGTGTGTGAGGAAGATCAACCTTGTGCTAACATCTGCCAATCCTCCTTTTTTTTTTTTTTTTTTTGTGAGGAGATCAGCCCTGTGCTAACATCCGCCAATCCTCCTCTTTTTTTTTTTTTTTTTTTGCTGAGGAAGACGGCCCTGGGCTAACATCTGTGCCCATCTTCCTCCACTTTATATGGGAGGCCGCCACAGCATGGCTTGCCAAGCAGTGCGTCGGTGCGCGCCCGGGATCCGAACCAGCGAACCCCGGGCCGCCGCAGCGGAACGCACGCACTTAACCGCTTGCGCCACCGGGCCGGCCCCAATCCTCCTCTTTTTTTGCTGAGGAAGACTGGCCCTGGGCTAACATCCATGCCCATCTTTCTCCACTTTATATGTGACGCCGCCACAGCACGGCTTGCGAAGTGGTGTGTCAGTGCGCGCTCGGGATCCGAACCAGCGAACCGCGGGCCGCGGCAGCGGAGCGCGTGCACCCAACCGCTTGCGCCACCGGGCGGCCCCTCATTTGTGATTTTTGACCTTCAACGACCTTGATTATTCAACTGACTTCCCCCTGGAAGTATGTCGTCCTTTCAAGAGTCTTATTTCTATTTATCATTATCTGGGCACGCCGCCCAGCATAATTTTATTTTTAGTTCCATATGTAAAGACTAACTTAGAGATAATATTCATAAAAGATTATAAATTCCTATTAAAATGGATATGGTTATGAATTTTAGTTCCCTCCTCTTCAACGGCTGTTGCATCCAGAATGGTTTTTAAAACTTATTTTCAGACCTACCTCTTTCTTTCTTTTGCCCCAACTCTTTTCAATCGGAAGCCACGGGCACTGATAGTTAAGTCACACTTGGTCAAATAGATGAACACTCACACTTGCATTTTTCTGGGGCCGCCAAGGATATCAAATTTTTTGTGAAAGGACCCCCCAGCCATTCTTCGCAGCCTCCCCACTGCCTCAGTCTGCTCGGGCTGCCATAATCAAATACTCAGGCTGCTTAAACAACAGAAATTTATTTCTCACAGTTCTGGAGGCTGGAAGTACGAGATCACGATGTCAGCAAGGTTGGTTTCTTCTAAGGCTTCTCTCCTTGGCTTGCAGATGGCCGTCTTCTCTCTGTGTCCTCACATGGTCTTCCTTCTGTGCATGTCTGTGTCCCAATCTCGTCTTCATGTAAGGACACCAGTCCTATTGGATTAGGGCCCACCCTAAAGACTTCATTTGGACTTAATCACCTCTTTAAAGGCCCTGTCTCCAAATACAGTCACATGCTGAGGTACTGGGGTTTAGAACTTCAATGTATGAATTTGGAGGGGACACAAGTCAGTCTATACACCCACCTCGTAGAAGAGAAAGTGCACCTTGGAAAGTCCTTCTCTCCGAGCAGCTTCTCCAGGTGAAGCCACATTTCCAGTTCCAGGGCTGTTTTCCACTTGCTGGGAACAGTGCGGAGAGCAGGTCAGTGTGGGTGGTAACACATCCCAGAGGGTCAAAACGCAGCTGGAACCGCCCCCCAACCCCCTGCCCCCTGTCTCGGCAGGTGTCCAACTGAAGACTGCAGCCGCAGAGCAGCTGCTTCTCTCAAAGACTAAATCAGAGAATAGACATTCCAAGAGCTTTCCTCTAGAAAGATATTGCAGAACCACAGGATATCTGGGGGTATTTATGACTTCCAAAATGCCTTGTGATCTATACAAATCTGTCTTCTTTGCTTCTGCCCTTCGTCTTTCCTTCCATGGCTGTAGAACCTAGTTTCCCACCACTGGAACTGGATGAAAGGGGACGCTGGTGAAGAGAGGGAGGACAGCCCACTTGACACCACAGTACGGGATCAGAGAAATTCATCTCTGATAAAGGAGAGGACACAGAGAGAGGCGTCACTATAACCCAGAGCCAACTCTTAGTGGGACAGTTTATGTCCCAAATGTTGAGTGCCTGTTACTAGAAGATGAAGATGTGAGTCAGAAATGTGTTTCTCCAGGAACTATGTGTTCTGACTACTCCTGATTAGCTCTGTGGCCTGGGATAATTTGTCAACTTCTGGGGCCTCTGTTTTCTTATCTGACAAATGGGAAGAATTCAGTCAATCAGTACACGTAAAGTGATGTTCAAAGTGCCTAGTAAGTAGTAATGGTCCAGTAAATATTAATCTTTATTAAAATAATCTTCAGGAGTCCCATAAGAAAGGTAAGGAAGTTCACAGAAAAGGATGTTTTCTTTAGGTGGAGTAATCAGCAAAGGTTTCAAGGGAAAAAAAGTTTTTTAATGGATCCTGAAGGCTTTGTAGGATTCAGCCAGGCAAATACATGGAGAGGGCATTCGGAAAGGGCTGAACTGCACAAGTAATGACCTGGGCAAGGAAACAGTGAAGTGTGGATAGGCAAGAGCAGGGAACTGTTCCCAAGCGGGCTTTCTGAATTCTTGAAGTGATCCTTATACTATAAGTGAAACCAAAAAAAACAGACCTTTGCTGCATATTTACCATGTTCCAGGTCCTGTGCTAAGGCCTTTAAGGCTTCATCCCGTTGGACCCTCACCGCCCCCAGATTAGTAAGCACACACTGCTCCTGCTTTACAGAGAAAGGGACTGAAGCACGGTTTCCCAAGGTCACGCTTCTAGCAAGTGGTGGAATCAGAATTTGAAACCAGTTGTTCTGCCTGGCAGAGCCTGTGTGTTTAACTGGAATCCACAAGAAGGCTAATTCCTAGAAAAACCAGTCACAGGATAAATCACACATCTATACAGATGAAAACTGGGTAAAATGTGCATCAGCACTGACTGTGTAGGACCAGAGCCCAGCAAGGTCAGGGGCAGATCAGTAGGAACGGTTGTGGGAGGAGGCGTCGCAGGAGAGAAGCAGCAACGGAAGCAGAAAATGCAAAGCCCCAGCCCTCCTCCGCCCTGATCTCAGCTAAACACAGGACAACGCACCCTTCCTGCACGTCTGGTGTTATTAGTTCACACTAGGCAGGTGGAATTGCTTCTAAAACTATCGCTGTAATTATTTACTTCTCAGAGCTACGGAACTTATCGGAAAGCCTGGCCACTCGTTGCAGGAACAAGGAAGCCCAAGTTCAGATACGTCAGGTTCCTGTCATCAGGCTCTTAGGTTTATAAGAACATGTACAACTTTGGGCATTTTGCTGGAAGTAGCTTATGATGAGGGGAAGCCTGGTCCCTCAAATACTTTCCCTTTTCTCTAGAGGCTTCCAAGGAGAGCGAGGTCAGAACCAGGGTCTGAAATCCTGCCTCAACCAGGCCTTGTTGGCTCATCTCGGGCAAAGTATTTCAGGTTTCATGGCCTCAGGTTGGAAGTCTCAACAAGTTTATTTGTACATTTAAAATTTATGCTAAAGTTACAACATTTTTAAGTGGTGGAGCTGAGTCTCTCGTGGATCCTCAGACCAGAAGCTCGAACACTCAACGCAGCCACTCAGCGTCCCTCTGAGGGAGCCCGTGCCCCAGAACGCCCGAGACAGCAGCTCCTGCTGCTCTGGCCCACAAGGGATGCTGGCACTCCCGCCTCAGTTACAGTGGAGTCAGTGACAGCAGGAAATGAGTCTCTTCCATGTCCTTTCAGCAGGAAACGACAAAGGGGTTCAAGGTGAGGCCTAATCCCCTCACGGGAGACAGAGCATTGAAGACAAAGCCAAGTGAAACGATTTTTCATTTTCTTTTCATTTTTTCTTTCTGGTGCGTGTCTGTGCATATGTCTGTGTGTATAGGTGTGCGTCTGTGTGTGCGTGTCTGTGCATATGTCTGTGTGTATAGGTGTGCGTCTGTGTGTGTGTGTCTGTGCATATGTCTGTATGTATATGTGTGTCTCTCTGTGTGTGTCTGTGTGTGTGTGTCTGTACATATGTCCGTGTGTATATGTGTGTGTGTGTCTGTACATATGTCTATATGTGTGTGTTTCTGTGTGTGTGTCTGTGCATATGTCTGTGTGTATATGTGTGTCTCTCTGTGTGTGTCTGTGTGTGTGTGTCTGTACATATGTCCGTGTGTATATGTGTGTGTGTGTCTGTACATATGTCTATATGTGTGTGTTTCTGTGTGTGTGTGTCTGTGCATATGTCTGTGTGTATAGGTGTGTGTCTCTGTGTGTGTGTGTGGGTCTGTGCATATGTCCTTATGCATATGTGTGTGTGAGTGTGTTTCTTGGTCAGAAAAAAAAAAAAAAATCACTAGAGGCTTTCTAGACGCCCACAGGCTCCCAGCAACCACACATTTAAGGTCAAATTCTTTCCTGTTGTTCAACTGTGTTTAACACCAATCCTCTAAATTTAACATAATGATTTATAATCATGTTCAACAAACAATAATGTACATTTCAAATGTGGCCCCCCAATTTTTTTTTAAATTTCTTAGTCCTCCCAAATTTCTCCACCATCTGCTAGTCAATCTTAATTTCTCAAAGGTGAGAGCAATGAGAAAGGTTTTGAGAAAGAGGGAAGCAACCCTTGAACTAGGAGCCCGCCCAGTGCTCAGTTAGGTATAGTGTTTTCCTGTTAACAGCAATCGTGCAGAACACCAACATCCAACCACTCGGTGACTGAGAAGGAACGAGACAGGAACAAGACCACTCCGCGATGGAGTCTGAACACAGACAAAAATATAACTATTGTCCAAACCGCAAAAACCCCCAAACACCCCTCTATCTTGGTGAATACGAGTGACTGCGCCTCTTCACCGGTTACAGCATTAGCCTCGACTCACTCCTCCGCCGTATAGACACTGCTTACTAAAGTACCTAATCACCAAATTGCCCCTGTTTCCTGACGACATCCAGTCCAGAGCAAAGCCTGCCTGCCTTGAACCAGCCCCCAAATCACCTAACACAAGTCCAAATCCCATAATAAATCCTTCCCAGCACCCTCTACTAAGATGCCCCACGATTCTCCATGGTGTGTGTTCTCCCTCTTTGCAACAAACAATAAGCCCAACTTGTTCGACTGCAGGCGTGTTCCTGTAGTTCCTATTCCTGTTTAGGGGTGAAGGGCCTTACACAGTCCTTCCACATTGAAGGTAGTTATTCAACTTACAGGGAAGAGCAAATCCAGCTCTCAGCACACTCCATATAAGTCATGGCGTCTGCATGACGCAAGAGAAAGGACATAGACCTTGGGGCTGGGTTTGAACTTCAGATTCACCATGTACTTAATAGTTTGTTTTCAGACAGTTACTTAAACTTGCCACGTCTCGGTTTCCTCGCCTAGGAGGTGAAGATCCTCCTACTTGCCTTTGGAAGGTTGTTGTAAAATGAAGCAGTAAGTGAAAAGATTCTGGAACGTGGTAACCACTGAATGAATGAGAGCTACTTCTAATATGATTATTCTTTTAGGAATTGGTCAAATAAAACTATTGGTCTCCAGTGTCCTGCCAACCCTCTGGTCATTAGACTAGTGCCCAGGCAGGGGAGGACTGCCCCAATGAGGGTGCGTGAACTTCAACTCACCAAGGAGACTGGCATCCCAAAGTCTGATATTGCACCACTCAGATTTCTGGTGGAGAAGAACACGGAACACAAAGAAAAGAATACAGAGCAGGCACGTGTGCACGTGCGCACACACACACACACAAAGCAAGGACACATGCACCTCACAATTCTGTGTGGGCTCTTGCAAAGCCCCAGAGGAGGGAAGCCCCTGGCCAGGGTGGATGGAACAACAGATGCATGGCTGCCTTCGCAGGAAGTCCCAGGCCAGATGAATCAGAAGAAACGGTCTTGTCTTCATGAACGCTGAATTAAACACGACAGTTACACTTGGGCCCTTCTGGAGAAGGCAGCAAATTCAAAGCTTTTCTGGCCACAAGAAATTGAGAAACTTCATGCACAAAGGCTCTGTTCCCAGACCTAGTGACAAAGCAAAACTATTCCACCTTCCTGCGGTTTTGTCTAAAGCAAGCCCAACTGGTCTGGCTGACTCAGTTCCTGGGCAGATGGGGCCTCTGCAACACGGCACCTGAGAGAGGCAGAGCTGTGTGTCCCAGCCGTGTCCCCCATGAGCTTTCACATGTCCCAACACTTGTAATTACTCTACCTTTCTCCTCCTTGCCCCCTCACCCGGGGCAAGGGGGGAGGCTTCCTCCAATCTGTACAAACTCAGAGCCATCTGGAGAGGAGAGAGACCTTCTCTTCTCTCTGCAGCTTCATAATATTTTCTCAAAGGAAGCTGCAATCTAGTAGCATGTAGCTTTGCAATCATAACATTTCTGGAGCTCACACACTCTGTAGGGACTCAAGATGACAGATGCGGCCCACATGATCTATGACAGATACAGCCCCTGGAAAATGTCAGTGTTAATATTTAACATTATTTGAATAACTGCCCTGTTTGTCTCACTTAGCATGGCAGGCACCAGCGGGTGGCTGACTGCGTGTCTCCCTGGGTGCTTGGCAGGAGTGTAGCTTGTAGAAAATGCTCAATCAGCACAATATTCAATAATTCAGAAGTGAGATTCAGATTTGCTTTGAGAAATCACATTAAACTTGTTCAACATGACTTAGGGAGACCCCAGAGCACTGGGGACAGAGAATCCACTTCATCCAAAGGTAGTTACACATGCTATAGAAATGTACCCATGGGGTTTGGAGGCTGTTGATGACAACTGCTAAGAGAAGGTATAAAATTTAGGAAAACAGTAAATAAAATATCTTTATTAAAATATGGCAATCACTTCTTATTCCAGGCCTCAAGGGCAGGAGCAGAGAGAAAATTCTTTATTTTTCTGTGCCTCCTCCCCTTTCCCCCTCCTCCCACCATCCCTCTGCAGAACCCAGGACCTGTAGTAGGATCTCCATAACCATCTAAAATGCTGCTCAACTCTTAAATCCTGAGACTCACATATTCCTCTTGAAATCCTTTCCAAGATTCACCAGCACAAAGGGTGCAGCCACCTTCCAGGGGTTTCACATTGAAATGGTTCTTTAAAGAACTTAGAACCAATTGCAGTTACCCCGGGAACAACCTCCTAGGAAAGTACTTGGTTCTGTTGATAGGGAGAGGGAGGGAGCACCTGGAGTAGTTTAAGGTGACTGGACCAAAGGAGAATTGAGCCAAATCCCCACCTTGGGGGCACCTGCCCTGAGCACCCTCCAGAGGCACAAGGCCAGGAGAGGTTGATGACAGAGCTTGGTAGAGACCTATGGAAGTGATCTCAGCCATTGGAAGGGCATCAACACTCAGGAGGCTTTGCCATGTTTTGCGATGGTTTGCCTACCCTGTGCCACTCTGGGCATAGCCAGGGCCAGGACCAGGGTGAGGCAAGCAAACCCTAGGGCCTAGGGTGCAAACCCTAGGGAGGCGCCAGCTCTCGGGGTCATGTAAGCACAAGGTGGTACCTGAGGGCCAGGGCCTCCAGGGGTTTGAGCCCTGAGTGCCTTGCTCGCCTCACCCAGGTCCTGGCCATGGGTAGAGCCACCTCCTTTCTTCAGTCCCTCCATCTCATTTTGGTAATGTCATTTTAGAGTTCTGAGAAAGTCGAGCACATGTCCCAGGATGCACTTTCCTCCAGGAGGCCGCTCATCAGCAGTACAACTACAACACCTTCCCTGTTCAGAGAGCGCAAAATAAGAGTTTCTTCAACCCAACGCAAGAATCACTTTTTGAATGTTTCCCTAGTTGAAGACATTTTTCTAGCCTAGCCTGCTGGAGGATCCCAAAATAAATAAGCAGAGGGCTCCTTTCCCCCACCCAGAGCTCATGTTTAGGAATGAAGGCTAATGGAGGTGAAGATCTGGTGGGGTGCATGATGGGGGCCATGTGCAGGGAGCGCCCACCGTCCAGGGTCTGATCTCTGTGCCAGGCGCAGGCAGCCAGCACCAGCTCTCTCATTTATGGTCACGCCAGCCACAACGAAGTGCCGTGTGCAAGTCACTTGACCATTCCACGAGCCTCCATTTCCCCACTGGAAAACAGAGATAACAACATTTCCCTAGTGGCGTGTGGATTAATCTGGGTTCTCCAGAGAGACAGAACCTATGGGAAATATATGAAATATATATATATAAAGAGATTCGTTATAAGGAATTGGCTCACATGGTTATGGAGGCTGACAAGTCCCAAGATCCGCAGTTGGCAAGCTAGAGACCCAAGAAAGCTTCTTATGTGTAGTCCAGTCCAAGTGTGAGTTCCAGAGGGAAGGCTGATGTCCCAGCTCAAAGGCAGAGAGAGAGAGAATCCTCTCTCACTCAGCCTTTTTATTCTATTCAGGCCTTCAACAGATTGGGAAAGGCCCACTCACATTGGGGAGGGCAATCTGCCTCTCAGTCTACAGATTCAAATGTTCATCTCATCCAAAAATACCCTCACACACACACACACACACAGAGTAGTGTTTAACCAGACATTTGGGCACCCTCTGACCAGTCAAGTTGACCACGAAATTAACCATCAGAGAGAGGCTGAGAATATCAAAGGCTGTGATATATAAATTTCTTCAAAGCCAATCAAATCCCACTAGTCCTGGGTGCCCTTGGTGAGCCTGTGCTGAGAGGCCTTCCTCACAGAGAAGCCCCCTTCATACACTCGGCAGGTCTGGGCTGATGGAACTATAAAATAGTTAGAGTTTGTCCTATTTCAAGTTTTTTTCTTACTAATTTCTATAAAACCTTTGCTTATGCTAATGATCTCTATTCTGGAATGTAGGCCAAGGTACTATCTCATTTAAGCACAAACTTACCTATTTGATTATTTCAGTTTTAATATATTAGTATGATGATGTTCCCCAAAGAGCTCATTACTTTCAGGTTGTTCTGTCATCTAGATAGATTTGAAAATTTCCGGAAAAAAGCACTTTCTTCTACAGGCACGTGGCCCCCTTTGGTGAAGGAGGGGTGGTTGGCTCTGCAGGCTCCCACCCTGCCTGTCTTAAGGGAGTTGAGAATGGACCTCAAGGTGCCCAGCTGCTCGAAGCCACTGGCCGCACTGTTTCCACTGGAGCAGGAGTCTGGTCTGTCCCTGGAAGCTGCAGCCCAAGTATCACAACTTCCACCAGAGTCTGAAGACAGGTCAGTGGGTCTTGGGGCTGCCTTCTGAGTCTTTGGACAGGCGGGATGTGATCCCTTGGGGAAGGGATGCCCGCTTTTCTCTGGCAGAGATTGTAAGGACTCTTGGGTTGAATTGACATTTCAGTCACTTTGAGAATAATCCACATGAATAAGTACTCACTGACTGAATCACACATTTGATTCAGACTTTCTTAAATGATATTAAGGTGGTAGATAAGAAAATTGAAAACACAGCCAAGTGAGTTTTTTTCGATCCTTTGCTGATCATTTGATTAATTTTAACTTTGGTTTATCTACTTTAGTGTACCTCCTGGCACTTTAGGAAGAGGTTTTTTAAAAGCAACATCTTAAAAACAAAACCCTTAACTGATCATGAGTTCTCTTTCTAAATGCGTGTTCTTGCCAACTTGACATCTCCGTGAGATGCACATCCATTCGTGCAGTTATATTGTTAGACATTTTTCGCTGAGATGAACCTGTGGGTGCACCTACGTGACAGCAGCATACATTTCTGTGTGTGAAATGTGAAGTGTTTGTGTGAACAGAAGTAAAATTACAGTGCCATCTTCAGGAAACTACAAGTCTTTCTTTATAAAGCACTACATACGTAGCTCCAAGTCACCTAAGAATGTTCATGGGTTTGAAGATAAATCTCTCCTTTATGTTACAGGAAGAGTAGGTGACGCAAAGGATAAACAGGGGCAGCTCTTTGTGGTGAAATGTAATAAAATCTTCTGGATAACCACAGATACTTCAAGGATTTAGTACTCCTGGAACCAGAGAGGGTGTGACTTCCTTGTTTTATAGCTGTGTTTTATTACAGATGGCTAGAGGAGAGGAAAAACTTCAAAGAAGGAATCAAAGTTGCCTGTATTGCAAGTTAGATGCCTCTGTCTTCCTTAACCTTTTTTTTTTTTTTTTTTTTTAAAGATTTTATTTATTCATTTTTTTCCCCCCAAAGCCCCAGTAGATAGTTGCATGTCATAGGTTCACATCCTTCTAGTTGCTGTACGTGGGACTCGGCCTCGCGTTGGACGGAGAAGTGGTGCCTTGGGGCGTGCCCGGGATCTGAACCCGGGCCGCCAGCATCAGAGCGCGCACACTTAACCGCTAAGCCACGGAGCCTGCCCTTTAACCTTTTATGGAGCAGCAAAGCCAGCAGAAAACCTCTGTAGGTCAGGAGACCAGCTCCCGGCCTGGCAGGAGTTTACACAGGTAAGCCTCAGTGTGCCTGAGGGAGACACACGTGTATGCTTGGATAAGAGTACTAGGGAGAACTCCGTTACAGACCAGGGAGGTTTAAGAAATTCAGTCCATGAGTGGTTAAAATACGAGGCTTGATTTTAGAGAGCCAAAGAAGATTTGAGCTAGAAAGGAGTTTATTCTATAGATGAGGAAACGGAGGCCTGGAGAGGATACTCACTTTGGCCAAGGTCACACAGCTAGCAGACCAGTGGAAACTCCCATGTCCTTCAACAAATATGCATATAAATTGGTCCAGTCTTTCTGGAAAGCTACTTGGAAAATGATCATATTCTTAGCGCCAGGACTTCCTCTCATATTGACCTTAGCACTGGAGAAGGGGCCTTTTCCCTGAGCCCTCTCTCCTCCCCTCTGCTAGTGTGGTGTCCCCCCTAGGCCGGGAGTCCAAGGAGATTAGAGAGCATGCCCAAGCCCTGCCCCCCCAGGTCACACTCCAGGGACCTGGAACTCTAGAACTCTTCCCTGCCCAAACAGCCCTAAGCCACCCAAAGGGTAGCCAGGGTGTGAATGTTTGCTGGGAAGGAAAGTGTGGATAGTGCTGGAACCTGAGTGTGCAGTCTGGGGGGTCAGCACACACGCACAGGAGCCCCCTCACAGTGGGAGACCAAGCTCAGATGGCAAAAGAAGGGGGTCAGGCCATGGGCCAGGGCCTGAGGGCCTGTTCTCACACCAGCACATTCCATCACAGAACTCTAAAGAAGCTAAAAATTCTAAATTTGAACCTGGTATCTCAGGTCATTATGAAGGTATATTTGTCAACATAGAAGGCTAGAACATATTTTAAGTATTTGTTTACTTGATTTATAACTTTTAAAAATTTAGATACATTTATACTTTTGCCCTGGGCCCAGCAATCGGGAAGAGCCTGATTCTTTAGATATTTATTCAAAAGACATAATCAGAAATGTAAACAAAACTTTATGCACAAAGTGTATTTAAAGGGTATTTTATAAGAGCAGAAAAATGACATCATCTTAAAAGTCTAATATTAAGGAAAGTATTAACTAAATAATGTTATACTGTAGATATAAGTTCACTCCAAGATTTTAGGCTTGAATGATTGAAGGGAAGGAGCAAGTTGTTGGGGACAGGGGGAGTTACAAATCAAGAATTCTATTTTAGACTTGCTATGGTTACGATGCCTATAAGATATCAAATAGGTGGTTGGTTATACAAATTGGGAGCACAGAGCTGGAGTTCTGTGCTTCACATATATAGAATTATCATATAAGTAATCATACTGATATGATTATATATATATATACAAAATCATTAAAACCATATATAATCATCTTGATAGAAGTAATATCTATATGGTAAATCTCTAGGGAGTGATTATAGCTAGAGAAGAGAAGAGGATCCAATACTAAGCCCTGAATGGTCATACATTTGGAGATCTGATAGAGAAGATATAGGTGTTATGGACTGAATGTGTCCAGACTTTTACACAGAGGCCTTGTGAGATAATAGAAAATATCTATATTGGTCTCTGGCCCCCGTTCCTGACACAGGGCTCCTAAATCCCTTGGAATTTCCTGAATGATAGGAGTGTCTTTTGTTCCAACGAAGCAACTCTTGGTGGGCTCCTGGATGAGGGCTGGTCACCAGAAAAATCAAGCCATGATTAGAAGCTTGGAACTTTCGGCCCCCCACCTCCACCTCCCATCCTCCAGGAAGGAGACAACCTGGAGCTTGAGTAATGATCGATCATGCCTACATAATGAAGGTTCCATAATAATCCCAAAAGTGCAGAGTTCTTCCAGCTTTTGGCGAACACACCTATGTGCTGGGAGGGTGGTGCACCCCAACCTCACAGGGACAGAAGTTCCTGGGCTCAGATCGCTCCCATACATCACCCTATGTATCTCTCCATCCGGCTGTTCATCTGCATCCTTTATTATATAATAAACTGGTAAACATAAGTATGTGTTTCCCTGAGTTCTGTGAGCTGTTCCAGCAGATAATCGAATCCAAAGAGGGGGTCACAGGAACCTCCACTTTGTAGCCAAGTCAGACAGAGTTGTGGGTAATATGGGACCTAACTGCAATTGTTCCTGAGGTGGGGCAGTCTTATGGGACTGAGACCTTAACCTGTGGGTTCTGCACTAACTCCAGGCAGTTAGTGGCAGAATTGCTTCACATGGAAAACCCACACTTCTGGTGTCAAAAGTATGAGTGTGAGAGTAAAGGAGACACAGTGCATTTCCCCATTGAGGCCTCTATTTCCCTCAACTTTATCTGGCTCTGGAGGTCTGAGATCTGCAGAGGTAGAGACACTTATCTCCTGTGCCCATGGTAGAGAGGAATTTAGGGAACTTGAAGGGTTCTTTCTTGGAAAAAATTTTAATTTATTCCACAGCATTAAAACAATTTGAAACGTATTATTTACAGATTTCCCCCTTTAACTCTATCTTTGAATTAATAAGCCCTAACAATCTTGACGAATGAAAAAAGTCTTTCTTTTGAAACAAAATTACATTTCCCTTATGAAAATATCCAAAAATAATCTTCAATTTAGTGAAATAAGAGGCTAGAAATAAATAGAAGATCAACCTAATGGATTAAAAGAAACAACATAAAACAAGGCACCAAGTGCCACTAAAACATTGTTTTTATCTGATCCTTAATGAATCAAGATAGATTGGGAAGAAAAAAGATATATTTCAGTTTGTAAAGCACCTGTTGTTTCCGGAAGCACTTTTCTTCAAATCCCGCTTGTCTTTCATTTTAGGTTCTCAAGGCCTCTGTGGTGTGTCCCATTTGTATAGGAATTGGCCATCACATGCAGACATACAGAAGCTTCAATAACACTTCTAGTCCATAAGTAGTCGCATTGGCCCAGCTCCCAGCTCTTCCCACAAGAGCTCTCCCTTTCCAGGTGCCACCACCAAGGGGTTGGATTCATTTCCATATGTCTGAAATTATTACTTCAAAAGCACCAAACCCAATTCACACTGATATAAAATTCAGATCAGCTTCCCAGCCTGATGAGTTTGTAGGTCCACAACAGGGTGAGCACCTGTTGGTGTGAGCAGTTCTAATGGGCTAGAGACATGGGCAGTGGCCTCTGAGGGGAGGGGGCAGGGAGCGGCTCTTTCTGAAGCCGTCAGGTCTCCACTTGAGAACGCTGCTTCCTTTTGCACACATCCAGCCTTGTTCCATTAAGGCGTCTTCTGGCTCCCTCCCTTTTACTGAGTGTTTCAGGCCTATTGATCCATTACCGCATTCGGTGTGAGCTCTGGAAAGGAGCCAGCAATGGATTAACCGGTTCTGCAGCTGAAACCCAAAGTGCTCCCCTGAGGCAGGTGCAATGAAAGGGGAAATGGAGCAGACACTGCACCCCCTTTCCCCAGGCATCTCACTGACCTGCAGAAAGAGCCTGCAGGCATCGAAAATAATACTTAGTCTCATTGCAATTTGAGTCCTTTTTTTTCTGGTCTGGCCCTTAGCATGGATAAAGAGGAAAAACAATAGGAATTGTCCTGCAGGGTCAATTTTATCCTGGATAAAATGGGGCACAGGGCCACATTGCCCCCCTCTGCAGGGTGCACGGGCTCCGGAACACTATAGTCAGGAACAAATGTACATATAACATAAATAGTTCACAGTTCCACTTCAGGAGGGAGTCCTGAAAGATAAAGATGTTGTCGTCATGGGGTTTGTTGTTTGTTTTTGAAAGATGCTCATAACTGTTAAGTAATAAAACAGGGAACAAATCTTCCCTTTCTCTCCTTTTTATAAAGAAAAAAACCATGTGGAATTAAGGTGTTTCATTTTTTCCTCCTTTTTCATATATATGATTTGTAATTTCAATGTAATCAACATACTTTGCATCATTAAACATCGTTAAGGGCCGGCCCTGTGGCTTGGTGGTTAAGTGCGCGCGCTGCAATGCTGGCGGCCCGGGTTCGGATCCCGGGTGCGCATTGAGGCACCACTTCTCCGTCCATCCTGAGGCCGAGTCCCACATGCCGCAACTAGAAGGATGTGCAGCTATGACATACAACTGTCTGCTGGGGCTTTGGGGGGAAAAAATAAAATAAATAAAATCTTTAAAAAAAAAAAATAAACATCGTTAAAAGTAAGAAATCAAAGAGCTAGGACTAAGTTTATCACATATTCAAAGGTGGAAGTGGAAACAGTTGACATAATCATGTAAATATAAGCCGGTGACTGAGGAGTAAAAGACAAGAATCCAACCAGAAAGGCAGAGGGTAAAATATTAATACAAACCTAAAGATTACTTGGCTGAAAAATGTGGGCACCACTCTTTTCTAAAATAAATTCAGTCTCTATATGCTCTTCATGTATGTGTGTGTGTGTGTATCTCTATATATCTCCATCCATCCATCCATCCATCCATCCATCGTCCATCACCCATCCATGCCTCCATCCATCCATCTATCTGTCCATCCAACCATCCGTCCATCTATCCATCTGTCCGTCCATCCATCCATCTGTCCATCCATCTATCACCTTCCAACCCACCTGATAGTTGGAAATCAGAAGAGCAGCTTTGGGTGAAACTGTAAAGTTTTATCAGCCCTTCCACTCACAACATTGCGCGGTTCATACCTTCCAGAACACCCTCCCTTTTCACTGAGCCATCTTGCCATCCACCTCGGGCAGCCCATTGTCTGGGACCACCCTCCCTGCTTCTAGTCTCTTGCTCCATTGCCCACGTTCCCAGTGGTTGTCCTACTCACCCTGGCTCACCCACCTCAACTCTTGTTTCTTCCAATAGTCACCTTTGAAATTTCAAATATCACAGTAAATCCACCATTTCTTCATCAGTGTGACCTTTACATCAGTTTCCTTGTCTCTAAAATGGAATTAATATTAGTACTTACTTCAAAGGTTTGCTGTTAATTTGTTGCGAAGTTAACTCATGAAAAGCGCTTAGAATAATGTTGACACATGGTAAGTGTTCAGCAACCTTAGCTCATGTTACTATTAAAGACAATAATTCCTCACTCCTCACTTTGTGAAATGAAGCCTTAGCACGCCCACATTTTTCTCCACCCCTACTCTCCATCCTCCAACCTCCCAATCTCGGTGAACTTTGTGTTTATTTTTATATTATCAACATTTACAGTGTTCATAGTAAACATTGATGAGACTTTCATGATTTGTCTACAGATTGATTCCAAAATTGAAAACCAATAAACATCATTTATATCACAGCTATGTAAATATGATTACTGCAAAATCAAGTGATGTGCTATGGTCACACTTCCTTCTCTACTCTAACTACCCCTATGCTACACAAAGAAGAATGTGCCCAGCATCAAGTCCAAATGCATCCTCCTTTCACATATGCTGGAAGATAATTCTGGTGTTTCTGTACCAGTAACATCTTCTGAGCAAAGGGCACCAACAGCTTTGTTCAAAGATGCTTGTGTAATAGACAGCCTTGGAATCTAGCGATAGTGTTTCCTTCTAGGGCAGAGGGTAGATTTGTTTGTAAAGACAGTGATTTCCTCCCCTCTATTTAGAGGTCTCTCCCCGGAGACATTCTAGAGTAATAAAGCTGGACACTTCTCCCTTCTCTCCTCTGAGATATTCCAGGGTCATAAAGCTAATGTCTCTCCCTGGAAGGAGATAGGGCAGGTTCAATGGCAATTCCTATGGAGGATCAGGACCTCCCAATCTTCATGCTCCTCAGCTGTGCACAAACCCATTGTGTGTGCAGCATCCACCTGAGCCTGCTCCACATTGTCCCCATGAGACCTGGGGGGGTGGGGCAAAGGAACCAATACAACCACGCTGTGCTGTGGTAACGAACTGTCTAAATCCCTTTGGACGTGAGGTCTCCTTGCCGGCTGCCTCTCTGAAAGTATGGCAAATCGGGCAACTTCACAGTTGCAGTGTCACAGTTCACTGAGCTTAAGGATTGCTTAAGTTGACTTCAGTTGTTCAAAACCATATATGTGGAATCTAAACACATCAAACTCCTAGAAACAGAGAGTAGAATGGTGGTTGCCAGGGGCTCAGCAGTCGAGGAGATGGGGAGATGTTGGTCAAAAGGTACAAACCTTCAGTTATAAGATGAATAAGTTCCAGGGATCTCATGTACAGCATGCTGACTATAGTTAACCTTATTCTTTGTATCCCTGTATTGTATCCTTGAAAGGTGCTATGAGAGCAGAGCTTTAATTTTCTCACCATAACAGCAACAATAAAACGGTAATTATGTGAGGTGAGGGTGTGTTAACCAACCTTATTGTGGTAACCATTTTGAAATATATACTTAAATCAAATCATCATATTGTACACCTTAAACTTACACAATGTTATATGTCAATTGTATGTCAATACAGCTGGGAGAAAAGTGTCCCCAGACATTGCCAAATGTCTACATGGGGGTAAAATCAGCCCCTGGTTGAAAATCATCATCCCATCATCCCACTTGAGAACTTGTTAGAAATCCAAACACTCAGGTCCCTGCCCAGATGTACTGAATTCCCTGAAAATTCCGACAGGTGGAGCCCAGCAACCTGTGTTTTAACAACCCTCCAGGTAATTCTTGTGCACACGAACGTTGGAGAATCCCTGCTCTACAGTAAGAAGACAAAGAGCCCGCCATTCCCCTGGCGCACTAGCAGACCCCAAAACACCGGAAAGAAAAGGTCTTTCGGCACTAGCACCCACACGGGCTGCCCCCATTCCCCTCAAAACAATTCATTCAATTTCTTTAGAGAAGAATCCTTCACATTTTTTTGTTTGTTTGTTTGCTTGACGGGGAAGGGTCCAGGCTGGGGTAATCAACCACTCTACATATAAACCAGTGTCCCTCATCCTTTCTTCATTATCACCCCCTAAGGAGCCTTTCTAGACATTTTTTCCTAATCTCCCCCCACCATGAAATTTTAATACTACAGATATGCTATTCATCTGTTTATATACAGTATGTGTATATCTGTGCTTTACACATAAAAAAACAAGTAAGATTTTTTTCACCCTCAAGAACTGAGTGCACGGACTGGACTTCTTACTGTCAGAGCCACTTCTTATTTCAGTCTTCAAGTCAGGAGCCTCCACTAACCTCTGCCGGGCACATCGAACTCGTCTGTGGCCAACCCTTCCCCAGTATTCTAGGGTACCGTTCTTCCATTTCACCAATCAACGCTCTTCCTTTCGCTTTTCATTTCCGAGAAAACTGATGAAACCCCCTATCCCACTGTGTTCCTTCCCGTTCTCTCTGTTTTGTCAGTTTCTACTTTCTTATCTCTTTGCTGTCATTTGCTGAGTTGTAAGTAGGCAGAATGGAGTCGTGGCTAAGAGTCTGGCTGCTGGCACCAGACTGCCCGGATTCATATTCTGGGTCTGCCACTTTCCAGCTGTGTGAGAGTGTGGGCAAGTCACTTAACATTTTTCTGCCTCAGTTCCTCATCTGTAAAATTGGGATAGTGGTACTTACCCCACGGGATAGTTGGGAAGATTAATGAGTTAATACATGTAAATAGCTTAGATTTGCTGTTAAATATGAAGAATTGAACACATGTGTTTATCTCTACTCCCTGCCACAACCCTACTGAACGGAATTTTAAAAAAAGAAACCGAAAAAACAAAGAGAATTGGGGTCAAGATCACTCTGGAGGCTGGGAAGCAGCAGGAAGATCAGAGAAGCAACTCACATTGCACTGCAGAATGCCCTAAAGGTTCAGGATTGGTGCCAAAGAGGCGTATTTGGGAGTGGCGTATTCTGATCTCTTCTACTTTGATGTGCCAGCTCTAGCGGTCTAGCAGTTAAGATTCCGCGCTTTCACTGCCACGGTCTGGGTTCGTGTCCCGGGCAGGGAACCACATCTGTCAGCTGTCATGGCGTGGTGACTGCGTGTTGCTGTGACGCTGAAAGCTAGGCCCCTGGCCACTGCTAGTCAAATACCAGAAGATGGATGGGTTTCAGCAGTGCTTCCAGACTAAGACTAGGAAGAAGGACCTGGCCACCCACTTCTGAAAACATTGGCCATGAAAACTCTAGGAGCATATACAGCCCTGGAAGGTGAGCAGGGCTCAGCCCTGCTGTGCGCAGGGTCACTAGGAGTCGGAATGGACTCCATGGCACTATCAACAAACAGTATGAGGTGTAGAATTTGTTCCAAGCCCTATGCCACTTCAGTGGGACATTCCCATCCGAGTAAAAAATAGCACATAACCTTACTTCCTAACTTAGTGAAGGGATAGACGGGAGAAAAAGTGTGTGACAATCTCTGGTTAATTTTCTTTCTCTGTAAAATGTGGACAATAATATCTGTTTTTCCAGGGCTCTGTGAAAATACGAGATAAGATATATTAAGAGTTTGGTAGATTAGTTTGCTTATGTTTGGGAAAATTATAACTATTTTATTACCTAATTTCATCAGTTCATCAATGACCCTCTTAAAATACAGCAGCCAGGTGTTATCTGAGAGGTGCCAAACACAGAACTGGACCCCACTCCAATTAATGCTGACTGTGACCACGTGGCCTTCTTTAGCTGCCTACTCATAGCAAACTGGAGATAAGCTAAAACACCAGGCCTTTTTCCCTTACTTAGTAAAATTTAAAAATTAAGGGATAAACTAGTTATCTCTATTTAATCTCACTTTATTGGTTCCAGCTCAGTATTTTAGCCTGTTGAAATTATTTTGATTCTCAAGACTACCCTGTATAATATGAGCTCTTTCTCCTAATCTTTGTCTCATAGGTGCACATTTGATTGTCATTTCTTCTATATCCTTAACCAAATCACTAATAGGAATGTTAAGACCAAAAGCTAAGCTTTCTGTCACTCTACTGAAGATGTCACTGATCAGCGTCACAGTGCCCTTCTGAGAGTTTCAATTTTGCTTTATATCTATCATCAGATTCAGAAATGCAGAAAAACTGCATGATTAGCATATAGAAAAAAGTTAACCAAAAAGAGAGGGTGTCTAATTTCATTGGGGTTTTTTTCAATCTTGATAAATAACTGTAATATTTTCCAGTTTCAGAAACTTGTGGATCAACACTTCTGGGCATGAAAACATTATGACACCCCCACATAAATTCAAAATAAAAATGTACTAAGCCAAAAATTTTTTTAATTTGTAAAATGACACAAAGCACACAGGAATGCTGAAATTAAAAAGAGCTTTTCCCAGATGTTTCTCATTTGGCTTGCTAATGGGTTTTTGGTGGTGGTGATGGTAGCTTTTGTTATTGTTGGGTTTGCTGCTGCTGCTGTATTGGTGCCCACACACGTGACGAGTGAGTGTTTTGTTATCCAGCTGCGTTCCTGAGCACCACGCTATAAATCATCAGGCCAGTGGAAATAGCTAGTATTTGAAAATTCATAAAAATACGTAGTTGGAAGGAACATTAGATGTAGCTAATCCAAAATTCCATCATTGAAAAAAATACTTTACACTTTAAAATTCACAGGAAAAAATTTCACGTACATCATGTACTTCTTAGCTCCCCACGGTTGGGTGGCCTGCCCCTGATCAGTCTGCATTCTTCCCCCTGATTTTTGTCCATTTGTCCACTGACTACACAACTGAGAGCTTCAGTGGGCACAGACCCCACTCCCTAGCCCAGAGGTGGATCCTGATCAGTCAACTCCTCCTCCTCGCCAGGGAAAGTCTGCTGGTTGGATGAGAGGCGACTCTTATAAGAAATCTCTGTTACAGGAGAGACTAGACGTCCTTATTCTCTAATTTGAGTCAGATTTTCTGCTTCATGAAGCCAAAATAATCTTAACCAATGTATGCGGGCATTTGAGTTCCATTAAACAGATGAGGAGCTGAAGCTCAGAGATGTTGTTACCTTCCCAAAATAGCACAAGAGCAGAGCCAGCACTTAAAACCCCTGCCCCATACAAGTATTCCTGTTCATCCTACTACACCCCTGGGCATCCCAGCTGATGCTGAAACCACCCCTACAACGCCTGCTCTGTGTGTTCAGCTCAACCTAAAAGACACCTGGGTCTGGGGGAGGCATATAAAAAGACACTGTTCTAGTTCACAACATCGTTCCTTTGTGCACTTACCTGGCCTGCCATTTGGAGCTATCTCAAGATGGCAATTCAGTAGCCATCTGTTAAAGATTCGGGCAGATGATTAGCAAGTTAGTTGCCAGCTGTTGTCTGGAGTTTGGACTCAGGCTGGATGTCAAGGGCAGCTACAATTGCCTTCAGAATCAGCTCTACATTCCTTGCTTGAAAGACCTTGTTCATTAGCCCTGCTGGAAGCTTTGCTTCCTCCTAGAGCTAGAGGAGAGCAGAGTGGGAAGAAACCTCAGAGATCACCTAGTCCATGACATCATCTCACAGATGACGTGGGTGAACCTTGAGTGACTAAAGCCAGGTGAGAAGTTAACTGTGGAGCTGGGGCTACAACCCCATTCCCCCAGCTCCCAACCCAAGGCATTTCTTGGAGCAATCTGCTGGTAACACCTTGAATTTCTTCATGACCTATAATTCTTAAGCAGAAATGCACTTGGCTTGTACCACGGAGATCCTGGTTTGGGTCTGAACTGTGCTCACCTCTGGATTCAGACATGTCTGGAGGGCCCATGGGGCAGGACCTCCAGATCTCATTGCGTATGGAACCCAGGAGGCTTCTGGGAATAAGCCATCCTAAAAGCGGGCGAGCCACTTGCATGTGCTCGATCAACCACATAGGAGGTCACATCACGACGCCATGCGTTGCGTGGAGTGCCTGCATCTATTGTCTCTATCTTTACAACGCTCTAGGAGATAGCAACTATTAGTACCACTTTTATTCACGAGGAAACCAAGACCTTTAGAAGTTACCTAACTTGCCCAAAGTCACTCAGCTGGTAAGTCACAGAGCCAGGTCTCCACCCGAGTCTGTCGGACAACTGCCTGTGCTGTTACCCACCATGCTAAATGGCCCCGAGAAGGACTGACAGCTGACATGTATCTATTGCTAATTCGTGCAGTTTTAAGGACCTTCTACACAGTGACTTGTTTAACCTAAGTAACCTCCAGTATTCATTCCCTGCCACAGCAGATTATCAAAGATTTGGTGGCTTAAAACAACAGGAATTTATTCTCTTTCAGTTCAGGAGCTCAGACTTCTGAAATCAAGGTGCTGGCAGGGCCACGCTCCCTCTGAAGGCTCTCAGAGAGGGTTCTTCCTGGTCTCTCCCAGCTTCTGGTGGCCCCAGGCATTTCTGGACTTTGGCAGCATCACTCCCCTGTCTTCACAGTGGTCTCCATGTGCCCTCTGCTTTGTGTGTCTCTCTGAGTCTCTCTCCCCTTTTTTTTTTTTTTTTTGTGAGGAGGACCAGCCCCGAGCTAACATCCAATGCCAATCCTCCTTTTTTTTTTTTTTTTTTTTTGCTGAGAAAGACTTGCCCTGGGCTAACATCCATGCCCATCTTCCTCTACGTTATATGGGACGCCGCCACAGCATGGCCTGACAAGCGGTGCATTGGTGCACACCCGGGATCTGAACTGGCGAACCCCGGGCCGCCGCAGCGGAGCACGCACACTTAACCACTTGCGCCACAGGGCCGGCGCCTCTCTCCTCTTCTTATAAGGACACCAGTCATTGGATTCAGAGCCCACTCCAAATCCAGTAGGATTTCATTTTGAGATCCTTAACTAATCACATCTGCAAAGAATCGATTTCCAAATAAAGTCACATTCTGATGTTCCATGTGGACGTGAATTTGGGGGACACAATATTCAACCTACTACACTTTCCTATAAGGAAAGTGCTAATTTTTATCCCCATTTTACAGATAAGGAGCTGAGGCTCAGAATAAGTTTCCTGTGGTTACACAGATGGTAAGTAGCAGAGATTTGTTCCCAAGAAGTCTGCCTCCAAAGAGGTACCACGTTCTCGAACACTACGCTATACCCTTCTAAATGCCTCTGTGTTCAGCAGTTGTCAGGAATCACTGACTCCTGGGGAGAGGACCCTAGGATGTCATAAAGACATTAGTAAGACAGTGGGAGCAGAAGGCAGCAGCATTTGGGGTCCAATGCGACAGAACGGGACACAAAAATTTTGGTGGGAGAATAGAGTGCAACGCATTCACCTCAGAGGCTCTGACCATCATTGGCGTCAGCAGTTTCAGCTGCTGGGACTAGGGAGCATCCTCAAGGCGGCTCTGCACCGGCCCCGTGTGCGATCCAGCATGTGGCACCATGCCATGACCCATCTCCATGGGGCATCCCAGCCAAGGCCTCACAGCCGACCGCACTAGGGGGCTGGACCTAGAATCAGAGCCAGAGAGGAAGAAAACAGCAGGCACTCATGGGGGCAGACTCGTAATCGCAAACCCAAATACGGCACTTAGGTGTGTCAGGCATTGTGCTAGACACTGCATAAATCGGCTCATATGATCCTCACAACAACTCTATGACAAACGAGGAAACTGAGGCACAGAGAATTTAATAACTTGCCCAAGGTCGAATGCAGGCGGTCTGGCTCTGAAACCCACTGTACCACAGAAGGGCCTGGGATCAGAAGCACAGGACAGACAACCTCCTGAGAACTCTCGGTCCTGGTTGGGGTGTGGAGGGGTTAAGGGGAAACTGAAAGTCCCACAATAACGGATGGGAGACAAGTGGACAAACACTTTGTTTTTTCTTTTTACTATTAATGAGACCCGTTTTTACCCCTAGACCTGCATGTCCTGAGAAATATTGTCTATACTTTAACCAGAAGGAATAGAAAACTAGGAGTTATGTAACTGGGTCTTTCCATGGTTGAAACCTACTAGACTCTCATTTCCTCTCCATCTCACAATTATTTAAATGTTTTTAGAAAAGCATGGACAACTTAATCATTATAGGCTCAATAGCCCCAGGAAACTTTTTTTAAATTGTTGTTAATTCACCTACAACATAGTTCTCTGTGCATGTAGAATTCCTGCACGAAATTGTATTTTTTAATAAGAAAGGTTTGCTTATTTGTACAACTCTGATAATTTTCTCTGTTTCTAAATGAAGGGAAACATTCTGAAATTTTTTACCAAAAAATTGAACTCCAGGGGAAAAGTAATTTCAGCATTAAGCCACTAGATGGCAAACTCCCACAGCTCGAGGCACAGACAAATATAATAAATTGCCATCCACAAGAACATTTTTTTAAAATAAGTTCAAAACAAAATACTAGCTTCGTATGTAATCAAGCAAGTGTTTATGAAAGTAACTGAGTCCTTGGGGAGGAAATGATGAGATAAAAATTGCACCCGCACGTACTCCCAACCCCTACCCCTTAAATGATCAGCAAAATTAGTGAGACCCAAGAAGATTTATTTACAGGGAAAAGGAAATAGATTATCTATATGCTTCCAGCTGAGCCTTAAGTTTCAACCTCTTTGGATGGGAGGGAGGGAGCTTCACGATACTTCCAGAGCTCTGACATCCTCTGTCTCACAGAAATGGACAGCTTGGTGCCTTTGGCCCCAGGGGCCCATCCTCATTTCAGACTTTGTGATGAGGTGGCAGACAGCAGGCGTTAATTTGTGGAAGTAGAAAGGGCATGTGCATGGAGTCCCGGGTTTGGATCCTGGCTCTGCCGCTGACCACTGCTTGGTGGGTCACTCCACCTCTCTAAGACACAGGTCCTCATCTATATTAATAATCTAGTTTATAAAATATATCTACAAATACAAAATAAAAATATATAGAATATTAAGATAATATTTACTTGGCAGGGTTATTGTAATGGTTATAAATAATGACTTTAAAGTACTTTCCACACTATTATTATTATAAATAATAACAATACCACTATTATTTTGTCCCAATAGTATTATTAGTCCCATTATTATGAGGAGCTATGTGGTCTTGGGCAGGTCGCTTTAGCTCCCAGAGCCTCAGAATCTTCTTGTGTAAAACAGAGATGAGCCTGGACGCCCTTCCCCCTAACACTCCCCCTTCTCATCACGCTCAGTCCTTGCCTTTCTTCACAATGAGCCCTGCCCTGACCGAACTATCTATAACTATAACTCCTGCACTCCCCCCACCTGCATTTATTTTCTCCCATCCTTGGTTTATTTTTCTCAGTATCTCTTAACACTATCAGATATAATATCTGATTCCCTATCTGTCTACTGTCTGTTTCAGCATATGGAACACAAGCTCCGTGAGGGAGGGGTTGTTCACCGTCTTGTTTCCCCAGCATCTGAAACAGTGCCTGGCACACGGCATTCCATCAAAGTCTGTTACATGAATGAACAAATGGTACCTACCTCAGACAGTTGCTGGAGATTTAAATAAGGATATGTTTGCAAAATTCAGTACAATGTCTGGCACACAGTCGATGCTCCATGAATGGTAGTTAGTATGTTCACTGTGTGTCCTTGGGCAAGTGACTTCATCTCTCGGAACCTTAGTTAACTTAGTTCTAAGTGGACCTAATAACCAGGTCCCAGGTTTGCTACAAGGGTTAAATGAGAAGACGTAGGTGACTCAGCTCAATGCCTGGCACATGTCCATCCATCAAGGCTCTCGCAACAGAGTCAAGGCCGTGGGAGGTAGCAGTCTTAGGTTTGACCGTGAAAAGAGATAAGGCAAGGAAGCTGTATGAGGAGCTCAGGAAATATTTTGTGTTCACTTCCTAGTCTGCCAAATTACCACAAACATGGTGACGTAGAGCAACAGAAATTCATTCTCTCATCGTTCTGGAGACCAGAAATCTGAAATCAAGGTGTCAGCAGGGCCACATTCCCTCTAAAAGATCTAGGCGAGAGTCCTTCCTTGCCTCTTCCAGGATCTGACGGCTCCTGGCATTTCTTGATTTGCGACAGCATCACTTCAGTCTCTGCGTTCATCCTCACGTGGCCTTCTCTTCTCTCTGTGTGTCTCTCCTCTTTGTGTCTCTCATGACACTTGTCTTTGGGTTTAAAGCCCTCCCAGACAATCCAGGATCATCTCATCTCAAGATCCTTAATTTAATTACATTTGTGAAGACCTTATTTCCAAATAAAGTCACATTCACAGGTACAGGAGTTAGGACTTAAACATATATTTGGGGGGGCTCCTACTAAGCCTGCACATGCATCCTTTAATACCTGTTACTTGAAGAAATTTGGGAAACAAAGCATAGGAAACCTTAAGCCCTCTGCATTTGCTATTTCACGAAGTTTAAGAGACAGAGTCACAGATGGTGGCAAATTCAGGAAGCCTCAGACCCAGGTCTCTGGCCTACCAATGGGCTGCATTCAAAAGAAGTGTTTGTGATTCAGATGTGTTTTCCCAAAGAAACAATGGCATAAATGAAGGTTAAGTTCTCAGACACACCAATCTACAAAAGCTTCTATTACCTGTAATACAGTTGAAATTGCATATGTGTGAATTTCAAAACCATAGTGAACAGCATCACAATTCTAATAAGTAAAGATTTAAAATGACAAAATAGGAAATATTTTTGAATCTTAAATACTAGTCCACATTTACTTAGAGGAGGAAGATTGAATTTTTGATGGCGATCCTACAGGACTTCAAAGGGTGAGGTCATGATTCTTTGTCTAATTTAATTTCCTATTTAATGAGTTTTCTTTTCCTGATGTTGCTATATAACAAGGGGCACTCTTATACCTGTAAACTGATTATGAATCAAGTTGGCAGAAGGAAGAAACAGGGAGCAAGTTTTCCTGAAACAACTCATTAATTCCATTATTCAAAATATTTGTCTGGAAATAATCTTAAATTTTATGCATAGACAATAATATTCCCTGATCATAATGACAGTTTTGTTTCTTCCTTTCTGATTCTTATATGTTTTATTTCTTTTTCCGGTCTTACTTGTTTTTGTAGGCTCCTCAGTACAACATGAACGGAAGTGATGATAATGAACATCCTTGTCTTGACTCTGATTTTAAAGAAGATATACACTTTTTTTTTTTTTTTTTGGTGAGGAAGATTCACCCTGAGCTAACATCTGTGCCAATCTTCCTCTATTTTGTATGTGGGTCACCGCCACAACATGGCTTGAGGAGTGGTGTATGTCCGCCCCTCAGATCCAAACCCACGAACCCGGGCTGCCAAAGTGGAGTGCACTGGACTTCACCACCACGCCACAGAGCAGGTCCCAGGAGATAAGTATTTTTAATATTATGCCAATAACTATTAAGTTTACTGTAGGTTTTTTTTTTGTCAACGCCCTTTATCAAAATAAAGAAGTTTGCTTAAAAGCCAGGAAGGCTGAGTTTTATTTTGTTTTTGTTTTTTAATCATGAGTAGATGTTGAACTTTTTTAACTTTTTGAGGTAATTATAAATTCACATACAGGTGATACTGGCTCAAGACAATGTTGACATAAGGGAAGCCATATCGTAGAAAAGAAACCCTATTGTAACTCTGAATGACCTCTGACTAACTAACCCAGCTGGACATGCACCCTCCAGGAGATCTACCTGCTCTGTGGATTTTACGACCCCTGCTTGTGCATGTACCTCCCAGCTGTGATAAGATGATACCTTTGTTCTTTTGAGTTCCTTAGGAATGTGATGACCCCCAAACAGAGAGTCTATGCTGATAGCCATCATCAATGAAAACGGAAAGATCTGGTGTGGCGACTCCCAGTCAGTAACACCAGAGGGTCAACATTCCTAACCCCCTCCCCTATAACCCACCAGCCTATATAACTGCTGTAAGATTTTGTGCCCCCTTGAGATGGTTCTTTTGGACATGAGTTGGCCATCTTCCCTCTTGCTAGGAAGCTGTAATAAACTGCCCTTTCTCTGCCACCATCTTGCCTCTTGACGATTGGCTTTTGTCTCTCGGCTAGCAGATTGTGCCCTTTGTGAAGTAACTCAGGTGTAAGATATCACAGAGATTCAGTATACCCTTCACTGGGTTTCCCTCAATGGTGTTATCAGGCATAACATAATCTGTTTTCCATCTCTATAACATCATCATTTCAACAATGTTATGTAAATGGAATCATACAGCATATAACCTTTTGGGATTGGCTTTTTTTACTCAGAATAATTCCCTTGAGATCCATCCAAGTTGTTGAAGTATCTGTAGCTTGTTCTTTTTTATTGCTAAGCAGTATTCCATGGTATGGGTGTATCACAATGTGTTTAACCATACACCCAGTAAGAGACATTTGGACTGTTTCCAGTTTTGGACTATTATGAATGAAGCTGCTTTGAACATTCATGTAAACTCTGTGTGTGAACAAAAGTTTTTATTTCTCTGGGAAAAAATGCTCAAGAGTAGAATTGCTTATGGCCACATGGTAAGCATATGTTTAGTTTTGTAAGAAACTGCCAAACTGTTTTCCAGAGTGGCTGTACCATTTTACATTCCTACTGGCAATATATGAGTGATTCACTTTCTCCATATTCTCACCACCATTTGGTATTTTCACTAATTTTTTTTAGCTATTCTGATAGGTGTGTAGTAAAGTCTAATTACAGTTCCAGTTTGCATTTCCCTAATGGCTAATGATGTTGAACATTTTTTTCTTGTGCTTATTTGCCATCTTAATATCCTCTTCAGTGAAATTTCTGTTCTTTTGCCCATTTTCTAATTGGATTATTTCCTTGTTTTTTACTGCTGAGTTTTGAGAATTCTCCGTATATTCTAGATATGTCTTTAGTCTAATATGTGGCCTGCAAGTATTTTCTTCCAGTCTGTAGTATAACTCTTCACCTTTTTCACAAGGGCTTTCACACAGCAAAGTTTTTAATTTTGATGAGGTCTAATTTATCAATTGTTTTCTTTTATGGATTGTGCTTTTGGTGTCAAGTCTAAGAACTCTCTGCCTAGCCCTAGTTCCTGAAGAGTTTCTGCTATATTTTTTCTAAAGGTTTTATAGTTTTCTATTTTACACTTAAGTCCTTTATCCATTTTGAGTTAATGTTTGTATCAGGTGTGAGACTTATACAAGATGTGAGCTTTTTTTTGTTGTTTTTTTTTTTACCAGTGGATGTCTAGTTGCTCCAGTACCATTTGTTGAAAGGCTATCCTTCCTCCATTGAATTGCTTTTGTTTGTTTGTCAAGAATCAATTGGGCACATTTCTGTGGATCTTTTTGTCGGTTATCTATTCTGGTCCGTTGATCTGTGTACTATCCCCCTGGCAATACACACTGATTATTGTAGCAATATAGCAAGCCTTAACTTTGGGTGCAGTGATTCCTCCCACTTTATTATTCTTTTTCAAGATTATTTAGAGATTGTGCCTTTCGTAACAGAATAAGCAAACCTACAAATATTCTTTCTGGGATTTTGATAGGAATTTCATTAAACTTATAGATCAATTTGGGGAGAATTGACAGCTTTGCTATGTTGAGTCTTGCAATCCAAATAGACGTTGAATTTTATCAAATGTTTTTTTATGTATCAAGATGATTGTATGTGATTTCTTTTTTAATATTTTGATATGATGAGTGAAATTTTTATATTGCCTAGTATTCAACCAACTGTGCATTACTGGGATAAAAATTTGGTCATGTTTTTTACATGTGTTGTATACACATTTATGCATACATGCATCTGTACCTGGTTGCTACATTGCTGGATTAGATGTGCTAAAATTTTGTTTAGGATTAGGATCTAGGTCAGTGACTGAGTTTGAGCTGTAATTTTTCCTTCTCATACTGTCCTTGCTGTTTTGGTTTCAAGGTTACATTATCTTCAGAGACAGGAGTTGGGATTTTCTCCTTCTGTTTTTTAGAAGAATTTCTTTACAAGGGTAATTATTTCTTCTTTGAGTTTTTGGTAGAATTCCTCTGTAAAACGGTCTTGGTTTGGCGTTTCTGTTGTGGGCAGATTATTAACTACTGATTTAAATTCTTTCTTCTGAAATTCATTGAGATACATGTTTTTCTAGAGATTTATCTATTTAGTCTGAGCTTTCAAGTATGTTGGCAAAAGTTGTTCATGACATTCTCTCATCTTTGTGATCAGCTGCATCTGTAGCTGTCTCCCTTTTTAATGATAGTATTATTTATTTGTGCCTTCTCTATTTTTTCTTTGGTTAACCTTAGCAGAAGTTGTCAATTTTATTAATCTTATCAAATAACCGATTTTTGGCTTTTTGCTACTTTGTATTATGTGTTTTTTATTTCATTAATTTCTGTTCTATATCTTTATTTTTTTCATCATTTTTGAATTTGTTTTACTGTTTTCATTCCTACTTCTAAAAGCTCATTAACATTCCTAAAAGCTCACTAACTTTTAGGCTTTCTGCTTTTTTGTTTTGGAGTGGACTAATGATTTAAGATGTAAAGGCAGTTATATGAACAAATAATCAAAATACAATGTTATATATGCTACATGTAATTACATGGTGTTATTTATTAACTTATTTATTTTGTATTATGTAAAATTTCTAACATACATAAATAAAAAAGAATAATATAATGAGCCCAAAATACCCATCACCCAGCTTCAACAATTATGGAAATCATGGTCAATTTCACATCATAATATGCTCACTCACGTCTTCACTACCTGTCATTATTTTGAGGCAAATTCCTGACATTATACAACTTCATCTATAAATATTTCAGCATGTGTCTATGAAAGATAAGGATCTTTTGAAAAATATAACCAAAATACCATTATCACATTTAAAAAGTCATAATAATTACATAATATCATCAAATACAGAGTCAGTGTTCTGATTTCTCCAACTGCCTTATGAAAGTGTGTTTTTTTTTAACCTTTGGTTTGTTTGAATCAGGATCCAAACAAGGCCAACACCTTGCATTTGGCTAATATGTCCTTTAAGTCTCTTATAATCTGTAGGCTCTTCCTTCTCATTTATTCTTGAAATCCAGTTCTTGAAGAAACTGAGTTATTTGTCCTATTGTTTCACACATTCTAGATTTTGCTTCTTGAATCCTCACAGTGTCATTTAACATAGTTCTCCATCCCCTATATTTGCCATAAACTGAATCAGATTCAGGTCCAAATTTTTGGCAAACAATTTCGTAGGAAGTGGTAGGATTGATTACGGACTCAGGTGTTGTAAGCCTAATCCGTGCTTTATGAAGTTTAGCAATCATTGATATCATTAATGAAATGAGTAGAACACTGATGAAGTTTGCACCAAAAGAAGAAAACTGTTGACTAATCTCACTTAGGAAATGCAGATGAAAACATCTTTAATAAAATATTAGCAAACAAAATCCAAAGTACATTTTTAAATAATATATCAAAACCAAGAAAGGCTTTTCTAGGAAAGAAAAGGTGGTTCAATATTAGGTATTCCGTTAATAAATCTATCATATTAGTAGAACCAAAAAGAAAACCTGTATATTCATCTCCATATATGCAGAAAGGCTTTAAAAAGTCAACCATTTGTATTAAAAACCCATACTTCCTCACATTGCTAAAATATATATCTCAGCCCAAAAGCCATAATCTTAATTAATGAAGAAACACTAGAAATTTTCCCGCTAAAGTCTAGAATAACACAAGGATTCCCACAGTCTCACTAGTCCTTAACACCATGTTGGGAGTATTAGCCCATGCAATTAGACAAGAGAAATCAATTAGAGGCATCAAAAATGGAAAGGAGAAGGTAAGACCATTTTTAGTAAATGATGTGCCTATATATCAGGAAAGTTTTTTTAAAAATGAAAAATTCCGTTAGTTTTTATAAGAAAATAAGAAAAAAGAAAAAGAAAATAAGCAATAATAAGAAAATCTAATAAAAGAACAGGTTACAAGAGTCTCTGATAATTTTAAGATTCTCCAGTTCTCAGGGCCATCGAAGCCCAGTTGTTCTACCTCCACTTCCTGCTGTACAGACAACAATACTTGAGTCTTGTGATTCCCACACACTCACATTTCGAGGTTTGCAGGGTTACATTGTCACCTGGTTTTGTTGCAAATATGAGTGTTTAGTTGCTCTTTTTGTTTTTATGAGGCAATTTGAGTAGATTACAACACTATGTCACCTCTCCACCATTTTTCCAGAATCCTTTCCAAGATATTCTTTCCATTCAGGTTTAAATTTTAATTACTGTATTTTCCATCCTAAGATTTATCATCGATTCTGCTTTAAATCTTCCTGATCACTTTTCAGAGCCTCTTGTGCCTTCATCACACTTCTAATTTCCTGTGTTATTCCTTTGTCTGTTAAACATACAGATATTTCCTATATTGGAAGACTCTATGGGTCTGATTCTGTTGCTTATTGTTTCTGGCTACGAGTGTGTGTTTGTTTTTTGTTTTGTGAGCCCACATTCCTAGGAACGTTATGGGACTCTCTGAGGCCGGGTCGAGGGTATATTACTCCAGAGCAGATGTACGTTTTCTTTTTCAGGTGACTGGAAACACTACAAAATCAGAACCAGTTTAAACTAAATTTTCAGCCTGAGTTTATTTGCATCACACAAGTGCTTTGAATTTAAGCTGAAAACCCACTCATGAACTAGTTTATGATAACAAATTTTCAATGCAGTCTTCTGTGTTTTGCCCCTAAACCCAGAATCAAGGCTAAAACAGACAAGTCTCCTCACAGTCTACTTTTCTGGATGGCTTTTTTTTTCTAGTTCACCTTTTCACTGAGAGTGTGGATGTCAGGGATCCAGCCTTACTCTGAGATTTCTGAACTGACTCCCAACTTGTATGGACCTAAGGCTTTGTCTCTTCTCCCCTATGTGACCTTTGGAATTGAAGCACCAGGTCATGGGAGGTTGGCAGATGCCCTTAAGACATATACCACTAAGACAAGGAGTTGAAAAACTCTCTCTCCCTCTTTTTTTTTTTTAACTTTCCATTTTAAAAAATGTTTACTCTTCCTAATTTAATTTTATATCTCACCCTCTGGGAAGACACAGCATAGAAATTGCATTACACTTTATGTGTCTAGCGCTCCTGAAGATAGAGCAAAGTAACTGGTGCTGTTAGGAGATGCCATTGCCACTCTCCCCCTCAATGAGGTTATCACTGATGTCCCCCTGGCAAAACATAAAGCATTCCCATCTTTAACCTTTTCCCCCGATGACTCAAAGAGGGTTGAAGCGCTGTCATCAAGCCCTAAAGTGGGCTGTAAAGAGAGACTTCTGCAGTGAGCAAGTGAAACCAAAGGGAGTTTATGTAGGAAGAGGGAGAGATTTGGTGGCAACAAGATGAGAATCACGCCTACATCGTGATTAACTTCAAGTTCACCAAAAAATTGGGTTCATTTGGGTTGTTTTCCTCAGACCTTGGAATAGACCTCCCCTCACTAGCATCAGACTCTCAACAGTGAAACTAGGCTTCTGTGTCATAATGGAGTCCACCAATTAGATCCTCACCACACGCTCATCACCATATTCCTACTTATCATCATCACTAAAGATGTGGCCAAAAGCTTTCCCTGTCTGCTTGCAAACATTCTGCAAAGTGATGAATCATACACAAGACTGGAGTGACAGCCTCCTACCAGATCAAATCCACATCTGGAAAGCTACAAAGTAGACTGTAAGCAAGGGATGTTAACTAGAGAAAGGGGCAGAGAAGGGAAACATGCCCGACCTCACTGTAGCATTTGAGCACTCAGTCCTGCCTCGGCTTTGGTGACACTCCGGGGTGCACACCCACATGGTCCCCATCTGACCACTAATGGTCTTATTCTCAGTTCAGTCTAGTCCATCCTCATCAATGTTGGTATTGTTTGCCAGAGATCCAATCTAATCTCTTCCCTTCCATCTCTTTTGCTGCAACACAAGCTAACTAGTTCATTTTCTCTACTAAGACTGCTTCCGAAAAGAGTATCTTCAATTCAATTTGTCTGAGCCTCTGATTCATACAGCAAATTCTGACATCTCATAAGCACTTCAAAATTTTGTACAAAATGGAACTCATCATCCTTTTCCTTTAAACCTGCTCCTTTTCCTGAAATCTACACCTTATCCCCCTTCACTCAGTCACCAAAGGCAGATCTCTTCGCCTTCTGCCCGCCACGTTCATTCAGTTACCAGGTTCTGCCAATTCTCTTTCATAAGGTCTTTTGAAACTGCCCCTCTTTTTTGTCTCTTCCATTCATTTCTTCATTCAATACAACTGTGTGGTGGTCAGTTACTGATGGATCAACATCATTTTTGCTTTCTAAAAACAGCACACACAAAACATAGGTTGTTCTCACTTTTTCTCGTTTCCTGTCTTTCAAAGAAACCACTATACAATTCAACTCCTGACTAGCAAGAGTTGCAGAAATCAGGAAATTTGGTATCATAGTAAACTAATGCTATTGGAGTAATGTCTTTCACATCTAGTCATTCAGAAAGCAAACATACCAGGCTTTTGTTTCCGTGGCAAACACCATAGTCACCTTTGCTTATCACACGCATCAAATATTGTATCACATACATAAAACATTTCAAACATCATAAGTTGGAATAGACACTGTATAAAGTTTTAACCCCAAAGAATTAGACAGATCTGAAGGTTTTTAGGGCAAGAAAAATTTGTGATCGTTAATTGTATTTTGGCCCAAATTTAAATATGAATTACTCTTATTTTGGTTTGAGTGGTGTATAATATTTCTTGATTTCTATAATAATATGTATGTTTAAGAACTCTATATGATGACATTGTTTCCCATAATTTTGTCAGCACCCTTCATTTGAATATCTCTTTATAAGAGGGGTCATCCAAACCCAACTCACCACCTGTTTCTGTAAATTTCTTATGCAAACATGGCCACGTGCACCCATTTACATGTTGTCTACGGCTGCTTAAGTACCAAAACAGCAGAGTTTCATAGTTGCAAAAGAGACCCACAAAGCAGAAAATATTTATCATCCATCTTTAACAAAAAACAGCTTGCCAACCTCTGTTTTATAGCTTTATTACAGACTTAAGGCCAGACTGCATTCAACTGTAATCATTACTTTTCATACTCAACTTGTCTGTCTTGTCCTCCTCGTGAGTAAGACCCCTCCTCTCAGACTGACCTCCACGGTCCTTTCAACATTGTTCTCCAGTGATCAGAAGATGCAGTAGTACCAGAACGCCTCCCATGCCCCAAGATCCAACTCCTGGGTCCTCTTTAATAAAAGATACTACAGTATAGTTTAGTAAATACAAAAACCAGTAACATAGTCTTTTATTATCATTATCAAGTGTTATGTACTTTACGTAATTGTATGTACTATACTTTTATGTGACTGGCAGTGCAGTAGGTTTCTTTACACCAACATCACCACAAACACGTGAGTGACGTGTTGCGCTACGACTTTATGACAGTTACGACACCACTAGGCAATCTGAATTTTTCAGCTCCATTATAATCTTATGGGACCACCGACATAGATGCAGTCCATCATTGCTGGAAATGTGTGACCTAGATGTGTAGTTGGCTACACCATCTAGGTTTGTGTAAGTACACTCTATGCTGTTCACACAATGACAAAATCGCCTAACGACACATTTCTCAGAATGTATCTCCAACGCTAAGCATGACTATATAAGGATATTGTCCTAAGGACTGGAATGATATATTTTTATATCATTGTATATGATTACTGATTCATTCAACAAATATTTATTGTCTCCTACATTCTCCAGGAATGGGGTGCTATAAAACTGTCTCAGTCCCTGACCCTATGGAGTTTTCAGATGAGTGGAAAAAACAGACGTTGAGCAACTGATGGCAATTGTGAAGTGCCATAAAAAGGAAGTACCAGGTAAAACTAGAGCACCCAAAGGGAGGTTGGGGCCAAGCCTGGGAAGTCCCAAAAGACTGCCCAGATGGACTGATAATGACATTTAGACCAAGACCTAAAGGATGAACAAGAAGTAGCTTGGACACAGGGGGCAGAGGCCAGCAACAAAAATGAAGATTTTCTAAGCACAGAAAACAGGGTAGAATATACAAACCACTTTGAGGGAGTAAAAGGAACCAGTAGAGCCTACTTATTTGTCTACTTTATCTTTCTTAAGGGCTACAAATCATGTAGCACTTTACAAAGTGACATAGATCCTCAGGACAACCTGGGGCCCACGGAGATTCATCCATTCATTCAACACATGCTTACTAATGGCCCACAATGTGCTGGATGTTATTCCAGTTCTGGAGACTCAAAGGCAAACGTCCCAAGCTGCTCTACTCTTGAGGCAGAAAGAAGGATGCCCTCAGAAGGAGAATCATTCACAAAGGATAAAAGCACTGCCCAGCAGATTAGTGGAGCACTGGTTATTAAGTTGAGATTAACTCAAGGGACATGTCAATGGTCATTGATCTGACTAGCAGAGAAATTGCATTTACTTTGGAAAACCTATTAGGATAAAAAGACCGCTAAAAGAATTTTACTTAGCAGGTAAGGCTATTTATTTTAGGACTGAAACAGGGACTTGGGAGAATTTGAGACTTGATCAAAAAGCAGCAGTGATGGGGGCCAGCTTAGTGCCACAGAGGTTAAGTTCAGCACACTCTGCTTCAGTGGCCCGGGGTTGGCAGGTTTGTATCCCGGATGCGGACCTACACACCACTCCCCAAGCCATGCTGTGGCAGTGACCCACATACAAAAATAGAGGAAGACTGGCACAGATGTTAGCTCAGGGCTAATCTTCCTCAAGCAAAAAGAGGAGGATTGGCAACAGATGTTAGCTCAGGGTCAGTCTTCCTCACCGAGAAAAAGCAGTGTGAAGGATTAACCATTCTAGTAAAAGTAGCCAACAGACTTAATACTGGACCTGCAGAATGAGTAGGAAAGCATTCTGGCAAGGGGAGGATATGGCTGACCACCTACAAGATGCTACTCATTTTGAGTTAAAGGATCATAGCCATATGAGAGGGGGGCCAAACTGACTAGGAATATAGCTCCAAAATAATAATAATCTCATAAGCAGGATCTGGAGCCAGGAATGTTTCAGGTAAGGAGAAAAACGATTCCATTTTGTTTTTTATTTACCTACAAAATTATTGTATGTAGCCTTTACATTCCCAATGCCTATCATAAAATAGGTTTAAAGATAAAAAATAATGAAGGGAGGGAGGAAAATTATCTAGACACACAGCTTGAAAGCATGTCATCATAGAAGATTGCTGTGGCAGCCTCAAGGGTCCAGGTAAATGCAGGGATGTCACTGAGGATGTAAAAGAACAGAGAGATGGTTCTAGAGGCACCACAATGAGATGGGGAAAACAAAGGAATTAGACCCAGGTGGCTGTCAGTAAAAGAGAAGGAAAATTGATTAAGTGGTTAAGAATGAGCAAGGGATTCAACAAGTAAAAGTCAGAGTGAAAATGGCTGTACTATGGGGGCAGTGTCTAGTGAAATTAACTCAGATAAAAACTGAAAAGAATGAAAAGAGGAGCCCACTGAGGACCAGCTGAAAACCCAAAACAGGAAGAGAGGAGGAAGTGGGTCAGCTAGAGAGTAGGAAGAGGAGGAGAAAGGAGTCAAAAGACCAGAAGAAGAAGGAAATTGGGTATCCAAAGTCTTGAAGCTCATGAAAATCATAAACACAAATGAAGCTCAACTCATGGAAAGACTGTGTACTGCGTGGAGCATAAAAACATAGACCAGAGAATTAGCCTACAGGTCTCTACCAGAAAACTAGATATCATTGTGTTTGTTTCTCTCAGCTGCTTACAAAGAGAAATACTAACCACAAAAGTACTTCTTTAAAGTTGTTCATGCCAGTTAACAAAAATAGAAGAAAAGCATATAAAATGGCAATTATATTAAAGAATATATTTTAAAGGTTGGAATAGTTTTGGGTTGAAAGATGATTGGGAATGTGAAAAGGTCCATCTGTGAAGGTTTATGTCCCCCCTGCCCTGTACTAGGATCAGGAAAGGGGTGAGAGAGAGAAACAGAAATGCGTGTTAAAGATGAAATGATTCAAGGATCTGAAACTCACCTGAATACAGTAAGAAAAGTGATAACAGATTTCGCTGTTAGACAAAGTTGATCATCCCAGAAGGAACCACATCTGAAGCCAAGTCCAGAGAGGCAAGGCTAAAAATGCAGGATTCAATCACACCTCTCTACAAACTAAACTCACAATACTGTGATGTGCCATAATTACAAAAACAGGGAGAGAACGAATAGAACAGCATTTACGTCCAGGAAAGTTAGAATAAACTGAAGGTTATGGTATTTTCTCATCACACCAACAATAGTCAGAACTGCTTTCTCAAGAGCCAGACAATCTAGAAGAGGAATGTGGGGGCCAGCCCTGTGGTGGAGTGGTTAAGTTACCACACTCCACTTCAGGGGGTGTTGCAGGTGCGGACCTGCACACTGCTTGTCAAGCCATGCTGCTGCAGGCGTCCCACATATAAAGTAGAGGAAGACAGGCACAGACGTTAGCCCAGGGCCAATCTTCATCAGCAAAAAGAGGAGGATTGGCAATGGATGTTAGCTCAGGGCGAATCTTTCTCACAAAAAAAAAGAAGAAGAAGAATGCTATTGTATAAGAGGATAAATTAAACAAGTGTTGACAAAAATCCAGCTTACTATTTTTTTACAAGGCCAGCATAACTCTGATACCAAAACTTGACAAAAGATGACATGAAAATTATAGACCAATATGCCTCATGAACATAGAGGTAAAAAATCTACATTCCATTTGATCCAGCAATTCTACTCAAGGAGTTTACCCTAAGGAAGCCCTCTTACAACTTCTCAAAGATTTAGATACGGGATATCCATCACAGTATTATTATCTTTTGGTCTTTGTTTGAATTTTTTTAATTAAACTTTTTTATTTTGAGATAACTGTAGATTCATGTCCGGTTGTAATAAATAATAAGGAGAGATCCCATGAACCCTTTACCCAGTTTCACCCAAAAGTAACAGCTTGCAAAGCTCTAGTATGGCATCACAACCAGGATATTGACATTGATACAGTCAAAGTAGTTTTGGACATGCAGATTGAAAAAGGACCCAGAAATTACAGAGAACTTTTTCCCTCAAGACTGCTTTCTGTTCTGCGTCAATGCAAAGTTAAGGAGCATCTCACTCTCAAAAGCTAAGAAGGAACAAGGAATAAAGTTTTAATTCTCTTTCATTGTCTCAGCTCTGGAAAGTATTTCTTGTTATGTATTCAGCATTTAGACATGCTATTTAAATATGCCCTATAATACATCATCAGTTTCTTTTTCTGACAAAGAAAAACACGTGTTAGGTAAGAGTTAAACTCAGTCACCTGGTCATTTACCCCACTCTCGACTTTTACACATCCTGATGATATCTTATCTGAACATTACAAAGAATAACATTTCAGTCCTAGAGTGATAGATACAGGCTTTGCAATATACTGAATGTGTCTTTCAGATTCATCACTTGAGCTGACAACTTGAACCAAAAGAAACAGAGTATACTGGCATGACTGTAACATGCATGAAGGAATGTTTTTTTCTTATCCCTCATTTTAAAACCCACATAAGCACCTTCTCCTTTGAGAAACAGTGGACTTGAGCATGGAAAATCAGCATTTTGTCATCTCTGCCCATTTTTTCTCCCAGCTTGCTGAAAAGGTGTGTGCTGAGTAGCATACATAGTCTCATTGACTATGCAGTCACATTTTAAAAATCCCTTCCTTCAGTGCCAAAGATCTGAGACATATCACTGACCTCCAGCTGTTTTCTGTGGACTGTCACTTTGATGCAGTCTCTTTTCACACACACATAGCTGATCTCCATCAGCACTGCCCCAATCACATGTCTGGTCTATATGACTAGTACACAAAATAGTCAACAACACAATTTTAAAAACCTCTTCTCCCGTAGCATGAGTTTTCAGTGATAAGCAAGATAAAACGTCGTCAAATTCTTCTGTTATGCATCTTTTTCAAGAGCTGACTCATACTTATATGCAGCAAACTTGTCCAACTATGAAGCAAAACTACTGATGTGCTCTTTCATATTTTATGCCACATAAGTTATGTGACATCCTGCAGAGTCACCCAGAATTTAGCCAATAGCTTGTTCTGCTTTCTCCCTGAGCACAGTACTTCATGACATTCATTTTTGTAGCTGGTTCTACAAGCTGTTGCGTGACCATGTAATTGATAATATTCTAGCTACAAAGAGTGAGACTTTGAATGAAGTCTATGAGTTTTGGTCTTATCTCCACATTTAGTGATGAAATTCATTTATTTCATGCTGGAAGACATTATTCTGTCCTGGGGAGGGTGAAAATAAAAACTTGGTTTATCGAATGGTCACTGTGTTTTATTAGAAAAATATGAACAAATTAACAGCTTTATGTTACTACTTGGAAAGTTTTGAAAGAAAGTAGGAGAAAGTTGCAAATGTTCCAATAAAATCAAGCATTTTGACACTTTTTATTGCATTTCCCACTTGCTATTCCTTCTTAGGCTGATTTTGAGAATCATCCCGCTCACGGATACATTTTTCCCAGTTCATACAGATCTGCATTCTGTATTTGCATGTTCACTATCCACGTTTATGGTGTTATTCTGAGTTATAATATTTACATGTCTATTTTAGTCCCTTTTGAATCATTGATCCATTTTTGTGCATGGAATATGACATAACCTAATAGTAATTTTGAAAAATGCAAATTTATAAATTATGTGGAAATATATTGGAGAACAACTGCCCCCTGTTAAGTAATGCTAGTGCAACTCTAAAGAAGCAAACTCATGTCATGCAAGCAAATAACTATCCAAGGGAATTTCCAGAAAGAAAAGGATCAGAAATTCCAGGGTTGGCACTCGTCTTGTGCCCAAAAATTAAAGGGGCAGGGGCAAAAAACTCAGTAATCCAGATAGATAATGTTTTAATGCAAAAGAAGTCCACAATGGGGGCTGGACTGGTGAAGTAGCAATTAAGTTCACACATTCTGCTTGGGCAGCCTTGGGTCCACAGGTTCGGATTCTGGGTGCAGACATACACATCGCTCATCAAGACATGCTGAGGCGGCATCCCACACAGAACTAAAAGGACCTACAACTAGGATATGCAACTATGTACTGGGGCTTTGGGGAGAAAAAAAAAAAAGAGGAAGATTGGCAACAGATGTTAGCTCAGGGCCAATCTTCCTCAAAAAAAAAAAGTCCACAATGAACGAACTATCAAAATTGTAAATAAAGACAGGATCGGTATTACTGATTTTTCCTTTTGCCTCCAACCCAAATATGCCTCAGCAGGCACCGATTCTAAGTATCTGCCATTTCTCCCTCCCCTAGCTGACTTTCCCCCTCACTCTATCCCAGCTCAGCTGGCTCCTCCTGATTCTCCACATGAGAAATTAACTGCCATCTTTGTGCTTAATCCCAGCCCACAGATGCACAGGCTCCCTCACCTGTTATTAAAAATGCGGTTTCTTCCTCTTCCCATTGATCCACTAAGTCCAAGTCTCTGTGAGGGTGAGGCTCCTTCCCAGGTAAATCCTGATACACATGTTAGAATTTGAGAATCACTGTTCTAGAGCACTCTGTTCCATTAGCTTTCTTAGCACGATACCAAAAAATTCCTTTTTCCCTTAGTCAATTGAGAAATAGAATTTTTCAAAAGGGACATTAACCAGAAGACAAAGGAGAAAAGCAAAGCAAAAATGTTAATGACTTTGCAGAAGCATAGAAACAGATGATTTTGCAGATCACATACTTCCCCTCCATAGAAAATGCATGTTGAGTCAAAGACACAAGTGTTCCCAGACTATTCAGCTCCTTGGTACTTTCCTCCCTCAGTCCAGTCTCTAAAAAGACTCTTCAGAGATGTTCTACAAAAGTAGTGTTCAATGGCCAAATAAGTTTGGGAAACACTGCGTACTCTAACTTCCCCTTGAGGTTTGAAATTCACGTCAGCGTGTAAAAATCCAGTAATAACAAAATTCGCTTATCTTTGCTTACCCCAGAATTTTCAAACATTATTCCAACACAACCTTTTTTTAACTAATCAAATTTTGTTTCAAAAAATTAACATAACCACCCTGAAAGGAGGAAAGAAACTAATCCAAGTAACTTTTTTTTAGGTCTCTTTATGCAACTTTATTTTTAATTACTTTGTGTTTTATATCAATTTTTCACATTTTTATCATATAACAAGTATATTTTTTTAATTGTGGTAAAATACACATAACATAAAATTTACCATCTCAATCACTTTTAAGTGTACAGTTCAGTAGTGTTAAGCATTTTCGCATTGTTGAGCAGCAACACAGATCCTCTTTTGCCTGTAATATTTATTTACCTGTAACCAACTTTGGAAGATATGGCACAGAGGGTCAGTTGCCAAGCTGGCCTGGGTGAAGTTTAGTTCCATCTGTCAGTACCTAGTATGGCTGGAGACACTGGACCACAGGCACCATTATCCAAAGACTCTCTCTACTGTTAGCCAGTCCATTACCTAGGTTGAGGCTAATGCGCTCTGTTCCACTTTCAGAAGACTATTCCATCTTGTTTGTGAACTTGTCACTTGGATACTCATCAGTCAAAAGGAAGCTCCAAGTTCTTGTCTAATTCCATCAGAATAGGAAACCAGTGAATCCCAAATCCATCTCAGCTTAGGTTACACAGCCCTTCCCACTCCGACCCCCCATCCCCCACCACTAGGTGTTCTGCACCTCATTCAGGCAACTCCCTCTCCTCTACTCTTTCCTTCCACCAGGGAAAGAGTTAATACTTACAAATAAAAATTTCTTATACCTCGTAATGCCCATTCCCATGAATGGATGCTAAGACTTTTAAGATTTTGGACACCTGTCATCCAGATGCCTTACTGAAAGACTGCACCAGGTTGCCTCACCCTTCAATATTTAAGTTGACATCGAGAATAGGAATCTTACTCAACAATCGGGCAATACTAGCGCACAGTATGATTCACAACCACACCAGCATGCCCCAAAGGATGGGAAACAGCTGCTTGCTTGCACTTCACACAAGCCAAGGCAGGCTGAGAGAAGGATGCAGGAAGCACATTTATGTGTATTGTTAGATCAGATAGAGCCTGATTTTCCCTTTGAGATGTGCAAAGATATGGTGTGCGTGAAGGGAAGTGAGACGAGGCCCCCTACGCACTGCCTCACGGCCTGCAGACCTTCTGGGGGTACCGTAATCGTCAAATTTAAGAAAGGTCATGAGAGAGGGACAGTGGATGTGGAAGCTGGGCCCAGAGCCTTCACAGAGGACAGGACTCTGGCCAGAACTGGAGGGGAGAGTGTTTTCCAGATGTAGAGCACATGCAGTGCCCGTTCCAGGATGGCGGGGCGGCGAGGGAGGGCAGCGTTGGGTCAGCAGAACACCCAGGGGTCCACACTCGGTCTACATGCATCAGGAGCAAGAGAGAACCTAATTCAGAAGCGGGGCATGAACGGAAGTGTGGGATCTAGAACATGGGACCCTTCTGCTCTGTGCCTACCAGAGCATTCGTGGAAAACTATGTGTCACTTTCAAGAGGGGTTGAAACAACTTGGAGCATTTTTTCAGGAGCGTAACCAGAAGGGTGGAATGATGTGGTAGCAATTCATGTGATGAAAGTGGGAGTGACTGAAAATGGATCGCTCGAGAAGGGCAGAGTCAGAGGAACTAGGTTTGTTCTGTTTGCCTGCCAGGGAATAAAAGATCAGCAAGTTCAGAGGTCATTTCTTATTTCATATAAGGAAGAACTATGTTTCCTTTTAATATATCTGTTTATCATTATGAAAGCAATGTATGTTTGTTGTAGGAAGTTTGGAAATACAATAAGTTTAATAATAAAAAAAGTCATCCAGCCATCATCCACCATCCTATCACCCAGAGGTAACCATTAGCATTTCCTTCCAATTTGTTTTTCTACATGCACACGTGTGTACACTCCTGCACACACACACACACACACGTATATGCATGTTATATGTGTGTGAATTGCAAAATTGGGATCAAATGGTATACCTAGACATATACTTTGCTTTATTTACTTAAATAATATATAATGAATAGTTTTCATATCCTTAAATGTTCTTTTAAAATATTATTTTAGGGCCAACCTCGGTGGTCTAGTGGTTAAGTTTGGTGCATTCCACTTCAGCGGCCAGGGAGACGTTAGCTCAGGGCAAATCTTCCTCAGCAAAATGTATATATATATATATATATATGTATATATATATATATATATAATATATTATTGTAAATGGCTGCAAAATACTCCTTTTTATGAATGTGTCCATATTCTATTATTGCTTTTAATTTATCACTATTATAAATAATTTTAGGATGAATATCTTAGTTTGAGCATCACTGACAATGTCCTTAAGACAAGTTACCAAGAATAAAGATATGAGTCAAAGGATTAAACATTTTTAAGATTTTGGACACCTGTCACCGAACTGCTTTACTGAAAGGCTGCACAGGTTACATGCCTGCCACAGTGGAGAATGGTCCCCTGTCACCTCATCTTCATCAGCCCTGGATGTTACTTTTTTTTTTAATTTATCAATTTTCTAGGAACAAATGGCATCTCATTGTTTTAATTTGAATTTCTTTTGATTACCAATGAGGTTGGAGATACTTTCATAAGATTTTTGACTGCTGTATATTTTGTAACCATTTGTAACTTACTCATTCATGTTTTTATTCATCCTCCTATTGGAGTGTTTATGTATTATCAGTTTACATGAGTTTATTATAAAATCAGGACTTAATTCTCGCATCATTTGTGTTGGAAATGTTTTCCCTAGTTCTTCATTTACTTTTAATATTGCTTATGGCGCTTTTTGATCTACAGAATTTTTTTCATTTTAATGTAGTCAAATCCACTGGGCTATCTCCTAATGGGGAAAAGCATATATGCTTAGAACAGTCTTCCTCTCATCCAGATCTGATAAGATCTGGCAAATATTTGCATATATTTTCTTCTGGGTCTTTAACAGTTTCATCATTTACATTTACCTCTTTAGTCAATATAAAATTTGTTTTGGTATAGAGTATAAGGTGGACAGCCAGCTTAATTCTTTAGCAAATATTTAACCAATTATTCCACTATCATTTGTCATTTTCTTCATAGAGGTCCTGCATATTTATGAAGATTATTTCCAAGTATTTCATATCTTTGCTGCTATTGCAAGCGGGATTTTTTGACTGTATTTACTAACTTCTTTTTAATGTAAGAAGCTATGAGTTTTTCAGACATTAATTTTTTAACAAGAAATTTTACTAAACTTTCTAATTTTCAATTGTGTATTGGTTAATCGTCTTGGATTTTCTAGACATAAAATTTTATCAGTTACAAATAATGAAAATTTCTGTCTCCTCCTTTCTAATAATTATGAAAGTTCTTTTTCTTGTTTTATGCATTCACTAAAAACTACTATAGTGCTAAATAACAGTTATACCAGGCCATCTTATTTCTAATTGTAGTGTAAAGTATGATACTACATATTCATTCAACAAATATTCATTGAATGCCTACTATGTGCCAAGGACTGTTCTAAGTGCTGGGAACACAGAAGTGAACAAAACAGCAAAAAATAAAAATAAAAATTCAGCTTTCATGTGTTTACAATTCTAATAATATTGGTTCTTATTTTAAGACAGACTATTCTTCAGAGAAATAACTTTTTGAACACTTAGGATTATCCATGAGTTAATGGATTATCTCATGTGGTAAGGCTTTCTGATATCTAGAAGTATTCACCCATAGATTAGACAACTGTGCAGGAATGTCCTAGAAACTATTCCAACATTGGATGGATGGTTGGGCTAAATTATTCAACAAGCATTTATTAAGCTTCTATCATCTGCTAGCTACAGGAGAGATAAATAGAACATTCTCTCTGCCTTTCATAACCTCAGAGTCTAGTGGGGGACACAACTATATGGACAAATAATTACAGGAATGCAAAAATATGGTAGAAGAGTGTTTTAAATAGAGTTATACACAAACATGGAAAAGGAAGTGAGTACTTAACTCAGCTTGAATGAGGGAATGGGGATGGCATTCTAAGCATAGGGAACAGCATATGCAGAGTCAGGGTCACAATAGAACATGTTCTGGGTTAATTACAAATGGCTTAGTATGGCTGGAACACAGAACCTTGGAGTTCCCTTGGAATCATCAGATTATATTATTCACTGTTAAGTTATACAACTGTTCATAGAGTGTTACATTTCCAATTTCTTATTAAGCCTCTATTCTCAGGGTCTTCACTATGCTAATATGCATTGTGAATCTCTAATTATAAAATATTTACTAATAATTTATAAGTAATTTGTCTTTAAGAGGAGTTAGAGAGTTTGAGGTAGCTAACAAAACAGTAAAAATATAAAAAGATAATTAAAGTAAAATTTACAAATCAAAACCATGTTAAAAGAAGCCAACACAAATATATCAATCGGTCGGATGTGTCAGTCCCAAAAGTGTATTGTGTGGAAATAGAATGGCAGGTGCCAGTGACCAGGGGGAGAGGGAAATGGGTAGTTACTGTTTAATGGGAAGTTTGGGAAGATGCAAAAATGTTCTGGAGATGGATGGTGGTGGTAGTTGCATAATAATGTTGATGTACTTAATGCCACTGAACTGTGTATTTAAAAAGATGGTTAAAATGATAAATTTTATGTTAAGTATATTTTACCACAATAAAAAAATATGTATTTTATGGAACACTAAGTCTAAGAAATGTTAATAGATGTTATATGAAAAAGAATATCCTCTCCTCAAATAAACTGGGGGGGAAATTGGGATAAAGTAACATAGATTTCTTTTCCACAGACTTCTCTGAGCCTTTAGTATATTAATATGTATTATGAAATATGGTGTCCAATGTTTCCCAATTGCATTTAAGCACGGAGTACCTTGTGGGGCTCTCTTTCATGGATCCCACTCAAGACAATCCTGGTATAGGAAATAGAATATCTACTGTGATTGATTGTGAAATTTACCGTCATTTTTTTTCTTGACAGCTAAAGCAAAAAGGAAAATACAATCAGCTATAGCTCAGAAAAGGAAACAATTCTTTTTTCTTGTGCTAAATTCTTAAAAGAAGTGATTGTGTGAATCCCTCTATGAAGAAACAAAGCAAAAAAATATATATCTTCAAGAGTTTTATGAAGGTGCAGAAATGTTCGTCTTGTAGCTCTTTCTAACATTGACCTTCAGCAATGTTAAAGCTAAAATATGAACATAGAACTTAGTAAAGGTGTCTACGTTGATGTGGTAGAATTTGGATATCTACAGGAGAACTTTACAGAAGGAAATTTATAAATTACAAAATGGTGGCTATAAAAATGAACCTTAAATTCCTAGCAATAGAACATTAGATCGGAGTGCTAATAAATTGACCTATCTTGTGATGTTTCCAGAAAACCTGAGTCTTCATATTTTGGTATTTTATGTCATTCATGTACTTTTCTTCATAATTTTCAGTTACAACTTCTTTGCAATAGGAAACATAAAGACAATATTATGATTTTTTTCTTCCAATTTCTTCCAATACTGGGAGGATAATGGTCCAGTATTTATGGTGATTTTAAATATTCTCCCAGGGCCGGCTCTGTGGCTTAGCGGTTAAGTGCGCGCGCTCTGATGCTGGCGGCCCGGGTTCGGATCCCGGGCGTGCCCCGAGGCACCACTTCTCCGTCCAACGCGAGGCCGAGTCCCACGTACAGCAACTAGAAGGATGTGAACCTATGACATACAACTATCTACTGCGGCTTTGGGGGGAAAAAAATGAATAAATAAAATCTTTAAATATTCTCCCATCTGAGACACATCAAGAGGCAGTTTTTAATTGCTGCTTCTGACAACCTTCACCCATTGTGAATTCCCAAAATTCCCTGACAATTTAGCTTGGAAACTCCCATTTTAAAACAATCGTTCTTGTTTCTGTGCCTTTTCGACAGACCAAGCTAGCCAATTGTGTCATAATGTATTGCTGTAATTAAGCATTTTGACGGAAAGAGACTTGTTTATGTTCCTAGCTAACGTGCCCTGCTGGGTCTCACACCCTGAGCTGAAGACTGACACTGAACAGAGAAGCATGAAAGAAGCAGAGAAATCTGTGGGACGTGTAAACTCTACATCTCTGCCAGATCCCAGAGCCTGAGGCCTCCATGTTGACCTTGCCTATGCTTGCTCTGTGACATCAACTGTATGGATCCAGAAACAATGTACTAACGTGGTTTTAAAAGGCAGCCGTGTTGGAAGTTCTCCTTCTGCGTTTCCAGTCTCAGTTAACAGTATAACCATCCATCTGGTCAACCAAGCTGGACAGACACACGCACACACACATCCTTGGGGCAACCTTAATCTCGCCCTCTCCTTCACCACCCACATTCAGTCCATCACACGTGCTCTCAATCCCGTCTCAGAAAAGTGTCTGGACAAAATCGGTCTCTCTCCATCTCCACGATCACTGTCAACACTTTGGGCCCTCATTTTTCCTGGACTATTACGATATTTTCATGATTTTGGCTAGATTCTTTTGCCTAACTTGAGTCGAACTCTCTTTAACTCAACTTTTAATCTGCTGCCTGGTTATTTTTCTAAATCATCTATCTGATGATCTTACTTTTCCTAAAACACCCCACTGACCCTAATCACCTGCAACAATATTTCCCAAAATGATGTCTAGGGAGCACTAGCACTGCAGAATTTTAACCAGTACTACCTGAAGAAAGGATTTTATATGGCCAACTAACTTTGGGAATGCTAAGTTAAAAGATACGTTTACTCTTCTTTACTATAAAACTTCCCAGAGCCTTTAAAATGCTCTCGTACATCATGAAGCTCTGAGATGCAAGAGTATGGTATATGGGGCTTCCCACACATCAGTGCTGGAACTTTTTTTAGAGACTGTCTTGGAGGAGTATCGTTCTAGGGAGCACACTGCAGAAGACAGTGACCTGAAGGATAAATCCTCACTCCTTAGTATGACGTAAAGATCTTCAAGATCTGGCCCCAAACCTCCCTTTCCAGCCAGGGTGACATGAATTAGGATATAAACAACTAGTGACTGGTTCCCATCCTCCGTCCAGTCCATTTTCAGACACGGTGGTGGGGACCCATTCTCATAAGTTCTTGTCTTCCAGGTGAGAGAACAACTGGCAAGTGACTGCCTTCTGGTGAAATAAAAATGTCAGCCTTCCACATGGAAGCAACATGATACTTATGTTTGGGAAGGCTTAGAAAATGGAAAACTTGAGCTTGCCAAACTGCTTTCTGAAGTGAGAGGGCTGCCATAGGGCAGGTTGCTAACAGTGGCAGCAGTCACAGTGTGGATACTGACTCCACGGACACGAATAAGCCACCAGGAACCCACGAGGGTTTTTCTGTTGTAGCCAGTCCAGAAAGCCTGCCACTACTGTGATTTGTCTGACACAGTTTCAGCTTTTATTGCAGGGTATCTGCTCCTAGGCTGTCAAGTAGGAGGTCCCTCCTGGACTGGACAGCCACCTTCCCCTCACTGCACTGGACGCTCAGATGTGCTGACCTCTCAGCAAGGCTGATTCCCAATGCTCTAAAAAGCTGCCCTGCTTGTGAGAGCCGGAGTGAGAGGCAGCTCATGCTTCAGTGGAGGAGAGCAAGGCTGGAGGAGCGGGGTGTGGGACAGCTCTGATTATGTCAGTCTCCACTCAGAACCTTCCATGACTCTCAACTGTTTAACCAAGATGACTCTTAGGCAGCAAGGATGGCCACGAGAGCCCCATACCCCCAACAATCCCTCTAATTATCAGGCAGCACAGTGATTAAGAGCGAACCCTAGAGCCTGACTCTCTGATTCAAATCCTGCCTCCATTACGTGTTACTAAACGACCTTAATCTCTCCGCGATTTCCATGGTTTCCATGTCTGTAAATGGGAGAGAATGGTAGTGACAGTGCCCTGCTCCCATGATTGTTTTGAGAACTGAGATAATGCATATCAAGTGCTTAGCACAGAGCTCATTCATCACTCAGTAAGGGTTCAATAAATCAGGGATTGGCAAACTCTAGCCTGTGGGCCAAATCCAGCCCACTGTCTGTTTTTGTGAATAAAATGTTACTGGAACTCAGCCTCACCCATATTGTCTGTGACTGTTTTTGTGGTACAACAGCAGAGTTGAGTGGTTGCAAAGGAGACTGTGCTGCCCACACGGCCTAAAATATTTACTATCTGGCCCTTTACAGAAAAATTGTCTAACCCTTACAATAAATGCTAACTTATTATTTTATTCCACTCAAGCCATACCCCTCACCATTCCTCGGAGACTGTAATTCCCTCCATCGGTCTTTGCTCAGGCATTCCCTTCACCCAGAATGCCTTTTCCACCCACCTGGATATGTAAACGCCTAACTCAATGCCTGACTCAAGTCACACTCAGTGAGCGTTTCTTCCCTCTCTGCCCAGCTCTGAAATGCTATGACTCTAAGGCTATCCTGCTTCTATTGCAGCTGAAAGCAACACCTTCTTTGCATCAATTCTGTAATACTTCATTCCTGCAAACCTATGACACTTTTCAGGTACAGCTCTATGTGTCCCTGTTCCTTTATTTTTTCAACAGGACCTCCATAAATATTTGTTGAATGAATGACAATCACACTATATCATAATAGAAGTTTCCATGCCCTTGGACACGCTTTCCTCCACCCTTCAGGATCCAGCTCAAGCGTCAGCTTCTACAGGAAGCCATCCCTGGCCCACAGTTTGGGGAGGTGTGTAGTCTCAGCCCAGCTCCACAAAGACCCAACCTGATCAGGGGATGCACTCGGGGTCCAGAGCAGACATCGCAGCAAATGGTGCAGACATTTCTTTATTACTCTCCTCAGATGTCCATTCCCACAGCACTAAATGAGCCTCCTGCGAGGCCCAAAACATCGCCTGATGTCCATCCTCCTCTTCCTCCTCCCTGCTTCCTCCTCCTTCTTCTCTTTTTCTTTTAAATTGTGAAATAACATCATAGAGTAATTATATATACATATACTTATATAGTCTAAATAATATATAGTTTAACATATAGTTTAAATAATAATAAAGTAAACACCTATGTGGCCACTACCCAGCTTAGACAAAGGAACTTTATCAATGACTTAGACACCCTCTACGTGCCCATCTCTGTCACACCTCCTCCCCCTCCAACTTCCACCACGGATGGCCACTGCCCTGATTTTCATGTCGGTTTCTAACTTTTCCTTCAGGTCTACCCCACGTGTGTACATCTCTAAACAATGTGTTATTGACTGTCGCCTGTCACTCGACTTTATATAAACAAGATCATATTGGATGCGTTCTTCTGTGACTTACTTTTTTGTGTCTACTTTGTTTTTAAATTTTATTAATATTGATATATGGAGCTGCACTTTCTTCATTTTCATTGCTACATAGTACCTCTATGTATGAGTATACTAAAATGTATCTAATCTGCTGCTGATGGATATATTGGTTGTTTTGAATTTTTACTATTATAAATATCATTGTATCATTACTAGACATTCTTCGGCACATTATATTCCATGTAGTATAATCACTGAGTTGCAGGAATTACTAATTAATACTAACTTATTTTCTCCTGCAATTGTGCCAATTTACATTCCTAAAAGCCTTGTATGAGAGTTCTCCTTGTTTCATAGCCTCATCAACACTTGGCATTGTTTTATTTTATTTTCTGCCAATGAAGTGGGTGAAAATTGATCTCCTGTAGTGGTTTTAAAGTTTATATTTCCCTGCTTGCTAATGAAGGTGAACATTTTTCCTACGTTTATTCCTCGTTTAGGTTTTCTCTTCTGTGAAATGCTCTTTCACATCTTTTGCCCATTTTTCTTGGGTCTTTCTCTTAGTGATTGATTTTTTTCATTGACTTTCTATTTTCTTTTTATTACTGATTTGTAGGAGTTTTTATGTACTCCGGACGCTAACTTTTGTCTGTTATACGTGTTGCAAAGAACTTCTCTGGAACTCCTAGAGGGTCGCTATTTGGGGTTCAGATGCAGAGGAACCCACCCCACAGAAATTCATGCCCCTCAAGCCAAATCTAGTGACTCAGCTCAGAGTATCAGATTCTCGTGAACTGAGGATGCTCCAGTCAGGCCCACTCTCGCTTTTCCTACTGGCCAGGACGGATCGTAGAAGGCCTGTGACAATTCTACCCACAATACTGGTCATCAAAGACTAGAATTTAGGGCTCTAGACAGTGTTCAGCATATGTTGACTTAACTATACATCCTTTGAATCATGTGCAAGTGTCCAGTTGTCCCTTCTTCAGTAATCGTTCTCAGCGTCCTGGGTGTGAGTCATTCCCAAAGTTGTCTCCTCCGTGCTCTGCTCCAGAGTCAGTTGGTCTAGGGGAGCTGAGGATCCTGATGACCATTCCTATTCTGTGCTGGTCAGCATCCAACAGCTCTCTATTCAGCAAATAGTCTTTGGCTGATCATGCATGGCATATCCCCTCAGGGTCTCAGCTGAGCCCTTCCACAGATGGCCAGGCTCCTTCAAGGCCCAGCTGGTCCAAGAAATAGCTTGGTGTCCTCCTGCTTCATCTGGAGAAAGCAAGCGAGTGTCACACTCCACAGCACCGCACCCCCAGCTCCCTCTAGGCTCTCTGCTAATAGGCAGCAAGGCAGGACACAATCAGGTTTCCTTGCTCCCTGAAGAGGCCTCATCAAAATGCAGCAAAATAGAGCCCATCAATGGCCCTCAGTGTGCAGGTATCAGAGAACTTGCAAATGGCCCCTTGTCAAGATGTTTCTCTACTCAAAGTAGAAAAACATTAAAACAAAGTCTTAAGTTGTGTTCTCCAAAAAGTAAATATGTAAAATACATAGTTTTTACTTCACTCTTGATTTTCAATAAGTTTTCCAAGTCTGAGTAAGTTCCCCAAATTAAAAATTAAAAATTCATTCTGTTGGCATGTTTGAAAACATGATTCTTCTCTGGTTCTGCTATTTAAAAACTCTAGAGGTGAGGAATTGGTGCCCTTGGTACTCCGAAGGTAAAGCTCCTATTCTAGAGATGCATTCAGTATTTCTCCACTAGAACTATCTTCAGTTATCTACCTTAATTCCCATGAGGCTGACCACAAGGAAAAGAAATCTCTGAGTACCACAAAAACTTATTTCAGTTATTGATTTAAACTTCCTTTCCTGGGAAAAGTAGAAAAAGAGCATCAGAGTTGATTTCATTTTTAAAATTACCTAAATAAGAGGTGTTCTTTGCCAATAAAATACCTAAGAGGTGTTCTTTGCCAATAACATAACACAAAACGAGGAAGAAGGAGAGACAGGGTCCAGAAACTAAGTAAACCTACCCTCCCATACAGTTGATGAAACAAGACCTTCTTCTTGAAAAGAAATATGATTCTTCCAATAATGATAAAAACTAAAGTGCACAGGAACAAATAAATTCTGAGTTAAATGCATGAGAATATGTTTGCACCCTCATTTCTTGCTCATTTGTACCATACACTTAAAGCAATGCAGACACATGGAAAAGCCATCAGAACATTAAATCCCAAAGCAACAAGTGTCAAGCTATCAGAGGATGCTGCCTGGTTAATCCTTGTTTTTCATCAGAGAACACAAGAGGATGAAGTGGGTACAAACCAACTGGAGCCTGAAAGAATGAGCATGTAAAAGCTGTTCCGGCAGGTGAGGTTGTTAGACATGCCATTTCAGGGACTCATAACTAAGAGAAGGAGAAGATAATTAGAGAAGAAGAAAGAAGGAAGGAAAGGAAGGAAGGAAGAGGGAGGAGAGAAGGGAGGGAAGGAAGGAAAACAGTTTGCAAATGGGAACAAGATGTAAACTAGAAGTACACTGAACTAGATTACAGAGCAATGTGAGAACAACCTATCACTAAATCCTAGTGATTCCATCTCTCAAACGTTCCTCTGATTTTCCTCTTCTCTCTGACTCTCCTATCCAAATCCAGGCCCATGTCATCTCTCCCTTGGAAGATATGACAGCCTCTGAAGTAGATTCCCTGCCTCCATCTCTCCCACCCCAAATCAATCCTCCATACACCTCCAAAGGGCTTTTTCCAAAATGCAGGTCAAATCAGAACAGTTTCCCGGTGCCTACAGCAGAGAATCAAAATTGCTTAGCATGGCATGCATGGTCCTTTATGATCTGACTCTGCTCTCCTCTCTGGTCCAGCGTTTCCCGAGTGTGTTCTGCAGATGACGGATGCTAAAGGATGTTAACGGGCACACCCATACAAAATGGTTTTTTGGTTAAATAAATTGAGAAAATGCTAGATTAGACAAAGTTAGACTGCAGAATTTCTCAGAGACTTTTAACTGCTAATAAACATTGTGAACTTCCAAGGGGGCCTAGTAAATACTGTAGTGCTCCAGCCAAACCCCCTCTTCAGGGTGGGTGAACACATCCCCAGCTTCTGGGACTATGGGCCACTGACCACCCACCCCCGATGCTCACAGCTCTGCCCCTCACGGGAATGGCCTCAGCCTCAGAGCACAACCTCACCCAAGGATATGCCTCCTCCCCAGGGGCTGACCACAGCCAGTGACTGGCTGATGGGGGACACAAAGGCCTGGCCCTCTTGCCTCCATTCGGAACCACTGTGAAAGGCCATCCCAGCCCCAGAGCTTTCTGTAGGATAGGCTGAGGCCTCAGTTCCAACCACATGCGAAGTCAGTGTGGCAGCCGGGAGAATGCTCTTTGCAGAACTCCAACTACAGGGAGCATGACTGACCAAAGGCCCCAGATGCTACGCTTTGAAATCCGTTCCTCTTTGCACTGAGGCCATCCCGCCCTGGGCTGCGGCCAGTCGATGACTGAGCCCCAAGGGACACTACGACAGAATTCCTTTGCCAACAGACTTTAGTTCATGCATTCCCTGACAGCAATGTCAATGGTTCTACCCAACCTTCACCAGCTCCAGTGATGTGCAGGTAAATGTTCACCAACCATACGAGTTTATTATAAACGGTGCTGATATGCACGATGTGTAACACACAATTTACAATTAATAAAACATACAATACTGTTTGTTGTCTCATGTAGCCATTGATTCTCACAGAATGGTTTCGTTGGTTTTTGCTGACCCCTGCATCTGTAATCAGCCTGTGGTCATAAGGGATGATCAAGTATAGTTCCAACACAAGTGTTGGTTGACACTTTGTTTAGGTTAATGAATAAGACAAAAGTGAAACCAAAAAATGAGTATCAGAACTTCACTTGTTGGTCAATGACATGAGCGAATTCTTTGTTGAATCTGACAGGGGTTTTCAAATACTGGAAGAATATGGTCACAGAATGCAGACTTGGGAAGAGACATGCACAAGCCTGCCGTTATACAATATTTCCAAGGTACAATTGCAATAGATGTAAATGACTTCAAGAGCAGATAATAGTAAGTTGTAGTAAAACAATTAGGAAATGATGACTTTTGTTCACAATTGAAAATTTAATGTGGAGGGGCCGGCCCCTTGGCTTCGTGGTTAAGTTCGGTGCACTCTGCTTCAGTGGCCTGGATTCGGTTCCCAGGCGCAGACCTACACGACTTGGCAGCAGCCATGCTGTGGTGGTGACCCATGTACAAAATAGAGGAGAATTGGGACAGATGTCAGCTCAGGGCAGATCTCCCTCAACAACAAAAAAAATTTTTTAATTTAATGGGGAAACAGAGGCACTGGGATTTAATGACCCTCTTAAGCCTATATGACTGTCTTACACTGAATGAGATTTGGAATCTGTGTCCTCTGGTTCCTAAACTGGACCTGTCGAGTCCCAGTTCTTACTACTGATTATTGATGACCTGAACAATCATCCAATCAGTCAGCTGGTGCTGACAAGGACATTTTTCCGTGATGGTGGAAACAAAACTGTAATGTGCTTTCAGGTCTGTACCTGGCAAGATGCTTTTAGAAAATTACTTAGATTTCCACTATAATGATGACTATTTATTCTCCACTGCTTTCCTTTAAAATAATCAAAACCAGCTAAAAGTACAGATGTAAAATATTTCCCTGAGCGCTGTGCCATTTTGAAGGAAGCTGACAGATTAAAATTCTTAACAAATACACCCGCTGTGGAATGCTAAAGTACACTTTCGGGCAATTTTTCAGAGCAATGGAATTGATTTATTCCTGTCACCATAGCAACAAGAGGAATCACTCTATTATTTTCATCATAGCATTTCCAATTATTTTCTCTCACAATTGAGGCCAGAGATAAAACTAGAGAGAATGGTATCGGCCACAAAATGAACCATAAACTCATAATTTCCTCCCAGGGTTACAGGTTGCTCCAGGGTAGCTAACACCCTTTGGCCATTGTGAATCCCATACTAAAGTCTCCAGATAGTTGGGGGAAAAAAAAGATTTACTTAAAAACTTGTCACTTTACCCCTTTTGAGGTGGGGGAAGAAGAGGAGGAGATATTTTACCAATTATGTAAACTAAGAAAATGTAAAACAATTTAATTTTCAGAGAGCTTTCCTTTTGGGAGTGAAAGTAAGTAACTTTAAACCTCAATGATTACGGACTCTCAGAGATGAAGCAACATTCTATTCTACCCCTCTAAGTTGTCAAATGTGGTATATCGGGGGTAAGATAACGTTGCAGCAATATATCCCTGAGATCAAAGCATCAGACATGGCCCTCCACACAGGATACATAGGAAGAGGAGCAAAATAACCAAGCAGCACTGGGCTTTAGCAAAACACAGTAACCTTTGACCCCATGAGAAGACTGCACTTGCTAAGCAGCCAAAGATAAATAAATTTCTCCTATAGAAATGAATACAAATGATTTTTCTATACATGTAACCAGCATGCTCAGGCCTTACAGCTTTGTATATAAAATAGTGCCATAACTTTATGCCTACCCACTGGATTTCAGGAACCAAACCCCTCAGTCTCCGACCCCCTTCGCACTCCCAACACCTCATAGATTACCTCAAGGTACAGTCTGGAGTCGGCCCAGAAATCTGACCTCACATTCCCCTTCTTCAGCCTCCTCATCAAGTCACTGATCTATTTTCCTTCCTAATAGTTTTTACATTTTCCAGAATGTCATATAAATGGAATCATGTGGGCCTTTGCATCTGGCTTCTTTTCCTGAGCTAAATGCATTTGAGAGTCTTCCATGTTGTTCCACAAATCAGTAATTCTATTTGTATTTAATAATAGGAGGGTCAGAAGGAGAAAAAATTATAAAAGAAAATACAAGACGAAATATTTCAAGAAATAATGAGTAGAGAAACCTGGTGGAACCACCTTAACCAAAATAATCGAAGTTATCACCAATAACAGAATAAACCAACATCACATGTATATTCCCAACTCTAACTAAATGATAAGGTATTTGAGTTATATGTAGGAGACTGGGCACTTCCTGATTAACTGACTGGGCTTGAATTCTGGATCTGCCACACACAAATTGTGTGTGATTTTGTACAAGCTACTTTGCCATTTGTATCATGGCCTTTTGGGTTTATTCTAATGGACAAAATAAATAGGAGGAACAAAAGTCAGTTAGCATCATTCATACCATGTTTTCCATGCTATTACAAAGAAGACACTCAAAAATTCAGGCTACAGAGCATGAAGGAGCCATAGCCGGTTTCACAGAGTTCCAGGACAGCAGAGCTAGAAGGGACTTCTGGTATCTGATCCCACATGTAAAGAGCTTGGAAGTCATCAATCCCGTCCTTACAACAAGAAAAAAGCTGAACAAACTGAAAACCAACAACTTCTCTTAGATCCCTCAGGGAATTGAGGTCACGGGGTAAGCCACTGTTCCAAAAACAGGAGAGAGAAGAGGCTGTAAAGAATCACAGCTTCCCAAGAGCAGAGGCTGGGGAACAGGAGCCCGTACTGGAGGCAGTGCTGGCAGGAACACCCAAATTCTAGTTGGAGACAAATTGCTGGAGACTTAGTGTGAAGTTGCAAGAGAGTTAAAACTCTGGGGGCCAGCCTTAGGGAGAGCCCCCACACTTCCAGGAGTTTTACCTCCAAGAGCCCCACCAGGTTGTCACAATGAAGATCAGAGAAAAATCTCCTTGTGCTTCAGGCAGGGTAGGGAAAAGGTAACCATTTTGAAATATGCCTAGAGCAGTCTGTTCTGCTTAACAAAGCCTGTCCTCAAGGGAAATTGTTTTACCAGAACCTAGCCCATTCGGGTTTTACCAGAATCTGACCAACCTGAGGGAGGGGAAATACCCGACTCCAGCCCTGTCTCACCTAAGGAGAGGAGGGGGATGGGGACTGGGAAGCCTGTGTGAAGGTCACAGCCCAGGGGTGAAGGCTTGCTAAGGGGCTGAGACCTAGTCACAGGACTATAGATCACTTCCCCTCCCCACATACCTTCCCACCACAACAGTAGGGCTTCCGTATAGCTATAGTGTGTTACAGCTGAAAGAATGCAAGACCCTATTCAAGAAAGAGTCTCTAGGGAAACCCAAAGACAACAGGAGAGACAAAAACAAGGAAACTAGAGGAAATTTTAGCCTCTGACACCTACAGCTACTTCAAACAGCAAACACAGCCAAACTCCTAGCCGGATAAACACACAACCTCACACTGGAGTCCCATTTACCTCAGTTCCCTTTACCTGATATATCATATCTGGTTATCATAAAAGAAAACTACAAGGCATGCTAAAAGGCAAAAAACAGTTTGAAGAGACAAAGCAAACATCAGAACCAGACCTAGATATGGCAGAGATTTTGGAATTATCAAACCAAGAATTTAAAATAACTTATTAATATGTAAGGGCTCTAATTAGAAGGGACCTTTAGTAAGGTGCGATAGAGCAGTAGTTGAGAATGAATTCTGGAGACAGCTGCCTGGATTTGAAGCCCAATTCCACACACTATCTATGTGAAATTGGGCAGTTACCTAATCAATTTCTGCCTCGATTTCGTTTTTGAGAAGTTAACTAATTGCCCAAGTTTTTTTGAGAAGAGTATATGCAAGTGTCTTAGTCCATTCGGGCTGCTATAACAGAATACCATAGACTGGGTGGCTTATGAACAACAGAAATTTATTTCTCACAGTTCTGGAGGTTGGAAGTCCAAGATCAAGGCACCAGCAGATGTGGTGTCTGGTGAGAACCTGCTTCCTGGTTCATAAATGGTCATCTTCTCACTGTGTCCTCACATGGCAGAAAAGTGAGAACTCTCTGGGTCTCTTTTATAAGGACACTAATCTCTTTCATGAGGGCTCCACCCTCATGACCTAATCACCTCCCAAAGGCCCCACCTCCCAATACTATCACATTGGGGATTAGGTTTCAACATATGAATTTGGGGGGACACAAACATTCCGTCTATAGCACCAGTTTAGTATGAGAATAATGCCTCATAAGGGCTACCATGTAGGTGACACTCACATATTCACACATTTAAAGTAAGAGCTGTCTAAGTGTTAGTCGCTGCTACTCTTACTATCACCTAATTCACAGATGGGAAAACTAGGAGGCCAGAGAGGAAAATATGCCAAGGCCACATGCTTAATTGTTGACAGAACTCACACCAGACCTCAGATAGTCTAAATTGTTTTCTTCTCATGAATTATAATCTGATTCTGACTTCTCCCCCAGGTTGTTCCTTCAGAGGCTATTTTCTTCATGGCTTAGGAAATATTTCTGAGGTTTCGATGATTGTCCACAGTTGAACAATGTCCCCTTCCTATGGACTTTGTGATCTAAATTGTTATGCTTTTTCAGAGGTGGATAATAGTATAAGAGAGGTCATAACTCTATTCAATTATACTTTTTATGAAAAAAATCAATAGCCCAAAATTAACATAAACAAATTTTGCTTTACCAATAGTAAACAACCATTATTTTAGATAAAACTGTGAAGAAATACAAATACCTGAATATATTCAGGTACCTTCTAACAGATCTTCACCTGTCATTAGTCTCAGATTATTATCACTCTACAGCTTTAAAAATAAGCCTTTATCTCTCCTCTTCATCACTGGTGCTTCATGGTTTGAAAATCTGAGCCTTGAGAACAGTTCCTAGAAGGCTTTCTTCAGTTATAAATTTTTAAAAATTAAGCATTTATGATCATAAATATAATCTACAGTCATTGTATAAGTCGGGAAAATATACAGAAGATTTAAACCATCCACTGCTACTGACTTTGACAACCAGACATTCCCATGCAGTATGTGTGCTTAGTTCTTGACTACTTCCTAGTCTGCTGCATTTTTCTGAGAGAGAGAAACTGGATTTCAGCTCCACAAATCTGGCTTCCTTGTACATGCAGTTTAGCTGACGCAGGAAAAGTCACAATGCACATCCATATGCCTCATGACTGCCCTTTCTTATACAAAGGCATCAAAGCTAATTTTCAAAAAGTTAAAAACATTATTCATTCACAAATAGAGAAAGAATGTATGTCAAAGATTTATTCTACTCTTAATGAGAGAACCAGCAGGATGGCAAAGTTGGTTCAAGAAGCATTTGAGGAAGTGAGTATTTATAGGTGTTTGAAAAAAGAATGTTAGAAGAAGAGTTCTAGGTTACACAAAACTGGTTAATGTCCTACAAAGCAACAAAGCAATAACTTTTCAGTTATCTTTTCTACCACACAGAAATTATTTGCATCTTTTCCAGACAGGTATCTCAAGATAACATGTAACTTCATAGACTCTGGCCTGTTAATCATTAATAGATAGCAAGACAAACAAGTACATTGCCCTAAATATTTAAATAATCCTTGGGTAGACTTGCTAAACAATGCTCCAAAGTGACATTGAAAGGACATTCTTTCCTCTTTTTGCCTTATTTCCAAGTTTTGAATACAAAATTAGCTTTTAAAAAAAAACTTTCAATAGTTTCTTTTGTGAATATGTTTAAATATTGTAAAATAGCAGACAAATAGACTTTTGACAGTAACCTACACAGTAAGTTTTTCTACATAGTGAGATCTCGCTGATGCCTGGGAGAAGCCTTCAGGGTAGGGTTGCTGGATTTAGCAAATACAAACACCAGATGCTTAGTTAAATTTGAATTTCAGATAAACAGAAAACAAATAATTTTGAATATAATTAAGTATAATAAACACAAACAATAAATAATTTTTAGTATAAGTAGGTCCCAAATATTGCATGGCTGCACTTTGATATTTCTTTGGGCCCCTCGAGTTCTAATACTCTATGAAAACATCTCCTTAACAACAAATCATGAATATAACAGACACGTTTCTTCTAAAGGCATTTTGAATCCATTCATATTTTCAGCTCCTCATGTTCTATAAATGCACTGTGTTTTTGAATACTGTACTCCATTTGGTTTGCTCTAAAATGAGCAATTGAAGCTGCCAGAGAATCCCAGGATTAGATGATACAGGAAGACAGTGAGATAGCTCTGTAGCCTTACAACACCTGGGGTTTGGCTCTCGTGAAACAAACATAATCACAAATACCCACTTTGTTCGTGACCTCCCTGAGGCAAGGACTTGAACAACCGCCATTGTTTATACTGACCTAATTCGTAGTTTTTCGCAGCTGATCTCATGGTGCTTACCCACAATTGTCTCCAGCTGCTGTTTGGCTTTTGTTGTCGCACCTCCTGATTCTACACAGTGGTGGGAAGATTTTCTGATCCCTTTTGATGAAATAAATTTTACTTCGATTTTTTTTCAGGCATAACTGGGAACCTAGTGCCTTTTGCCCTTTCTCTCTTTAATAAGAGTGACAAAAACTATGGTAAACATTTTTTTCTACACCAACAACAAAAATTGAATATGTGTACCATTCTGCAAAATAAAAGCTTACCTTAAAAACCAACATCATTAAGACCAGTGAGTCTGTGCACTCTCATTTCACCTCTAGAACCTTCTTAAGTTGAGCCAATGAGAAAACAAGCTCAATAGTCAGTGATGGATCCATCTCAGAAGAGCAGAAACACACACACATGTTGTTCTCCCCAATGACTGACTATAGCTACATTGAGAACCAAATCTGAGCTGCTGTCCTATTCACCAGCCATCACAGGGCCATGCTGTCTCAGATTCCGGAAAAATGCAAACTTTAGAGACTGTTATTTCAGCCTTGGGTGCAATAAGAAACAGTGCATCACCTAGAACTCAGGGTCCTCATTCAGTTCTCATATCTGGTGGTGTATCCTAAGCAACTCAACCATCAGGGTTTGTCTTTCCTCACACTCTCACTAAGTGAATTACTAAAGGATGTACTTCAGGAAGAGGGAAAGGGATTCAAGATGGATGGTCTGAAATGCAAGAGGAAATGAAGAACAAAGAAAGATAAATCTGTAGATTAATGTACGTGGATATTGACTAAATAACACTCTAAATTTGTAACAGCAATGTCTAGTGAAGTTTTAAAAAGAACTAAAATATATGGCAATATGTAAGTCAAGAAGATTAATGAATTTGAACTGTTCTAAATTCCACATATTGTCCAAAATCAGGGTAAAGATACTGATGAATTTAGAATTTCATAACGTAAGTATGCAAGTGAAAATTTCTTAGGTAACCAGTAAAAGAATAGAAACAGAATAACTTCAAAGCCAGAATTAAGAAATAATTGAATGTGGACAAAATATAGCATTCCAAAATAAAGAAAGAAAAAAAGTAAGGAAGGAAGAAGAGAAAAAGAAACAGAAAAAGCAGGACAAATGGAAAGCACACAATAAAATGATATATTTAAACCTAAATACACCAGTAATTTTAGTAAATGGAAATAGATTAAATTCTCCAGATAAAAGAAAAGTATTGTCAGACTGGATTTCAAAAATTAAATCCAACTCTATGCTGTTATAAAAAACACATCCAATACATAATAATACAGAAAAGTTAAAAGTAAAAAGATGGAAAAAGATATACCATGCAAATACGAAAAGAAAGATGATGCCACTATAAAAAAATAGATTAAGGGGCCAGCCTGGTGGTGTAGCGGTTAAGTTTGCACGCTCTGCTTCGGTGGCCCGGGTTCACAGGTTTGGACCCCGGACGCAGACCAACACGCCAGTTCTCAAGCCATACTGTGGCAGCGTCCCATATAAAGTAGAGAAAGATGGGCACGGATGTTAGGCCAATTTTCCTCAGCAAAAAAGAGAAGAATTGGCATTGGATGTTAGCTCAGGGCTAATCTTCCTCACACATACACACAAAAAATAGATTAAGGCAAAAAGTAATACTATAGAAAGAAAAACCACATCATAATGACAAAAGATTCAACTCACTAAAAAGATAAAAATTTTTAACTTATGTGCATCTAAGATAAAACCCCAAAATACGCAAAGCAAATATTGAAGAACCGTTAAGTAGTAACAGAATGGTCCACAATTAGTATGAGAGATCTTATACGTTTCTGAGTTATTAACATAGCAAGCAGAAAAAAATCAGTAAGGATTTCAAAGATTTGAACAACATGATTAAGAAACGTACTAACGGGCACATACAGAACACCATACCCAATTATGCAGAGTATGCATTCCTTTCAAGAACACGTGGAACATTTACAAAAATTGACAATATATTTGGTCAATTGACCATTAAAGAAGCACCAACAAATTTCACAGCAGATGAATGAAATTTAGTGTGTTCAATGACCATAACTTAATCTTACTAAGAATCAAAATCCAAAAGATAACCAGGAAAATACTCATGTGTCTGCAAATTGAGAAACACATGTCTAACATAATCAATGAATGAGGGAGGAATTATATTGGAAAGTCAAAAGTAGTTAAAATCATACAATAATGAAAATATTACGTATCAAAATTTGTGTGATAAAGCTGAAGCAATACTTAGAAATGTATATAGCCTTAAGTGCAGATAGTCAAAATAAGAACAGCTAGACTAATGTATGACACACCCACCCAATACATTAGAAAAACAACAGCTGGGCCAGCCCGCTGGCTTAGCAGTTAAGTGCGCTCCCTCCACTGCTGGTGGCCCGGGTTCGGATCCCGGCCGGCCACACACCAACGCACCACTTGTCCGGCCATGCTGAGGCCACGTCCCACATACAGCAACTAGGAGGATGTGCAACTATGACATACAACTATCTACTGGGGCTTTGGGGGAAAAAAAACGAGGAAGATTGGCAAAAGATGTTAGCTCAGAGCCGGTCTTCCTCAGCAAAAAGAGGAGGATTAGCGTGGATGTTAGCTCAGGGCTGATCTTCCTCACCAAAAAAAAAAAAATGTAACAGAGAAGAATGTCTTCATGACTACTGTGTGAGGTTGGGCTAAAAGTCAGAAGCAAACTCAAAATCAAAGCAATGGGAAGATGTCTTCGTCGCAAGTGTGTCTGAACCAGGAGGACAAATCAGAGTTTGGAGAACAGCAACCAGTTTGACCAGGATCTCAGGCATCGCAAAAGAGCATAAAAACAATCTTGAAAATGAATTCATAGTAGGTTCATGTTATTATTTTTTTTATTTTAGCAAAGTCTGCTGAATAAATTTGGAAACTTCCCTTGGATTCCTTTCCTTCTCCTCTCAGGCAGACTCTTTTCGCTTCTCTTGATGGAAGATTACTTTTTCACACTTAGCAGCTAAGTGAAACTTCTTTCATTCTAGCCCACTCTGATTAGTTTCTTTTTCACTTCTTTCTATAGGAAAGTCTGTAAAATAAACTTCCTTAAAGTAAGACCTATGTTTATTCAATTTTTAAGGCATAATATATGCTAATAGAAATATTTTTTGAACTGAATTTGTTTCAGAAATATTTCAAGTGTGGCTTAATATGTATGATTATGGTACATAATTATAATATATGATTACATACATTACTTAGTCTATTTTTCCAATATTTCTGAATGACTACGTTAAAATATTTTTAACAGATATAACGTGTGGTTTTGTGTGAAAAAAAACTGCACGCTTTGCTTCAAAATTGAGGCACTGAGGAACAAACTTGAATGTTTGAACTTTTTTTTAGGTTTTTTTTATTACTGACTGGTATAACTATCAAATAATTTAAATAAAGTGATATTTGTACTTTCAATGTTTCTCCCCTGTAATTCATTCTCCTTTGCTTCCCCAGAGAAAGAGGGGCCTGTAAGACTGATCATATCCGGCCCCTACTTCGTGATAAAATCAAAGAGCAGAGTAAATATAGAGTAGTTCTGCCTTAAACTGTGAGAGAAAAGATCAGACAGCAAAATTAATTTCCCAACAATAAACATTTAAGCCCTAAATTCTTGTCAATGACCTATGTGTCTCTCAAAGCACTAAGGTTTATTCTGCGTTTCATACAGTTAGGAAAATGCAGACAAAATTTCCGCTACCTGTTACTGTGATTAAATAAATACCACCTCACTTCATTTTGTGAATTCTGTCCTCATTTTATTTAGCAGGACTGAACACTGCACTTAGAAAAACAGACACACCTGAAAATATATTCAACCAGACTGTATTTATCCCACCTGTTAGTTTCAAGGTGAAATTTCAGATTTTAAAATTGTAGTTCCCTCCGATGATTACCAAAATAGGGGTGTAATGATATCCTGCATTTATGATTATTGATGCACCTTTTTATAGATTCATTTTTATGTTGAACTACTTATTTTATATGCATTGATGAGCATAATTGTAATTAGTTGTCTAGTTTGGTAAATGAGTATCTGAGATAATTTATGAGTGTTTCTAATTTTTAGTTCAGAGTTGACATTTTGATATTGACTTGAGTATTTTACATACCTTGCTGGATACATTTGATAACTCACATTTACAATGAAGAATAGTTATGGAGACATAATAGCATACATAAATAGCTACAGATATTTATAAACATAAACGTAAGCCTTGAGTTTATTCATTCAATATTTTTCTTCTTCAAAGTGTAGTGAGTTTCTACTGCCCTAAAAGGACTCTCCAGCCTGGAAAGGAATTCCTAAAAATCTTTGTTTTCTTCAAGTTAAATTTATTAAAGTTATAAATTAGAAACCCAATTTCTCTTAAAGCTTTAAGTTCAATTTATAAATCTTGCTATTTTATTTATAAATCTAACAAATTCCATATAAAAAATAACAACCACTTTGATTTGTTTCTTTATTAATATTTCCGTGAACTCAACTGACCAAATCATCCTTAAACACTTAACATTACATAGAAAATTAAATTCCCTTAGACATTTCAGACTCTAATCATTTAATGCATCTGGTTCTCTCAAATACTTCAAACACCTAAGAAAATGTCTGAGGTTGGGTTCACCAATAGTATGCTCTGAGACAAGAATTCATGTAAAAGTGGTTTATTAGGAACATGTTGGTAGGGGAATGGAGAATCAGGGATAGAAAGGGAAGGAGACCATGTAAGGTGCAATACCAGCAAACGGCCAGGTAGGGCAACTCTGACTCAGTCCCACACAGGAGCCCTGGAGGTCACACGTAGAATTGTCCTAATTAGCAGCAAAAAATCTGGAGTGTTTATGCCGGCTGTGCCTAGTGGAATGGAAATTCCGAGAGGCTTCCAGCTTTGGCAGCCTGAGAGCAGCCCTTGGACAGAGATGTGGGTCCTGACCACAGAGAATGAAAGCCTGCCAGGACTCAGACCACACAAAAACGGTAAAGGGATCCAAGGGGACATGGGTGTCCACCCCTTCCACCACTCAGATCCATTTGTGCCTCTCACAAGTTCCTCCACTAATCCTTCCGGGTGGTGGCTGGTCACAATTTCTAGAAGAAAAGACTTTCAAGAGAAGGGTTAGTGGAGTAAGCTACTGCTGGTTGGTCCTCAGGCTGTAACTGATTTTCATCTCCCTCCTCTACTCTCCGTTTGAGATTCCCCTCATCCTAGGCCAGCGTTTGTCTGATGGGGTGCCCCAGACCATCATCTCTGAGGATCCTGAACCCCTGGTTACCATGCCCCTGTCACACCATAGTTGCTATGATTACCTGTTCACAGTTAAAAATCTAGAGCACTAAGAGATGCCCTAGTGGGTTATAGACATACTCCTCTCTGCCCCCAATACGTAGCAATAAAAATACCTTCTCATGATAACCTGTCAGTATATAAACTCCTTCTTCGCCTGCTGGTCCACTGGCAGGAGGAGACCAAAATGACCTGACCAAGTGGCCCTCATAGCTTTAGGTAGAGTGGAAATGTTATTGCATCCCCTGATGAGAGTGTCCTCCCCGTAAACCCTCACCAACCCACCAGACACAAAGCTGCAAGTACAGGAAGCACAAATTCCCCAAGTGCGTCACTGAGAGTGACAGTAAGAAGGGCCACTCTCAGCTCCAGCCCTTGGTTCCCAGACTCATGTATGCCACCTCTTAGAGAGAGCGCACATGTGATGGCTGTTGGTTCCAAGGTATATACTGCATCTCGAAGTACTTCAACCACACGGGGTATCATCTCTAAGCTGATGCCTTAACTATGTTTTTAAGAGGACACTCTAACATTCTTTCAGGTCAGGAGCTGGACCTGGTTCGTGGATGGGTTAGCTGAAAATGGACTGCTACTGCTCTACAACCCAACTCAGAAGTGACCTTGAAAATTAGTCGTGAGGGGAAATCCTCCCCGCAGGAAGAGCTGTCATTTTGTGTGAGGATAAAAGTGCCCTGAGAAGAGGATAAGACTAACGCAGCCTTGGCAGAGTGCTCAGGACCAAGATCAGATGACTGGGGAAAGAGGTTTGTGACATCGTAGGGCATACCAGTGGAGCCCTTTGTCCACTGTTGCACTCCTTAGCTGTAAAGTGGACCCCACAGTGTGAGGCAATCTTTCACAAGATCCCATATCAATAAATTAGGCATTTTGTGTGCCCTCTCATAGTGGTTTTGACTGAGACAATGTGGGCAGGAAACTTAAACCCATCCTGGCAGATACACCAGTCCTGGTCACAAAGAAGTCACTAGCACATATTTCCAGACTGGAAAGTGTCTAATATAATCAACTTGCCACCAAGTGTCTGACTGGTCTCCTCAAGGGATTGTACTATACCTGGAGGCCAGTATTAGCCTCTGCTGCTAACAGGCAGAGCAGTAGCTAAGTTAGCCTTGGTGAGAGAGATCCAGTTCTATGATGGGCCCACACATAGCCTCAATCTCTGCCAACAAAACTATTCCTTTCATCAGCCCACTGTGTGAACACTAGGACAGCCGAGGACCAAGGCTAGCTGACATCTAGGGGATGAGTCATATTGTTTACCTGGTTGTTTGTGCCTCCTCCATGGTGGATGCTCTCTGATGGGTATCAACATGTGACACCAAGATCCTCACACTTCGGATCACTCCCAAAGACCCATCCACATGCCTCTTCCCGAGGCTCTGTGCAGATAACTTCTTCTAGGATCCTGACAAAATAGACATCCCCCAGCCACTGCTCAGGAGTCCATGTATATCCTTACTTGTCTCTCCACATGAAGTGGAAGCCATTTCTGAGTAATGTTGTACTGCAGCAAGAGTCCATTGTTGGCTCACTCCAAGATGTGAAGACAACCGTCCATGAACCAGGCCCAGATTTTTTTCCTCCATTAGTTGGTCATAGGAAGCCCTTATGGAGCCATAGGTATTCGCTTGGGAGAAGAATGGATACAAGAGTGACAAGTGACATAGAGTCTGGACCACTTTTTGTGTAACTTACTTGTGCCTTCTAGACACACTCAGGCTCAGTCCTGGGTACCAATTTCGTTTTATCATGGATTGCTGATAGTGCTCACTCAAGTGCTCACTCAACTTTATGAGTTGGTGGGTCTGACAGCCTCCCAGCACCCAATTCATAATAGGCAGCTCTGATCACATATCAATTGATACCTCATTGTCAAATGCTCGGTGCCCAACAGCACAAGAGGAGCTTTCTCCAATGATGAATAGTTTCCTTCTGCAGGCGGCATGGCCTTGCTTCAGTAGCCCGAGGGTCTAACTAAGACTCTGTTACTGGGGCTTGCCGGAGGCAGTGTCTTTATCTACCATGGATACCGCTGGCATCATGGGATCTGATGAGCCATATGGCCCCAGTAGCAGGGCCACTTGTTCCACAGCCTGGACTGCTGCAAAGCCTTCTCTTGCTCTGGAACCCACTCAAAACTGACAGCTTGATGGCAGCCCTCCAATATGCAGGTACTGGCTGTCGGAGTGAAAATCACTGGGACCTGAAAATGGTAAAGGGATCTGAGAGGATAACTCAGAGTGCAGCCCTGACAGCATCTCCCATAGAAGGCAAAAGCTCCCTAAGCTCTTAAGTAATTTTTGTAGTTCTAACAAATCACAATTATAAATTATAAAAGATCAAATTTTCTTAAATGTTTCAATCATGTTAAAATCAGAGAATACTCAAAAAATTCAAAGATTATTACCACACCTGTATAAATATATCTTAAAATGTGAGTTATTTCTTCATCATCTCTCTACCTTTTTTTTAATACCTTCCTAGGGGAATGATGATTTTGAGCAGCTATGGTTAATTGGTTGAAAACTCAGGGCCAAAGAAACTCCAGACCATTAGGGGCATAGCTCCCACGGGTGCCTAACAAAATGCACCAGAAACTATTGAGATGGAACCTGCTGAAGGTTATCATTTATTTGCCAGGTCAACAGATTTTTCTATATTCATGTCCTTCAGCTCAGTTTTAAGCAATCACTTAACGTTTCAATTTCTTGAAATTCAATTCCTTTCCCCAAAATGACCCATCTGTTAAAATAAAGAGGAACTTCCTAAAGTTCCTGGGTTTCACTTCATCTTGTTGATAAAACCTTATTGTGTAACCTCCTGAATTAAGGCCTAGTATGTGCTAACAAGATTTTTACTTAATCAGTTCCTATTGTACCTTCTTTCTCTTTTTATTTTTATGCATCTCATTGGCCACCATTTCTTAACGCCTTTACTAATACAGAGAAATAAAAAATGTAAATGTAATTCTGCTATCATGCCTCATACCATCTGAAGGAGTAAATATATTACACAGACTATCACACATGGAACATAGACAGTCACAAACCCACTTGGAGATGGTACAAAATATAGAGTGTATAGTTCCTGTTAGAAATACTTGGAGGATATGAGAGGCCTGCCTCCCTTGGATAGGTATCTGGAAGTCCCCGCCTCCCTATCTGCCTGCCTCCTTCCTTCTCTTTTTCTCCCTAGAGTACCAGGTCCATCTTGCTGAAGTCCCTGGGGCCCAGGCTGGTAAGTGCTATTTTCACTTTGTGTGGAAAATCTCTTCACCCAGGGCCCCGACATGTTGCCTCCTCAAGGCCAGCGAGGCTCATTCACCTTGACCCCCTATATTTCAAAGAGAAGCATTTTTAAAACTACTTTTAGTGCAATTTTTATGCAGAGAAGAAATGATGCCTGGACGAAAGATGGGAAGAGATAAAGAGTGAAAGGAAGACCAAGAAGCCCCCATGTCTTTACCTCATCGCTCCCTTTAGCAGGGACCTCCTCAGTGCCAAAGCATCCTTACCCACCCCACCATGACGCAGAAGCCCCTGGCCCCTTCCGCCTCTCTGCCCAGCTCATTCAGAGGTGAGCCTGATTCATACAGCAAGAGTAAGAAACAAAAATGAAGAGCTGTGCTCCAACATGGCTAGATCTCGCCTCTAAGGGTTTTAAATGATCCCAGCCCTCCTTCCAGCCCTCCTAGGTAGTTTGGATTTATGGAGTGTTTCTACGATATTTTTTATGGATTCAGGACCTGCCTCCAATCTGAAACTCCCTGAGGGAACTTGCGACTTTTATTTACCCATCTCTGCCCAGCCAAACTGTTTGTTCCTCCCTGGCAAAATGTAAAGCACTTAGCTGTGTAATCCAAATGTTGCCTGGTCTCACTGCCTGGATACATACAATGAGAATGAGATAACATCACCTTTTAATGCCCAAATTATTATAACACCTAGGGCCTTTTACCAGGTTTCCTTTCTCAGGTATTTCCAAGAATCTACACAGAATAAAGACATGTCCCACAGGCTGTCCAGCTTGAAGCTTGCTGCCTTCACCGGTGATCTGGCTTGGACTGCTGTTGTCCACTTCCTTCCCTGCAGATTACTTCCTGTCAAATCCGTATCCACATCCTTAAGCTGTTGCTCTTCTCCCACAATGCACTTTTCTCCAAGCAAGGGCATAGACCCTTCCTGAATTTCCCACAGTGATAGATGGGACACAGCTTGCACATTTAATAAGATGTCTTCGGGAACAAATGACAGAAACCCCAATTGAAACTGACAAGCCAAAAAGGGAGTTTATGGCTTCCCATAGCTGGAAAAGTGCAGGCACATTCTTAGTTTGGGCATGGCTGGATTCAGAGGCTCCAAGACTGTCCTCAGAATTCAAACTCCCTTTCTTGGCTCTATTGGGCTCTGTGTACTTTAATCTCCAAGTGGAGGCCCCAGCAGCTCCAGACTTGTTCATCCCAGTTATAAGAGGCTGACTTTTTCCCAATAGTCCTCGCAAGTTCTAGGGCTGGCTCTGATTGGCCCAGCTTGGGTCATATGCTCAGCCATGAGCCAATCACTATGGCCAGGGGTGCACAGTACTCTCATGGGCCAGGTCTGTGTCACGTGCACACCCATAAAGCCATGGGATGGGCCAGCCGTGTCTGAAACCCACGGAATACGCACAGAATCCAATAGCCTGAAGGAAACGGAAGGTGCTATTACAAGAAAAGGGTAAAATGAATATTGGGAAGGCGAAAACAACAGGTTTCTACTACCCTTGGGGATAACAGAAAGGAACTGCAATACAGAAATCCATTGAAACTGCATTCTACAAATGGCTGCTTTCAGAATTTATAAGCACAGATCACTCCACCTGCGTTCCTACTCAGCCATGAGGCCCAGAGAAAAGCAGTTTCTCCATGCCCTCCTCCAGGCCAAGGCCCACTTTCCTAGTACTTATTCCCTGTCCCAGGATTCACCTCTTCCCAGGATCATCGGTGGCGGGAAGATCTACTCCCTTCAGGGAAAACTCCATTCTTGCCAACAGTGTAGTCTGGCCATAGTACTCCAACAAGACGTTCATCGACAAACGTTGGATGCCCCAACATCTGGCTTATTCAGTCTGAAATAACACCACGAATGGGACACCAGCATCTCAGGCCACATCGGGCTTAACCAAGCCAAGTCCAGGGCCTTTTCTCCAGAAGAAGATTAGGCCTATATGTCTTCTCTTTTCTCCAGATCTATGTCAATAGCTACTTGACTAGGAAACCTTATCTCCCTAAGAACGAGCGATAAGTTATTGGTCTGGAATTGTCCGGATGAAGTGGTTTGGGGGATAATTCACTTGAAGCACTTAGCCTTCAAGAGCTCAAGAAACATTGGATATCAGTCTTTTCAATTACAATAAAAATATCCAGGCAAGGGCTACGCTCTGGTAGAGACTAATGCAATGTTGAGGGTGGAAAAGCCTCCAGGTAGGAGAATGGAAGGAGAGAGGGATGAGGAAGAGGCCCTTGAGGATGGCAAGAGAAAGATGGAGTGCAGCAGCTGCTCGGCTGCTCCTTGGAGGACCCCCCACCCCCTAGAGCCCCAAGGCAGCTGTTGTCAGCCCCCAGAAGGCCCCCACGGCCAAAGCCCAGAATGGAAACAAGGCTGCTTAGGGCAGTCCAATCCGCAGAGGCTTTAACCCTGATGCCGCAGGATCCATGCATCTTTCCACAATGCCACCATCCACACGACAATCAATTCCACGAGCAAAGAGTCAAAAAGATCTCTTGCAGCTTTATACTTATATTTGCGGCATTCTAAGTCAGGTGTCAGCATCTTAGGGACTGCCAAATACTTGTTTCTGAAATTATCTCCTAGACTCTTTAAACTCATCAGTAGAAACACAGTGATGATAAACATTTTTATAGTAGTCTTTCACTCAAGACAAAGATCAAAAGTATATATAATCAATGAGAAAAGGAAGTGTTTCAAGTGATAAAAAATAAGAGTTGTTCTTAAGTATACTTTGGTTTTGATTTTTTTTTTTTTTGGTGGGGAAGATTAGCCCTGAGCTAACGTCTGTTGCCAATCCTCCTCTTCTTGCTGAAGAAGATTGGCCCTGGGCTAACATCTGTGCCCATCTTCCTCTACTTTATGTGTGGGACACCTGCCACAGCACGGATTGATAAGCAGTGTGTAGGTCCATGACCGGGATCTGAACCCACCAACCTCGGGCCGCCAAAGCGGAGCACAGGAACTTAACAACTACATCACCAGGCCGGCCCCTTGATTTTATTTTTAATAGCTCAGCTATGATACTCTGACTTCGCCTGTGCAGATACTCAGAGCAAAGCCCTCAAAAGTATCAGAGCCGCTTCACAGTAGAGGATCTTCATGCCCAAACCGCCTTCCACCGTTTGCACCATGCCTGGGCACTCGTTCTCTTGTTCCGTCCCTTTCATGAAGGTTGAGGTTTGCCAAAGGAGTCCTCAGAGTCCTCAGCACGGTGCTTATAATCCGGATTTTGAACTCTGGCACCTGGTTATGGGGAGCAATGTAAATAGCCACCCATGGGAATAACGGCATTTCTCTTTTATAGCACACAATGCCAGATAATTGGGGTGTTTCTGAGAAAATAAACTGCTTTTGATAAAGGTATGATTAAACTAATAAAGCACTAATATTAACTAATTACTAATTTAAGCAAAGAAAAACATATTTTGGAGAGGTGAAGCACACACACAGTCATAGAGTCATCAACTGCTCATAAACAACACTTAATATGATCCTGATTTTCCCCGTTAAGCTAATTTAAAGGGAAACCTCAAACTCTCACCTTCATAAACAAAACTTTGTAATTTGAAAGAGTCTAGAACTTGACAATGATCACGTTACTTAAAATTAAACTGCAGTTTTTGCTTTTCTTGGAGTAAAAAGCTTTCAGAACTTTCTCAGAGAGAAAAAGTGTTGATTTCCCCCTCTCAGCGTCTCGGATGAGCTGTCTCGGTCCGCCTGCTCCCTCGGTTCCTTCTGTCTTGTGTGTGTGCTGAATATCTTGTTTTCTGCTAGAAGAGTTACTTCCAACCCTGTCCACCCACACCTGCAGATCCACGCACGTTCATAGCTCAACGATGGGGAGCCCAAGCATGTGCCATGAGGAAGGCCGTTTACAGCCCAATTTCTACCAGGACCGCTGAGATACAATTAATTCGTGGGATCGAAGGTGGACTTCCCACTAGCACGTCAGTCGTTGTTCAGATACTTACATTTCACAAACAGAATCTATAGCCTGGTGAGAGCATTGTTGCTTACACGGAGAGCGGGGCCATCTGCCGCAATACTGAAATTTTCAGGCATTTTAGGTGACAAGATTGAAGAATCTCTTTGTTTGTGGATTTCAGGTGAAGTCTTCCAACGGGGCTCCGTGACTGATCCGGGTTTGAGCTCTTTATAATGTCCCCAGATGGGCCCTGGCAGGTGAGACTGCATGTCACAGCAATTAGAAGATCATCTGGTATAAACTGTCCAGAAACCTCGGGGCAGAGAGTCCCTGAGCACAGGTTCAGCAGTGGAAGAAAATCCAGCTCTCTGTTCTAGAGGCAGAGGTTTTAATTTTTCCCTAAAGGGTGTATGGAGAAGCCTGAGCTGGTGTATTGAATTAAGAATATGCAGATTATGACCTTCTGAATGAGGAGGCACAAGCCATCAACACGGGGGCAGCAGGTAGCTCCCTCAGCATGCGAGCTCCTAGCCAGGGGAAGTGAAACCCCACCGAGTCGTCCTGATTGACGGCAGTTTGAGTACACGGACACAAGGGAAGCAGTCACAGGATTTATTCCTCACAGATCCCAGAAGCGAAGGGGCGCAGTTGAGCCGGGGATGGGGCAAGGGGAGGCGGGAAGGGCAGTCCTCCGTCCCAGGTCCCCAGCGAGCAAGAGATGGAGAGCCGGGTAGCAAGCACCTGTTACTTATGAGGTGGTTGGGGCAGAGGTCACTAACTTTTCAAGGCTTAATTCTAAGTGGTTCTTTTAAAAGGTGCCCCGGGAAAAGTAAAGTGGAAACTTACGGCAAGCATCATAAACTCGAATCCTTGTCTAAACGTCCAGGCTCTGGGTGTGAGCAGGATTAGCCTACTGTGAAATGCCTAGGCAGCAACTCGGAGAAACAAAGTTGTTTTCCTCAAAAGTTGTTTTTCCCATCACAAGGGGTCATCTTAGCAGCTCCCGTCTCAGTTATGACGTGAGGAAATCTCAGCGTGTGTATACTAATCACAGAAACGCACAGATATTCTCTGAATCCAATTTGGGTCATTAAAACAATTAGGCTTGTACAGCGGCTCTTTTCAGCCCCAGGGTGACCAGCTGTCTCACTCCTCAGCCCAAATCCTGGACGCTCTTTGTCTAGGAAAGACTTCGTCCACCCTGGGAATTCTCTGATTTACTCCCATCTAGGTCCACTGGTCTTGACCAAATGCTAGGTGTTCCTAATTTACGGTGCCAACCTTTTTAGAGGCGCTTTAGGAAATGTAAGGTTTGTCCATTTCTCTGGTGGCCAAAGACAGAGCAGAGAAGAGACGAAACCAGAGTCAGCGTCGATAGCTGCAGGTGCAGGCTTCCACGCAAAGTTCCTGGAACTCCAGCCCTGCCGGCTTTTCCAGCCCTCTGTAGGTGCGCATTATCCCGGCACCCACGGAAGTATTTGCAGAAAAAAATATTCCCCCGCACCCTCCCTCTAGGGTAGTGCTGAGCCCATTAAACTTTCTTCCAGCAGTATACAAAGTAATCTAAGGGATTCTGGTAGGAAAAAAATCCCCGATTCTGCTTTATGTTTACCCAGATAGCCCTAGAGCTCGTATGCTAATCAAGCGCCCAGGACAGCCTTAGGTATCCCATAATTCCCCAAGGGGCACCTGCAAACACTTTTATAGCTACGTTGTCCTCTAAATGGGTCTGCATCTTTCTAGGTATCTCTTGTAATGCTAACCTGTTTGGCACTGCCCAGAAATTCTAACATTTCTACCATTTTAACTAATCCTAAGGGATTAAATCACACTGCATGATCTTCCTGCCAACAAACAGCATTTCAACCAGTAACTTATGAAAAAAGATTCTCAGTTGATAGGCGAAGCCCATCCCTGGTGATCTATGAAGCTGTCAGTCCAGATGGAGACTCTTCCACTAATTCCTCAGAATTATAAGAGCAAGAAGATAGGGAAAATCATCCAGTTAAATGACAATTCCAATTTGTATATCTTATAATATTTTTGCATTTGTGATATGATTCGACACTAAAAACATAACTCACCTAATCTAAATGAAATTTTTCAGGATGGTATCCCCAATATTTTATTTTTGCGGCCTGGTTTAGTAAACTCCCAACCACTTTTTCTTTGGAAAAAAAAAGTTTCTCCTTATGATCTGAGACATTAATTCTGTTTTTAGAGGTTTTAGATCATTTCCTCTAGGTGTTAATCAGTTCTGGCCATATGGCGAGGGTAAGGTAATTCGTTATTACTTTATAATGAATGCCCTTAATTACATTTTCAGTAGGAATATTAGTCCTTCTGTTTGTTTGAGTTCCTAGGAGCTGCAGGCAACGTGATCTGACTTACATGGAGGACGAGCTCCAGCCCACTTTCTGTAAACTCGCCTTAGGATTCTAATCTGAGCAGACAGGAGCAGGTGGGGATAACGAGCACAGAGGGGGCTGCCCATTATACTGCCCCGACTGGCCCCTCTTTCACCTCCGGTCTGCTCCAGGCACTTCGTACTTAGTTCTGACCTCGCTTGTGGTCATGCCAATCTGGTGGTCAGGACAGAGGCGCCCATCCTATTTCTGAACCCTCCAGCTGCCTCTAGGGATAGGTCTGACTCGATTCCAGTTATTGGTGGTGAATTGTTGCCCTTCTTGACAGCATCCAGGAAAGGTCATTACTTTTCCAAAATGCAAGTAGGACCTCACAAGCCTCAGCCTTGAAGAGTGTTCCTGGGAGTTTCCAGGCCCTTAATGTGAATGTGAAGAGCTCTTGCCCAGTGGGGAGACACTGAAGGGATCTTTGCCCTGGAGAGAGAACACTCGCTCGCTGTTTGGGTCTTCTCTGACGGAGAACGAGGCCCGTTTACCATGGCCACAGGAAGACGTAGGGTAAGTTTATGATTCTAAGATGGAGCCATTGCCATTTTAGTCAATCAGTATCATCTCTTGAGAATTCATTCATTTATCCAACAAAGATTTGTGGCTGTCTATTGTCCGTCTGGGCACTGGGCTAAAGGACATTTAAGGGAAAGAGACGGAGGCAGGTTCACTGCCCTAAAGAGACTGGGAATCTCCTTGGGAGAAGAGTCCTCACGAAGCAGCCCACTGAGTCTTCTGTTAACCCCTGAGTCACGCTGACTAGAAATTTTCCAGCATAAACAAATTGTATGTTTCTATCCATTAAGGTGAAGGAGAAGTTCTGTCCTGTGCTCTTCTCTATTCAGGAGCCTTGGGCTTGACCCCAGACAAGGTCCTGCCCTGGACAGAAGTCAAGAGGAGGCCTCCATTGTGGTCGCCATTTGGCACAGGGCCAAGCGCCTTCCTTACGCAGGCCCTGCACCTGCTCTCTGTCTCCCACCCTGGGTCCCTCCGTCCCTGTGCATAACGACCCAGGCCTTTGACTCCTCGCTTGCCTTTGATCTCTGACACCTCCTCACCCCTCAGGCTTTGCTGGGCCTGACTCTCCAGACCCCCCTCCTGCTAGGCATGCATTTTTGGTAGAGGTATGAGCCCTTTCTTTGGATTTGTCTCCGTCTCATGTCCAGCTCCACTGGGACCACAGGCTTCCTTGTCTAGCTTCCTGCCACAAACTTGCTTTCTTCCTGTTTTCCAGATACTGGCTCCTTCCAGTTGCCCACATTCTGATTGTGGCACAGTGCCCAAAACTGACACATGCCACAGGCTCGGGGTATCTTCTGGGCCTGTCGTTTGAGAGCGGAATAGGGCTTAAAGGCCTTTGCCCGGGAACAGCTGCATGAACTGACAGGTCAGCAGGAGGGTGATATCTATCTGCCTGCTGGGAAGGGCTCAGCTGCAGGCGGCCCTGATTGGTCCGCTCCCAATGTAGGGAAAGCCTATTTAGCATTAAAAGACGAGAAAAAAGAACAAGAAAACACCTCCTAGGCCAGAGGTATTTTGATGCGAACCAATGAAATTAGTCTTTGAACTATGGCTGTGAATGATCATTAAATGACATATATGTGTTTAAAAGAGATGAGAAAAGATTATCACCGCCTGTCCCATCTTTTGAAGGAGGCTAAGGTGGACGGGTGGAGCATATGGGGTAGATCTCATTTAAATCTACTTAAGTCACTAGAACGTACATCAAAGTCTTCACAGTAGTTGTATGGCACTATGCGTTCCATATGATTCTTCCAAAATTCAGAATATTCTGAATTTTTTAAGTAAAAGAATATAAATATATAGAGATGTTGCTTTCATAATAAGGTTTTTTAATTATATTTTATTTAAAATGTTAAAGTAAGATCATTCAAGGTGCTTTTCCTCTGGCTCGGCGTCTGATACATTTGGAGAAGGCTGCGGGTGAAGCCGGGGTCAGGGGGAAGAGCCTGTTTGAAGGAGAAGATGAAAAGGGAGAGTCCACACTGGGACCCAGTGGAAAGAGACAGAGCCAAGAGAGACGTCAGCTGGAAGTGAAGTAAGAGGAAAGACTGTGCCAACTTACCAGTGAGGGTGAGTTGAGATGACACCGAAGTGCAAAGCAGTGCGGTTACCACTTGCTTTGCTTGGCAGAAGGTGGGCAAGAATCTGTTGGGAGACAGGCTTATAACCCATCCACATGGTTTAGGAAAAATGTGATGGAATTTGACGTGTGAGATATATCTAGAGATTAAGACTTGGCTCGACTACCGTGGATCATTTGTCTTCTGTTCAAAAGAAGGATGACATCTATGTGTATGTTGTGGTTCGGGATAAATGGTAGGTGCAGCCTACATGCACGGCCCCTCCCGTTTGTGCACGACGATGGGGAGGGGAAAGGGCGCTTCTCCAAATACTGCGTGGTCCTGGGGATCATTCGAGATTCTAAGCAGCAAGAGGTCAGGGAAGTCCCAGCCACATAACAATGAATACTAGGTTTTCAAAAACAGTTCCTGAACATTCACCAAGTCACTTTTGTTTGGTTGGTTGCTTGCTTGCTTGCTTTTTTTTTTAACCTACAATATTCTTGGCTACTTTCCCTTAGCCTTAAAGCTAATTAGATTTGGTATTATGAAAGGATGCTTCGGCTTAACCAGGCCATAACCATTACAATTTTATCGTATCATAAATTACTGAGAATAGTGGCAAGAATTAGCAAATACAAAATGACAATAGGTCATGTGCAATTAAAAAAATTTTCCCAAATAGATTTTACGTTAACATTGAACATTCTAGAGTTACAATCTCTATTCTGTGGTTGGTGCATGTGAGTTCAAAAAAAAGAATTAACTATTGTCAAAGGAATGTGGATTTTTAAAATATATTTTTTAATTAATAAACTGTATTTTTTAGGTTTTAGATTCACAGCAAAATTGAGCAGAAAGTACAGAGAGTTCCCATATACCCCTCCCCCTACGCATACACAGCCTCTCCCATTATCAATATCCCCCAGCAGAGTGGTACTTTTATCACAACTGAGGAACCTACATTGACACATATAATCACCCAGAGTCCGTAGTTGACATTAAGGTTCACTCTCAGTGTTGTATGTGGTATCATTTGGATGTATAAGGACATGTATCCACCATTACAGTATCATACAGAGTCGTTTCACTGCCTGAAAATCCTCTGTGTTCTGCCTATTCATCCCTGCCTCCCCGCTAACCACTGGCAACCGCTGACCTTTCTACTGTCTACATAGGTTTGCCTTTTCCAGAATGTCATGCTGTTGGAATCATACAGTATGTAACCTTTTCAGATCTGCTTCTTTCACTTAGTAATATGCATTTAAGTTTCCTCCATGCCTTTTCATGGCTTGATAGCTCATTTCTTTTTAGTGCTGAGTAATAGTCCATTGTCTGAATGTACCACAGTTTATTTTTCCATTCATCTACTGAAGGATACCTTGGTTGCTTCCAAGTTTTGGCAATTAGGAATAAAGCTGCTATAAACTTCTGCGTGCAGGTTTTTGCAGGGACATAAGATTTCGGTTCAGTTGGGTAAATACCAAGGAGTGCAATTGCTGGATCATATGATAATAAAATATATTTTGTACAAAAAGTATTTAACCAAAATTAAAATTGAAATTGTTTCTAAATATATTTAAAATATTTCAGACAAAAAGGCATAAAACAAGACCCTTCATACACAGCATTCTTGCCTAGCCCTTCCCAAGCTCCCTTCCTCCTCAAGATGTAACATTATCCTGAATTTGTTGTTGACCCTTCCCTTGTATTTCTTATACTTTTACTGTTTATATATGTATTCCTAAACAACATGCAGTAGTTTTTCCATGTTTTTAACTTTATATAAATGGTATCATGTGTGCACTCTCTCGCAATCTGTCTTCCTCCTCTGCCTCCCTCCACCAATACTAGGCTTATAAAACTCATCCATATCGAAGTGGTGCAATTCTGATTCATTCACTTTCATTGCTATGTTGTGTTCCATTCTGTAAACATACCACAATCTGGCTTTCTATTCTCTTGTTGATGAACACTTAGATTGCTACCAGATTTTTGCTGTTACAAACAATGCTGTTATAAATATTCTGGTACATGACTCCTTGGGCACATCTGGGGCTAAGTGCTACTCAAGGTATGGTCCTAGAACAACACCTTGCTTCCTTCATCAATAAAGTCTTACTGTAAAACTAATGTCAGTTTCACTAACTAGTGTTGCTTCATGATGAAGTTGATTTATGACATTCTGGTACAAGCCCTTCTTTCTTACTGCAGAACTGGATCTCTGAATAGCACTGCTCTCGGGCATATATCTAGGAATGGAATTATTGGCTCAGGTGGTAAATGGTCTAATTCCTAAATAATGGCTCCCCAGAGCTTAACACCTCACATCAGAGTATGAATTCCCATAAATCTGAAATACCAAAGCACAGGTCCACCTCAAATGTAGCAGGGCCTGGGGCAAAAATACAAATGCAAACCCACATACTGTATGTCTAAATATTTGAAGTTATAAGTCATGCCAACACCCTGTTAAATATGTTCTTTCATCCTACCGTGACAACTAGACCTTCATAAAACCCGGAAGGTGAGGTTCAAATTTAGAATTCCTCCACTTCTCGAAGTTCCTTCTGCAGTGTGGGTGGCTGACGAGAGCTGTCCCCTAGCCCCTGACCTGCAGCCCGCCCCTCCTCTCTTCCCACCCCCTGCTCCATCCTGTACCTCAGAAGGCCTCCTATGCATGTGTATAGACACCCAACTGCATGTCTAAACTCCATCTACACTCCTGCAAACAGCCACGCCTTAGCCACCTTGGGAGAACACGTCTGTGTGCAGGGAAGAGCCAACCCAAGCCCTGGAAGTGAACTCAGAGCTGCCTGTACAGAGAATTCCACATCCCAGCTCCTTGGTCTAGTGGGAGGAGACAGGCTCCATGGGCACATCCTCTTGGTTTTGGGTACCCCTGTCCATTTGGGGAGAGGTAGAGCCATAGGAGGGCCAGGGCAGGGGCCTCTCTTGCCGGGACATAAGGACCTTGTTTTTGCAAGGTAGGGCAAACATTTGTTTACCACACATTAGCTTTTTCATCTCCATGTGAATTGCCTGGGAATTTATTACTTTCAATGTTTTCAAATTTTTAGTGTTTTATTGTTCATAATACTCATTGAGAAAAAAAAATCTCTGATATATCTGTATTTGTTTCCCCTTTTTAATTCTTTATTTTGTCTGTTTTTATCATCTTTTGTGTTTTCTTGATCAATCTTGCCAGTTTCTATCTTATTAATCTTTTCAAAGGATCAGCTCAGCTTTTGGTTTTGTTAATCTCCTTTATGTTGCTGTTTTCTCCATTTTGTTGACTTCTTTAAGGGTTCATTTTATTTAACCTTTCTTGTTGCCTGATAAATTTATTTTGAGCTAAAAATTTTCCTCTAAATTCTGCTTGGGCAGTTTCCCACAAATTTTGACAAGTAGTGTTTTCATTATTGCCTAATTCTACATATTTCTTATTTTTTGTGAATTCCAAATCCTTTTTAAATCCACGATTCTTTAGCAGCATGTTATTTATTTTCCAAGTAGGTGGGCCTCTTTAAGAAGTCCATTTGTTATTACTTTTAATTTTATTGCAATATGGTTAGAAAACATTCTGTTTGATATTGATCCTTTGAAATGCATTATGACTTCCTTCATGCTTATCATATGGCCTAGACAAATCTAGAAAAATCTAACCTCCCAAAACTAATTTAAAAAGAAGTGGAAAGCCTAAAGAGTCCTATACATGTTAAATATATTGAATTAATTGTTTAAAATTTTATCTCAAAGAGAACACCAGGTCAAGATGCATTGCTGCCATGTTGCCCAACTCAAGATGATTTATAGGTAAATTCTGCAAAAATTTCAAAGAACAGAAAATTCCATTTTAAGTAAACTCCTCTGGAGAGTAGAAAAAGAGAACGTGTAACTACTCATTCTTTGAACTCTTATAACCTTGATACCAAAACCAAACAAGAACAGTACAAGAAATAAAAATTATAGGCATCTCATTTTTTAATATAGATGTAAAAATTCTAAACAAAATATTACCAAAACAAGTCCAAAATGCATTTTAAAAAAGATAATTCACCATAAGCAAGTTGAGTTTACCCCTGGAATGCTAGAATGATTTAACGTTAGAAAACCTATATTTATCTCTCTTTGTCACATTATTTGATTAAGAGATTAAAATCATGATTTTCTCAGTTGATATAGAAAAAGATTTATAAAGCTTAACATTATTCACCATTAAATTCTTTTTAAATAATGGGGGGAGACCTTTCTTAACCTGATAAAGGGTATCCACAGCAACCATTATATTTAATGGCAAATGTTGAAGGCATTCTCTCTAAGATTGATAATAAGACAAGGATGCCTTCTGTCAACACTTCTATTCACAATTGTGCTGAAGGTTCGGCCAGTACAGTAAGGCAAGAAAAGAAAATAAGAGTTACAGGAATTAGAAAGAGAAGAAAAAAAATATCCTTAACCACTGACATGCTTGGTGTAGAGCCTCATGATACATACTTTTTAACAAGCATCCCAGGTGATTCTGAAGTTGGTTGCCCACAGACCACATTGAGAAACATTGACTTAGATATTACAAAAATAAGGGAACTTGTGTGGCGGATGGATATGCGGGATCAAAATTTGCCACCCCAGAATGTATCTCTTTGGCTTGATTACTTTTAAGAACAAAAGACTCAGAAAGAAACTTTGACCTTCCCCCTAACTGCCTAAAAGAATTTAAGATAGAAGGCCTGTTTCAGGCAGGAGCTAATACCATAAGATAATTATGGTACAGTATAAACTAGGTGTGATAGACAGGGAGGAAACTAGCAAGGCCCATTTGATCAAAGTCCTCCCCATGTCCCATTGTTTTTGCAAGGTAGGGCAAACATTTGTTCACCAAACATTAGCTTTCTCATCAACATGTGAATTGCCTTCCTCTCCTTCGAAGTCCCAAACTACTACCCCCAACATCCTCCTTTGTCTTTAGCCGAAGATGGTATTTAAGGTGATGGCTTCAGCCATTTTTGGGAATTACTCAGTTTTCCAGGGTTTCTCCCATGTATACGTTTTATTAAACTATGTTTGATTTTCTCCTGTTACTCTGTCTCGTGTCAGTTTAACTCTTAGACCAGCCAGAAGAACCTAGAGGGTAAAGGAATATTTCTTCCTCCCCTATATGGGCAGAACTCTATCTGGAAGAAATGGTCAAATTCTCCAAAATGTGTACTTATTGATAAAAAGAGGCAAAGGAAGAAATGCTTGAGAGATCAGTTTTATGAAACTACAGGACTTCAGAAAGAGATCAGATCCTTCCTGTTGGAATTTAGGCAATGCTCATTTTCTGACAGACCAGGACATTATGGCCTTCAGACAAATATAACTGGAAAAATCTGCTTCTTTTTAGTTTTTGAACCACTCATTGTTTTGACCAGCCTTAAAAAAAAGTCCTGCAGGATGTTTCCACTTAGTAACCAGCAATAAATGTATCTTTTGTCTGTCACCATGTAAGAGCAAATTGGTTTTGAATATGCTTCTTTGATTGTGGCCTGGTGAACCTTACTCTTCTCCTCTCATCATGTTCCTATATCCACTCTCATTCTTAACCTGTTGTTTTTCTTCCTCCTTTCCTGGCTCCAAACCCCTCCATTCTCCCCTTTTCCCAAGAAACTGTTGATGATTTTTTCCATTCTGCAGTCACAGATGCCCCCAATAAAATGCCCTACAATTCTTGCTCCTACTTCCAGTGCGTTATCTCCCATCCTTTCAAACTCCAGTGAAAAGTTTTTGCCCATTCCTACATAGGGAGCTAGTGAAGGAAAATGAGATCTTTCTACCCAGAAAGACAAGTACCTGTAAATTACAAATAAGTAACCAGAAAATGTGTCAATAACTAGCCCCCTCCCGTTGCCTACTGAATGCCTCCAGTAATTACTCTATGTGGACTTAAATTTACACAAGAGCTGGTTATGACTTCCCTTTTAAATTGCAAAGAAAGGCAAAATAAATCTCAGTGTGAAGTTGGCCTGTCACTTTATGACATAAATAGCCCTATTTCCTGGCTACTATGAGGCATCATGTCCTGCTAAGAGTCCTGGGTAGAAGGCCTCTTGGGTAAACATGGCTTTGCTTTGGCAAATGCTGTTGTTGATCTACTCTGGGTTCGGAGCTTAAGGGCTTAAGACTCATTCTTACCTTGCAGAAGCAAAGGGTTTTTTGTGTGTATGGAAAAGAAAATATCTTTAACATTTCGGAGACACTATAAAAAAAATCCAGGTCCAATGTAACTGGCAAGAGGCAGTACATAAACGGGATTCTAGAATGAATACAGAACAAAATCCCAGTCTCCAGAGTACTAGTTACTATGAAATGATAGATGATGTTCAGGCTTGACAGGGTCTCGGTATAAACCATTCTTACATTCCCAGGTACAGAGCGAGTCTAAACACTCAGAGGGCTATTCCATTCTATTTTGGCCCCTAAAACAGAAGAATTGAAGAGGAAAACAATGGCAGGGTCTATGTACCTGTTTTCAAATACAGAGTAGCAGAAAACCCAGCTCAAAGGTTTTTCCAAACAAGGAAATATATTTATTCACAGAAGGAGAAGTTCAGAGATAAAGCAGGCTTCAGGTTGCCCTAATGATGTTAGCAAGGGCCCAGTTCTTTTCAAATCCCTGCTTTGCAATCCACGCTATCTTCACTTTGAAGCTGGTTCTCCTCGTAGCTGTAGAATGGCTGCCAGTAACCACTGGAGCTTCTCGATGAAGAGGGTGTAGGACTTTCTTGGACATCACAAGCAACCTCTCTTCAAGGCTCTGTAGCCAGAACTTGGTCACATGTCCATTCCTCTAACCAATTCCTGGCAAAAGGGAACACATTCCCCTTACGTTATTCTAACGCGGGGCAAGGTCCGCCTTGATACATGGCAGTGTAGGGGAGGGAGGAGGCTTGAACAAAACCAGGGCTTTGATAAAGGAAGAAGGGAGAAATGCTGAGGAGGCCACCAACAGTGTCCCCTACCTAGAGGCAGAGTCTGTGCTGAGTAGGAGTATGAAGTTGTTACATTAAAAACAGAAAGACATTGAGGCCCCTTCCAACTAGCAGATTCCAAGAAGCCTAGATAATTCCTCATCGTAAATCCATTTGTCCATCAAATGTTAGCTCTATATATCAGGGCTCTGTGCAGGTCCTGTAGAGATGCAAAGACGAATAAAAGTGGTTCTGCCTCAATAGTTTCTGAAGCAGTGAGAGCCATCTGATGTGTCTGTAAGGAACCATAAAAGTCAGAACCCCTGTGTAGAAGGTTCACTCTCCAATAGGACTTCCAAGGAAGGAGATCACTTCTGAGCAAGTTATGAGGGACAGCAGCAAGAAGAAAGTGGCATCTGAGCCAAGGCTTGTGAGAGATCAAACTGTACATGCAAATGTATGAGGGACAGGTGTTCCTGGGGGAAGGGAGGGAAACGGGAAGAAAATTAAAAGACATGATGAGAGTATTATCTGCCTTTTTCTTTTCTTTTTTTTAGTGTAAATCACTCTAGTGTAAACTCTCACCAAAAGGGGAAAATATCCACCTTGCCATCCTAGTGACTACTCTGGATATTCTCCTACAGACCCACTCTCCACCCTCCATCTTGTTCTGTGGCCCCAGAGCCCGGCTCTTAAGGACTGCATCAACCAGTCCCCTTGCTCCTGGCTTTAGATGGTTTCAGCTAAAAGAAGGCTCAGGCAGGAGATTACAGAGCGGAGGAAAGAGAGCTGGAGGTACTACTTCTCCAGCGTGCTCCTTGCCTCATTGTAGGTTGGCAGTGGCCACATTCCTTTACTAAAAGTCATGGCTTCCCTTGAACAGCCCCTCCCTGTAACTAGTTTCCGGTCACTGCTGCCTTCCTGTTCACCAAGTTGTAATAGCGACTTCCCAGAATTACTAGCCCTGGGTGCTTTGTCATCATTTGTTGGTTTCCCTTCACACTGTCAACACCTTTATATAAAAGTCTCTTCATTAAACTCTCCCCAGTCACCACATTTTAGCATCCTACCTGCTTCCTGCCAGCACCGTGACTGACAGGGAGACCTTCATAGTCAACTGAAGTTAGCCAATGATTTTTTTTAAGCTCCTTTGTCTGATGTTTATTTCTTGGTTCTAAGTGTCTTATTTCCTCATCTTCAAAGAGTCACATTATTGATAAACTTCCCATCAGACCTATAAGTTGTAACTCTTTCACCTCTACCCTGAGGAGCTAGATATATCTTTCAAAATGTTTGAACTGCACAGTGACAGAAGGAAAAATAGATAAAAATTGGATTTCATCAAAATTAAAATCTTTTGTGCTGCTTCATCAAGAAAATGAAAAGACAACCCACAGAATGGGAGAAAGTATTTGCAAATCATATATCCAATAAGAGATTTGTATCCAGAACATGTAAAGAATTCTTACAACTCAATAAGAAAAGATAACTCAATTTTAAAATGGGCGAAGGATGTGAATAGACATTTCTCCAAAGGAGATATACAAATGGCTAATAAGCACATGGAGAGACACTCAACATCATTAGCCTTTGGGATATGCAGATCAAAGCCACAGTGAGATACCACTTCATATCCACTAGGATGGCGATAATGAGAAAGATAATAAGTATTGGTTAGGATGTGGAGAAATTAGAACCCTCATGCACTGCTGCTGGGAATGTAGAATGGTGCCAGCCACTTTGACACTTCTTCAAAATGTTAAACATACAGTTACCATATGACCCAGCAATTCCACTTTTTGGTATATATTCAAAAGAAATGAAAATATGTGTCTATACAAAAACTTGTACACAAATGTTCATAGCAGCATTATTCATAATAGCCAAAAAGTGGAAACAACCCAAATGTCTATCAACCGATGAATGGATAAATAAAATGTGGTATGTCCATACAATTGACTATTATTGGGCATAAAAAAGGAACGAAGTACTGAAACATGCTACAATATGGATGAACCTTGAAATCATTATGCTAAATGAAGGGATTCAGTCACAAAAGACCACATATTGTACGATTCCATTTATATGAAATGTCCAGAATTAGGCAAATCCATAGAAATAGAAAGCAGATTACTAGTTGCCTAGGGAGACTTATGGAGAAATGGGAAGTGACTGCTAATGGGTACAGGCTTTCTTTTTGGGGCGATGGTTGCACATTTCTGTGAATATACTGTACTCTGTCCATCAATTACTTAGTTCTTCTAAGTGTCTTTTGGAAGCCTGGGAGGTGAGCAAATAATTCATACCTACATAAATTCTGCAGGGTCTTAGAACTTACAAGCTTAAGAAAATCCTCAGGGATCCTCTGAAACTTTCCCAAAAATTAAGACTTGGAGGGCTTACTTCTTTCTAGCATGCCTGATATTTCATAATTCTCCGACTATCCAGTGTGAAGTGGAACTGATAACAAGCTTTTTTTGCCAGAGTATTTTGTGTTAGGATAAAGGAAAACACCTTTTACCCACCTCCCAGAGCATCTCATTAACATCTTGCCCCTCTCCTCCCTTCTATTCATGATAACTAAAGTTATTAAGAGAATGTGTGGCAACTTTAACAAAAGAGGAGCTCAGTAACAGGGACCATATAGCTAAACTTGTTTATGCAAATCCCATGCCTGAGCTGGCTTCATGCTGTAGAGAGAGGACACTACAGGAAACCAGGGGCCTCAGTGGTTACGTGACCTTGGGGAAATCAGTCAGCGCGTACAGCTGCCTCCATAAAATTAGAGCCTCCAACTAGAGCGTCTCTGGGGAACTGAACTCAAAAAAATAATCTGTCAACTTGAGCATTCATATCATCTACCTTAACCTAAAATTTTAAGATACTGTTAGTGGTAATAATGCAATGAGATTGTGCTACAATTATTATTGCCTGCAACACTCTAAATCTTCGAGATGCAAGATTTCCACGAAATCTTTTCATGGAAAATTCTAAAGTTCTAAGCAAATCAAATAGGCTTAATATTAACAAACATTTAGACGAAGTAAGTGAAATTGATTTTGTTCGAGTCTAGTGGGAGCTGGTAGAGATAGTGTTTTAAACTGTGCTATTGGTATTCTAGGAAAAAGGTAAATCATCTGAGATGACGTAAGTCCTAGTAGCCCACACGTAGATAAGCAGACATGAAGTATATAAGCTCTAGAACCCTGTTGAGGCCTCAAGTGTTCCCAGAACTGGCAGCAGGAGTAAGAATTTTGCAGAATTGAAGAGTCGCATCTCCCAACATGTGTGGATTGTGGAATATCCCCTGTGAGAAGAAAGTCATAGCTGGAGTTACGGAAATAACAATTGATGAAAACTTGCTAATCTGAAATCTGACTTTAAGTAATAGCAGAGAAGCTGAGAATTCTCTTCAGTTATGAGCCCTGGTTCCATACACACCACAGGAATCAGTGTGGGGGCGTGCACTGGTGGGGCGCCTAGGAGAGTGCCACAGAACGACAAGGAACCAGGCTGTCAGGGAGAGGAAGGTCCCACAGGACCAGACAGAGATGTTTCCCTGACCATTGTCTGCTAAGTGTGTGCCCGGTGATGGAGCCCTAAAGTTTACACCCGAACCACACTGTAATTCCCCTGCATTATTTGTAATATCTAAGTTAACCGCTCAACAAACCATGCTGTGCAAACATCTTGCTGCGATGAGAGCTGTGGAAGAGTTTAAGGTTCGGGGGTTTTCGATTTATTAAAGTTTTAGGATGGACTAAGCTAGAGTAAAGCAAAACCAGAGGTGGGAAGAGTCTTTTCTAGAACTTTGTTCACAGTCAAAAGAAGAGGAGAAAATGATATTATCATGAACCAGGGCTGGGGCAAATGTGAGGAGAAAATAGGCAAGTTCAAGAACCTTGAAGATACTCAACAGGAGTGATTTGGTGACCAATCACCTATGGGGATGAGAGCAGAAGAATCTAGGTTATCTTCAAGATTCCTGGTTCCTCACATTGTGAGGATGTTGACACCCTTAACCAAGAGGAAAATAAAGGTATGGGACCGATTTTCAGGAGGGAGGAAACTAATTCAGGTTTGAACCTGTTGATGAACAAGATGCTTTGGCCTACAGGTTTCTCCCACCCAATTCACATCACACTGTATTATCTGACGTTTGCCATTTTTGTGAATAAAGATGTCCTGACATTTAACCTGGGAACTTTATGCCACTCAGTATTCTACACCTGAGCTATTCTGCTATTGCTCATCAATATTAGACTATGTGAACCTTTATTTACCAACCTTTATATCTTAAATCTAAATGTGTCCTCGAGAGGTTTTTTGTATTCAAAGTAAAACTCATTTCAGTCATACAACAGACATGCTGATCACCTGTTATGTCCAGGAGATGTGGGGATCACCTACAGGAATAAAATATAGTCCTGCCCTCAAAGGGTTAACAAGCTGATAGATGTTTTGATAAAGTCTTGGAGATTCTTGGGGAAAAGCAGCTTTTCTAACCATGAACGACTCTCATTTACTTGCTAGCTCTTCAACTACAAAGTAGGTCAAACAGGCACAGTGTTTAGTGACTTATAAATGGATACAGTGCTTCGTGGATCCTGGCATTCCACAGCATAATTACATATTCCTGAGCCTGCTGCTACACACCCCGAGGGTAGAATGGAGGGCCGTGAGAGCTGATGTTCAGGGCAGTGCTGTGTAGACATGCAGAGCAAGTGTCATCAAGCCCAGACCAAGAAACAGATGAAGAGAGGGATGGGTGAAGAGACTGACTCAGCACCAGCCACACGGCATCCTCACTTTTGGGGGTACACTAGTTCCAGCTGCGGACCACCCTTGGATGAAACTGTGCCTAAAAGGAGAGCAGATTAGGCAGTGGAGAACATTGTTGCACCCATTTATGTAAAACAGAGAAGGGGATATAATTTGTATGCACATGGACACACATGGATCCATGAAAATGCATGGATGGATACACAGGATGCTGTTAACCCCTGAGAACCAGAAATTATTCCTAAGGAGAGAGGCTAGAGGTGAGATATTTCCTGTATCCTCTTTTGTTCTATTCAAATTCTTTTTTTCTTTTTTAATTGAGGTAACATTGGTTTATAACATTATGTAAATTTCAGGTGTACATCACTATATTTCGATTTCTGTGTAGACTACATCATGTTCACCGCCCAAAGACTAATTACCATCCATCACTGTACACATGTGGCTAATCACCCCTTTTGCCCTCCTCCCTCCACTCTTCCCCTCTGGTAAGCAGCAATCTAACCTCTGTCTCTATGTGTGTGTTTGTTGTTGTTTTTATCTTCTACTTATAAGTGGGATATTATGGTATTTGACTTTGTCTATCTGACTTATTTGACTTAGCCTAATACCCTCAAGGTCCATCCATGTTGTTGCAAATGGCAAGATATCGTCTTTTTTTTATAGCTGAGTAGTATTCCATTGTGTATATATACCAAATCTTCTTTACCCATTCGTCCCTTGATGGCCACTTAGGTTGTTTCCAAGTTTTAGCTATCGTGAATAACGTTGCAGTGAACATAGGGGTGCATATATCTTTACACATTCGTGTTTTTGTGTTCTTTGAATAAATACCCAGCAATGGAATAGCTGGATCATATGGTAATTCTATTCTTAATTTTTTGAGGAATCTCCATACTGTTTTCCATAGTGGCTGCACCAGTTTGCATTCCCACCAGCAGTGTATGTGAGTTCCCTTTTCTCCATATCCTCTCCAACACTTGTTATTTCTTGTCTTGTTAATTATAGCTATTCTGATGGGTGTGAGGTGATATCTCACTGTTGTTTTGATTTGCATTTCCCTAATAATTAGTGATGTTGAACATTTTTGCATATGCCTGTTGGCCATCTGTACACCTTCTTTGGAAAAATGTCTGTTGGGATCCTTTGCCCATTTTTTTAATTGGGTTGTTTGTTTTCTTTGTTGTTCAGTTGTATGAGTTCTTTATACATTTTGAGTACTGACCCCTTATCAGATATATGGTTTACAAATATCTTCTCCCAATCGTTAGGTTGTATTTTTGTTTTGTTGATGGTCATGCAGAAGCTTTTTAATTTGATGTAGTCCATTTGTTCGAATTCTTAATACAAGTATGCATTACTTCTTCAAAGAAAAAGAAAAAATCAATAAGCATTCAGAAATTTAAAAAATAAATACATACATAGAATTGCCCTAGGACTCAGCAATTCCACTCCAAGGTATATACCAAAAAGAATTGGAAGCAAAGACCCAAACAAATACTTGTACATGCATGTTCATAGCAGCACTATTCACAATAGCCAAAAGGTGGAACAACCCAAACGCCTATCAACAGATGAATGATAAACAAAATGACGTCTGTCCATGCAATGGAATATGACTCAGCCATAGAAAGGAATGAAGCACTGACACATGCCACGATGCAGATGAACTTTGAAAACATGTTGAGTGAAAAAAGCCAGTGACAAAAGATCTCCTATTGTATGACTCCATTTATTTAATATGGTTAATTTTATGTTATGTGACTTTAACATCTCAGTTTAAAAAAATTAATGTTTTTAAAAGTAGGAGAGAAAAGGAGGTAGCAGGAAGGTCATAGATCCCCCTGGCAACAGCAGTCTGAATGTCAGTGATACAGGGTAGAAGCCCAAAAAACTAGCTTGCCATACATCAGCCCAGGGTACTCTTTAAAAATAGTTCGTTGAGAATAGAGCATAACGAGATTAAATCAAAATTCAAAATAATGATCATGAAGCTTACCCATAATCCTATCACTCTAAACTATTTTTATTTTTCTTCCAGCGTGGTCTTGCGAACACATTTCTTGGAAAACGCTGAATCAACAGACCTTCCCCTGACACTCCTTCTGCTCTTGGAAGCACATTGACTGGCCAGAATAAACTCCTCATTAAGTTTCTTCTTGTTGAACTGGGCACATGTCCAGCTTAAAAAGAGAATCACTCAATTGTGGTTGGAATGGCAGGGACCTGCCTCTTTAGGGTCCTGCTGTCGGCCAGGCAAGGGAGCACATGTGGAAAAGGATGTCTTGGTGTGAGCTATGGCCTGCACTGTCCCTTCCCAGGCCTGACATCGTCACACCCGGGCCTCCTGCTTGTCCCTCCTCCTCTCGCCGTCCTCTTCATCACATGACTTGCGTTCTCCTTTCTGACTGGACGCCTTTGAGCTGACTCATGCTAACTCTCTGCTGACTTGAGCTTGGGGCCCTTTCTCATAAACAACCTTAGGAGAAGCCCAGGTCCATCCTATATCTGGCCTTTGACCCCAAATAAATTAGATGTCACATAGGTTTCCTCAGTGTCACCCACGAAACATTTGGAAACCATCATATTGTGTATAAAGGAAGGAAAAATCTTTATCAGTTTGCAATGGAAAAGTTTGACCACTGCTTTACTCTGTAATAATGTTATCGAGCAAGGGCTCGGTCTGCTCGCCACAAGATAAAAGACCAAGCAGGCGGTGGTAGAGAAAGAACTTTAATAAGCAATAAGCTAGCAAATCGGAAGATAGTGGATTATTGTCCTCAAAAAACCCATCTTAAAGGGGAACTGATTTGGAATGACTTATATAAGGCAAACGGGGTTGAGGAGGGGGCTCATAAATGTCAGGTGAAGGATGACCGCGGGTTTGGGCGCCTCTCCATATTGGGACAGAAGGAACAGTTTGGGCAGAGGACATAAATTTTCTGCTAACAAGTTATTCTTTCCACAAGTTACTGATTGGCTTGCCTACATGCAGTTCTAAGCATTTTTCCAAAGCACTGTGAGAATAAGACAGGGAAGAGGAGCGTGTGGCCTTGGGGGCTGAAGTTCTACGAGTCCTCTGCACAGGAGCAACTGTCTTTTATCTTTCTTCATGGGTCGAATGTGCAAATTCAGGGGGGTTCTACATGTTGCATGCAGTGGATCTTTAGTTTATGACATATGAAGCTTACAATTGGTCATTTTAGCTTCTCGGTGCTCCTGCGCGATGCTTAGTCAGGCAGAGGGCTGTCAGCAAGCTACTCTCTTATCAGTGGTCCTCCTGCTGTTCTGCAAGGCCAGCTCAGAAACTTTGGTTACTTTGTTTCCCACGTTAACCTTTTGGGTACAGGCACAGTTTCATCCTAATCTGGGGAATCTTTAACTCCTTCATCCTCAATTTCAATAATATAATTGTATTAGTTTGCTCGGGCTACCATAACAAAGTACCACAGACTGGGTGGTTCAAACAATAGGAATTCATTTTCTCACAATGCTGAAGGCTGGAAGTCTGAGATTAAAGCGTCAGCAGGGTTAGTTTCTTCTGAGGATGGGACTAGAGCTTTAGAGAGGAAAAGGCACGCTTCTCCCATTTTAACTGCACATAAATGAAGATTTGTTTAGAGTTCTCTACTGGCATCTGTTTTCTCTGTGAAGTAGGAGGCTAAGTCATCTTCTGAAAAGCGGGGAATGGTGAGGCTGGAGGCTTCCGAGTGTCATCTAAAGAATATTGCTGGGAATACTGAGGGCCAGCTATTCCTGTATTCAACTGCATTCTCTCCTAATGGATGCTTCTCTGAGCTCTGAAAACTAACACCTTTTAGTTGAAAACACCCATGCTGTCTAGGGCCCCTGGGCATTAGATGCCTCCAAAGACTCCTCCTCCTGTCTGATGGACTTGAGAGCCCCTGTCCATTCAATCTCCTACAGCCTCGGGCAGCAGGTGCACCCGTCCCCACGAACACCTTCCTGAACCTCCTGCATCCTCCAGACCTACATCCTGCATCTTAAGAGGTGGCTCCTATTCTATCCCCTGAGCCCAGTGAAAGCTTTTATTTCTCAGAAATATGCCATTAATGATTTCCCTGAGTCCCAGATTTCAGAACACTTCGGTTTACTCCATATTACAACCTAGCAAGAGCTTTGTACAGAACACATTCTAAATAGCTGTTGATGGGTCTACAGGAGTTTGTTGTCCTATTCTTGAAACTTTTCTGTAGGTTTGAAATTTTTCAGAATAAAAATGCAATAAATGAATAATCCAAGAATCTGCCCAAATCCTTTTCAAAACTGAATCAGCCTGGGGTACTGTTGCCCCTGGTGAAGACCTCCAGCACCTCTCAAGGAGAGGAAGACATTCCTTGGAACTGTCGGTGGCACTCAGGAACAAAAGTAAACTCAGCCATCCAACCTCCCTGTACAGAAACAGACACTGCATGATGCCAGGAAAGAGAGGGCTATTTGATGGATGGGGTGGGATCACCGGCTGCCCTTCATGCTGCCCCTTCTCCTCAAGTGCTCCCTCTACTTGCTGTCTCCCGTGAATTCCCCAGTGCCTCCAGTGCCATATAATTGGCTTCTAGTCTAGTAGAACATGTCCGTTGGAGCTTCCCGGTTGGAATGACATTGTCAATTTAGCTTTCAGTTTGGTGTTGTCCAGTCTCCTTGTCCACATTCTCATCTCTGTTGGGTGGGCTGTGGTCCAGTCTGCTATTTGCTCACTCAACTTACTGCTGACTTCTGTCCTGCCTCATCTGAACCAGCCCCTTGGCTCCTGGAGAGTTCCTGGCTCCTGACAGCTATCTTGTCTTTGACCTGCTGCCCCTCTTGATTAACCTTCAGACTTCTATCCACCTGATTTCAACACTCCCTTGAACCATGCACATATTCCTGATATTACTTAAACCACTGGCCATGACACTAGGTATTTCTTAGGTCTGGTGCACTCTCAGCACCCCCTGAGTTGTGTGCATCCAGCCTCTCTCCAGTTTTTTAAGACTTGGCATTAACACATTGTCCAGCCCTGGATAGCTCATTGAAGCCATCATGTGTGCTTACAATATGCACTCAGCTTTTGAACAAACTCAGCATTCACAGATTCAGTTCTGAATCACTCTCCTTGATCTTTACCTTGCACCTGGTTCTGCTTACATCTTTTGCAGCTGCTTCACTTGCTGCTACTGCTCCCATTTTTGTCCTCACTCTAATGATCAGATTTAATGCTTTCCATTATTTTCCTAGTAATGATCTCTAAGCTTCACTCCTTTGATTCTAGTGCCCAACTTGGCTAAACACCCGCCCTGGATTTAACTCATTCCTGGAAACTCTGTTTGGTAGCATATTCATGAAGCTCACTGCAGCCCTACAAGGGGGAATAGAACAAAAACATTAATCTAAAACCATGAGGTTAAATAATAAGAATATCAGTTATATTTTTTTTAATTAAAACAAATCCCCACCCTAAAAAGATCAAAGATTCAAAAGTAGAAAGAAAAAGAGACAGAGAGAGAAGGAAGGGAGGGAGGGAGGGAGGAATAGAAAGGAATAAAGAGAGAGTGAAAAAAGAAGCTATAAAAGTAGGAGGAGAAAACTTGGGAGCATTTTTTCATAACTTTGAAGTGCAGAAGGCCTTTCTAACTATGACACAAAATACACACATCATAAAATAAAATGTTTATAAATTCATCTTCTAAAAAATAAAACATTTTAGCACAAAAAATAAGCAAAGTCAGAACACAAACAAGAAATTGAGGAAAAAACATTTTCTACTGTATCACAGACCAAGGGCTAAGCTCAGTAATAAAGAGCTGCTACAAAATAAGTTTAGAAAAATCAACAACTCAATAAAAGAATTGGCAAAGTATAGGAATAAACAATTTACAAAACACAAAGTGAAAATGGCTTTAAAACATATGAGATTAAATAAATAAATAAATAAAAGGGCTGGCCCCGTGGCTTAGCGGTTAAGTGCCCGCGCTCCACTGCTGGCGGCCCGGGTTCAGATCCCGGGCGCTCACGGACGCACCACTTCTCCGGCCATGCTGAGGCCACGTGCCACATGCAGCAACTAGAAGGATGTGCAGCTATGACATACAACTATCTACGGGGCTTTGGGGGAAAAAAATTAATTAATTAATTAATTAATTAAAAATATATATATATGAGATATTCACCCCCACTCATAAAATACAAATGCCACTGAAACATCACTTTCACCTATCAGTTGGGCAGAAATCAAAGAGTTTGCTAACATACTGTGTTGCTAAGGCCATCAGCAAACAGGTCCTCTCATACACTGTTGTAGAAGTGTAAATTGGCAAAACCTCTATGGAGGGCAATTCAGTGGTATCTAGCAAAATTATAAATGCATGTACGTTTTGTTCCAGTAGTTTCACTTCTAGGAATTTATTTTATAAATATTTTCTTGGGGCCAGCCCAGTGGCGTAGTGGTTAAGTTCACACATTCCGCTTTGGCAGCCTGGGGTTCAGGGGTTTGGATCCCAGGCGCAGACCTACACACCACTCATCAAGCCAGGCTGTGGTGGCATCCCACATACAAAATAGAGGAAGACTGGCACAGATGTTAGCTCAGGGCCAATCTTCCTCACCAAAAAAAAAAAAAATTCTCACATTAGTGTAAAATGATTAGAAATGAGATTATTTATTCCAATATTGTTTGTCATAGAATATTCAGAATATATTCAATATGGAATAAAAATAAAAATAATTTAATAAAAATTTTAAGACTTTATTTTATTTTATTTTGTTGTGGGAGGAACATTTAATGAGATCTACCCTCTTAACAAATTTTTAAGGGTACAATACATTACTGCTGATTATAGGGAGATTCTACTTTTTAAATAATAAATGAAATAAATCCTTACAAAGACTCCCGAGAAAGGTTCTGAGAGTCAAACCTCAAAACTTTGTAATTTTGTAACACTGGCCCTGAATCTGGGTCTGCAGATTTTTTAAATGTATTTCTCTCGAAATCCTGAGGGTTATCTGCATTAAGAAGTCTACATCTCCAAAATCTGTCTCTTGACAAGCAAGCTCGCTCCTGTGGCAACAGGGATCTCTCTGGTTTTTACTACTCTTGTGGAGCTGTTGGTTTATTGACAGATGGTGTAGCAGTGAAAATACAGCCACACGGGAGAGAAATAAAGTCAATGAAAGAAGACCGAAACCCTCTCTCCAAACACATTCCTTTTTATTCTAGTAAATGTGATTCAGAAATTTTTAACAAACCACATAAAACAAAACATTTACAGCAGATGTGCTACATATGAGGGTTTTAGGAGAATATCAAAACTGGCAATGGCTAGAATGAAAAACATTTTAAAGGCTTTTTGAAAAGCTGGTCACCGCAATCTGTATAGGCAAGGAAAAAAACAGACAACACATTTTTAACAGCCTTCATCTCCCTAAATAGCTTTTTTGTCGGTATGCAATTAATCTGGAAGCTTTATTTAAACATAAATTGAGTGGATCCGTGCGGAAAGGTAAATCGATACACATCAGATTAAAGATAACGCAAAGAAACTGAGTGACCTATATATTCAGAACATTTTAAGAATGATTGTCTTTTTGGATCAGTGCTAGAGAAAGAAGCGGCTAGAAGTTGGCAAAATAACCCCTGGGAAACTGTAAAACTGCCTGTCTGAAATCGGTTCTTTATTGTGGTTATTGGGGCCAGGCCGACTGCTGCTCGCCAGCGCTGCTCGCATCGGCGCGCTGCGCCGCGGACACACACAGCTCCCCACGTGCAGGTGGCTCACGTGCACTCCAGCGAGCGCGCATTCTTCACCTGGTCTGGTGAGACTGCGGCGACCAGCCGATGTCGTGTGACAGTTCCTATAATTTGTCACCTGTAGACTGAAAAAGAAAAACACCTGATATTTGAAAAGAGCCACTTTCAAAAGTTGTAAACAAGCATGAAGAGGCTTTCCTGTGTAGTTAGCTGACTTCATTTTATGCATTTTCTAGAGGCTTACTTTTTAAGAAACAACTAAGCTAAATACCATGTTAATAGAAAGCTAGAAATTAGCTTTAACAGTTTAAAAAATGACCATTTTCCAATTGTCCAAAGCCAGAGTTGCTGTCATTTCTAAAAATATTTTCATAAAATATTTGTTAAAATATTATGGACTAATATATGGAAAGAACATATATAGTTAACAGAATGAAGTTCAGCAGTACCAGTTCAACAGGCTAGGTCTAAATTCTTTCCAAATTATAAAGTTTTGCCCTCTTTGTGCAGGAAGTTGGAAAAGAAACTAAAAATAAAGCAGAGTTTTATTTTAATTACTGACAGGCAACCAGGGTTTTATTTTCTCTTACTTCTGGAATATTCCATTCCATATTGGCCAAACACATATTTCATAACAAAAGCAGAAACAGAAGAAAGGAATTGTGAAAACGCCTGCATTAAGACGAAATGCTCCCTTCTAAAACACTGTGTACCTGTTCGTTCCCTCCCATAATGCAAGCTTTATTTCAGGTAAGCCACACTCAGCTCCATTTCTCTCCTGGTGGAAGGGCAGGGTTCAGTCCAGTCGGCAGTGTCAGGCAGGAGAAACAAGGCCAAAGGCAGGTTGAGCTGAGGTCAGGTCCTTGGAGACACCAAAGCCTGGCACAGAGTAGAAAAGCAGAACTGGGGATGGGTGGAGGTCAGAGTAGGAGTCAATAGCCAGAAACACCAAAAGTTCAAACCAGGACAAGCCAAAACCAGCATCTTGGGGGCAAAATCTAAGAACAAATCAGGCAGGAATAGACAAATAGGCAAGTTAAAAGAGACTAAGAAACGTATGAAATAGGTGAGGCTAGATCTGCACAGATATTCTGTTTAGTGTCAGGACCTCTTCCTCTACAAGCAGGCTTCTACTGGTCTTAAAGGAGCTGTACTCTAAAAATATCAGGGAAGGAAGAAAAAGCAATGAATATAAGATGGAGACTTGGTTATGCACAAACATGCACCACCACCACCACCACAGCCCCCAAAAGGAAGAGCTACAAGAAACACACAAGCTAAAGATTAGCATTGGTGGTATTAGAACAATAAATTACATATAACTGAACATTAACACCCTTGGAATACAGAGTAAGACTGATGTAATGCTCATCCCATAATTCACTCATTAAAGTATTTGTTGAGTACCTGCTGCGTCAGGCACTGTGCTGAAAGCTGGGGATAAAAAAATTGAAATATAGTCTGTGCTCCCAAGGATTTCACAGAGAAACAGACAGACAAGCAAACACACAATTTCAGTACAGTATGATGAATACACTGCAAGAGGAAATTACGGAGTGTTAAGATAGAAGGATGGAAGATTTCCAAAGGAGCTGAGTCGTAGCTAAGGACTGAAGAAGTGATACAGGAGAACCAGCAGGGGGAAAACTTCCCTCCCAACTTGAGTCTTGTGTTTAATTACTCTCCAGAGCCACGGAGAATGTGGAGAGAACTCAAAAGAAGACAACTAAACGCACGGAGGTTCAGAAAGCTTGACCTATCTACAAGGAGTGAGGGTAGTAGCATGGTTTGATCTTAAGTACTATCAAAAGTCTAGTTCTCAGAATGCTAAAAAACATGCGTAGAGAGCATACGTCATAGTTTTATTTAGCTCATTCATGAGGGAACCAACAGAATGACAAAATGATTCCAAGGTAGATACAAGAAATGATATACATATAGCTTATAAAAGAAAAGAAGACTAGAATAAAATTATTAAATTAGCTGCAAAATTCATTAATATCCTACAGAGTAATAAACCACCACCTTTAGGGTTATTTTCTCTGGTGAGCAGAAATCATTTGCATTGCTCCTGAACAAAAATGATTTTTATCGTATTAGTTTCTTACATATTAACTTCTAACTTTTGTTGTAAAATATCTAAGCCCTATTCATTAGTAAATAGTCAAATAGAGTTAATTTGCCGAGTCAGATGATCCTTGGATAGGCTTCTTAAGTGACGCCCTAGCATGACAATAAAAATCACACCACCATGTTCTGGAGAACTTTTTTATAGTGACCCAAAAAAATTTTAGCCTCTGAAATTTACAGAACATGAAGACATCCTACAAGGAGAATTATGACCATCCTCAGTCTCCACAAATAATGAAACTAAAAGTTAGAGTAAAATTGATTTTTTTCTACCTGATTCTAAGGCATAAAGATGATGAGAATCACCTGTGTTCCAAGCATGTTTTTTTTACACTTGTTTTCTCATTTAATCACCTCACCAATTCCACATAGAAGGTTTTACTATATTTAATTTCTGTAGTTGAGGAAACAAAGAATCACAGACGTTAAATAACTTGCCCCAAGTATAAATTAGTACAGCTGTTTGGGAGGGCAATTTGGCAATATCAACTCAAATTTTAAATATACATACCTTCTGACCCAGTCAATTCTCCTTTAGAATCTATCCGAAAGAAATGTTTGCTGTTTGGTACAGCAATGATTGTATTAGTAATGAAAAGGAAGGGAGGAAGAGAGGGAGGGAAGAAGGACAAATCTATGAGTCATCAAAAGGGGAGTGGTTAAATAAATTAGGATATATCCATATTACAGAATATTAAGCAATCTTGAAAATGAATGAGGTACACCCATACTTACCTCCAAGATATGTTGTTCAGTGAAAGAAGCAATTTGCAGAATAATGCATTCATATAAAATAAAATGTGCTTATAAAAGGCTGGAAAGGACATACGTGAACTGTTAATGGAGGTGACCTCAGGCAAGGGGAGTGGGCATGGGGAAGTGAGAGAAGATAGGGGTGGTAGGGGACTTAAGAGTTGGGACCTGCTTTGCTTCTCCCAAGACCCTGGTGTGGTTTTTTTCTTGCATAACAATGATAATTCCGTAGCAGAACATGACTGCTTTTCGTCTTGATCACCAGGAAACTCAGAGTCATATCCAGCACCTAACCCCCATATTCTCGTTTCAAGGTAGACAGTCAGTCTCAGGAACAAACTGGAAGTTAATTAAATTGGGGTCCAGGTCCACATCAAAATATGGCTACTGAGTCAGACCCAGCATGTTGGGCTAGGTCTCCTTCAGTGACCTCAGCAGAAAAGTCAGGATTCGTCCTAACAGACAGATTATCAAACTTGAGTAGGCCTGAGAATCACCTGGGATTACTCATTGAAAATACAGATTCCTGAACCTTATCCCCAAGAAAAGACTTGTACACAAATGTTCATAATAACCAGAAAAATGGGGACAACCTAAATGTCCATCAACAGATGAACAGATAAACTGTGATATACTTGTAGAATGGAAAACTGCAATAAACAGAAACAAACCACTGATGCACCCAACAGCTTCTTCACTATGACAACTCTTATCTGACAGGTCAAGGAACCAGCATAAGAGTCTTGCATATGCTTGGGCCCCACTTACCAAGGCTGATTTAGCTACTGCAGCTGCTGGATGTCCAAACTGCCAGCCCCAATATGGCACTATCCTTTGAGGAGACCAAACAGTTGGTAGCAGGTTGACTGCATTGGACCCCTTCAACCCTGGGAAAGACAGAAATTCATCTTGCCTGGGATGACATGAATTCCACATATGGATTTTCCTTTCCAGCTCTCAGTGCCTCAGGGTAGCACTCCTAGGCAAGGATTTAGATGGTTTTATTCACTGAAATAAAATCTCTCAAAACAAAGTGGATGGGCCGGCCTGTGGCTTAGTGGTTAAGTGCGCACACTCCGCTGCTGGCAGCCTGGGTTGGATCCCGGGCGCGCACCGACGCACCGCTTCTCCTGCCATGCTGAGGCCGCGTCCCACATACAGCAACTAGAAGGATGTGCAGCTGTGACATGCAACTATCTACTGGGGCTTTGGGGGGAAAAAATAAATAAATAAATAAACTAAAAAACAAAGCGGAGCCAAGAGACCCACTTTACAGCAAAGGAGGTCTAACAATGGGCACATGACCATGACATCCACTGATAGTATCACATACCACACCACCAAGAAGCCATTGGCCTAATAGAGCAGTGGGATGGCCTCTTAAAGATGTGGTTGGAGCACCAGCTTGGAGATGATACTCTGCAAGGATGGGCGTCATCCTCCATGATGTGTTATATATCCTAAATCAACAACTATTATATGTTGCTATGTTCTCAATAGGTAGAATACATGGTTCTGGGAACCAAAGTGTGGAAGTAGGAGTGGCCCCACTTACCATCACCCTCCGTTACCCACTTGGGGAATTTGTACTTCCTGCCCTACAACTTTAAGCATTGTGATTCTAGAGGTCCTTATTCCCAGAGGGGGTAACACTTCTACCTACAGACACAGTGCTTTAAGCCATGGCTGCTACCCAGTCACTTTAGAATCCTTGTGGCAAGAGACCAGCAGACAAGGAAAGGAGTTACTGTATTGGCAGGAAAAATTGCCTCTGATCATCAGTAGGATGTGGGCAGGTAGGTAGGTCTGCTGCTACACATTTGTGTACTGTATTTTTGACACTCAGGTGACCCACTGGGACATCTCTTAGTGCTCCATGCTAAGTTTTAAAGGTAAATGGTCAGTGTCTGTAGTCACAGCCTGAGATGAGCGAGGTAACCGGAGACTTAACACCTTCAGGGATGAGGGTCGGAATCACTTAACTGGACAAGCCACCAGATCAGCAGGAGTACTAGCCCTTGGAGAGAAATCTAGAATGGGTAGCAGAGGAGGGGGATGAAGGGTATCAGTTACAGCCTTGAGATCAACTATAACATCAGGGGCTGTAGTTTGCCCTATTAACTCTTCCCTTCTAAACTCCCCGGGAAACAAGAGGACCAGAAGTCTAGAGGAGCTCTTTCCAGATAGGACAAACTGCTGTAAGAAGTAAATGGAGCTGAGCAACTCAAGGGGTGGACTGTAATGGATACTGTGGCACTCATTCAGTTTTCCTCTGCAGAACCCATGCACTAGCTGGAAAGACCAGCTGCTGAAGGCTTACAGCTGTGTCCTTCATTGAGAATTGCTGTCAGCCACAGGACGCTACCCTGCACAGGTGGCCATCTCTTCCCAGGGGGCAGCCCACACCAAAAGTGTGACTGGCTTGTAGCTGTCAGTCTTTTAAAAACTGAAAACTTCTCTTTTTTCCATGAATTAAAAGAGCCCTTTTTCAAATAGATTTCCGGGTGGACATTCTCAGGGTTTACAAGGGTGTGGGCTAACTATGGTGAAGGATAGTGGGGCAAGTGGTTTCTCTGCACCCAAGCTTGAGTCGAAAGGCCACATGAGCACGTTTCCAGCTTTTTAGGATTCTCTCAGCCCCCCTCTGCAGCTGCACGTTCTCCACCCTGGTCCACCAGACTTGACAGTTCAAGTTCTCACAAGATGCTCTGCCCTCTTCCCCTTCCTCTCCTCATACCCAAATCCTGGCTCTGAGGGTTTTGATCCTGACCTCTTTTATTTGGTCTTCCTCCTTAACTCAAACCTTATAATTTCTTCAGTTTGCCAAGTTAGAATCTCTATTTGCTTGCTGTGTCTTCTGAAGCCTGTCTTCTTAGGGGTGAAATGTCAAGTGGCTCCTAAATATACCCAAAGTGTAGAGTCATCCCTCTCTGTGGAAGAGGGTTTTCGATGACGATAAGGGGTATAGCATAGCTTTCAGCTGTGGCTGGGCCTCTTTTCAAAGCGTGTGGTCCACTTCCCACAGGTGCATGCCCCTGGGTCTTGGTGTCACAGGGCTCATAACCCAGTGTCTGTGGAGGAAGACTGACAGCATTAGATCTGTCTAAATGCCTTTTTCTTCTCCGGTAAATGACTCTTGAGATGCAGTCTACTGGCATAACATAGGAAACTGAAGAGCTCCAGCCTCAGAGAGAGAATTATTTAAAAGCGAGAGCTCATGCCAGCCTTAGTGTATGTTATGACTCCCTTATCTTTGAGTTAAGTAACTTAATTAGCTGGAATTCAATGAACTTAATTGGTGTATTAGAAACAGAAGAATAACCACTAATATGATTGCTAAGAGCTTGAATTGAAAGCCTAGCTCTGCTTCTTTTGAACTATAATTAATTTGTGTTTGTTGTGAAATATGAGTACGTTTTGAGTACATCAAAATCCATTAGAGATCTGAAGATGCGTACTGTGGTTGCAGTTAGGTATGCCAGGGGGCGGTATGGCCCAAGATTTACATTTTACTCTTAAATCTTCTGGTTTTGGGCAAAGCAATTTCGAATGGGATTAGCCCAGGATGGGTTTTTTTCACATAAAATGTTATCTTTTAAGGCCTTTCTCTTTTCTTTGCACACATCCCAGTTTTTCTCTTTATCTTCTATTCTCGATTGTCCCATCTTTTTCCCCTCTCTTTCATTCTACACTATCTCTCTTTTTTTAATGTTTATCTCCCTCTTATTTTAGCAGTTTCTCCCTTCATTTAAGCTTTCTATAAATCCAGTACTGAGGGCTGAAACTTTTCCTTTTTGAAAAGGCATATATGCTAATTATATGCTAATTATTGTGGAGCAGGGGATACCCAAGAAAGCACACACGCTAAAAATGGTATCAATCACCATGCACAGGGACCACATTTTGTGAGCCAAAAATTGGGCTATGTGTTCTGATAAATATGGGAGTACATTTGAGAGCAGCCAGATAAAGTTTTTGGAATTGAGACTATACAATAAAATTCAGGTCATATAGTCGGTACAGTGTGAAGAGGATCTCAAATGCCCAGCCTCGCGTGCTCAAGGGAACTCCCCATACAGGCTGACATGGTGTCTCTTCACTTCTTGGACCTAAATCTCCTAACATTAGTGTCCTAACTCAGGATTATATAATAAAAATGAGTGTTTCACATCCACAAAGCCTTTGTTAAATTGCACATATTTACTTGGGCAAGAAAGGACCTCTTTTGGTTTCCTCCTTGGGTCGTTGGCATAAATTGGCATATAACACCATCTTGAAAGGTACCATGAGCATCTCTGGAGCACAGAACTAATTATATATTGATGGGGAAGCAGAGAATATAGGGGGTGTACAGCAACAGAGGACAAGGCTAAGCCAGATGGGGTACCTAACCCTAAAACCAAGAATGAGGAAAGAAACTTAGCCGTGGGATGGGACTGACCTGGTCCCAGAGGACATGTCACTGTTTTTCTGGCCAAGAAGCAGGAAAGAAGTTTATTTGGTTTTCTTTATTTCCCTCTCCATCTCCACCCTAACATCCTTATCTTCTGTCCTCCTTTTCTCTTGGCTCTCTGCCAGCTTTGTGTCTTAGAAAAAGAAGGCATAGGCTCACAGAATCATAGATCTGGAAAAGGACTGCAGAGTCAGCTCTTCCAACCCCTTGAATAAACAATTGATGAGCCTGGGGCCTAGAGAGGTACAGTGACTTGCCCTGCTATGAAAGCAACAGAGGCACATCATGAATGTAGCAGAAGAATCAGGGCTTTTTCATCAACACTCTGCTGCCTCTCTCCGGAAGGATTTTTAGGGTGTTGAAAAAATGGCAATAAGACATTATACCCTGTCAGGAGAGACAAGAGGAGAGAGGATGAGTGGCTTATAGAGAAAGAAGGAGGGCCGGCCCCGTGGCTTGGTGGTTAAGTGCGCGCGCTCTGCTGCTGGTGGCGCGGGTTCGGATCCCGGGCGCACACAGACGCGCCGCTTCTCTGGCCATGCTGAGGCCGCGTCCCACATACAGCAACTGGAAGGACGTGCAACTATGACGTACAACTATCTACTGGGGCTTTGGGGGAAAAAATAAATAAATAAAATTATTAAAAAAAAAAAAGAAAGAAGGAGGTAGAAGAAGGTAATCATGAGAAGAGGAAGAAGAATATAGAGAAAAGAAGAGAAAATAAGATGGACGGAGGAGTAGAGGCATCAGGTATTCTGAGCTATAGTGACATCACCATCTGGTGCTTAACTAAACCATTTGAAACAATGCTGTAGATTCCACTCCTGGGTATTTACCCAAGAGAAATGAAAACATGTCCACAAAAAGACTTGTACAAGAACATCCATAGCAGCTTTATATATAATATTCAAAAAACTGGAAACAGACCAGATGTGCATTATCAGAATGAATAAACAAGCTACGATATATCCATACAATGGAATACTGGTTAGAAATACTACTGATATTCACACAAACATGGATGAATCTCACAGACATCAGGCTGAGCAAAGGAAACCAGACACAAAAGAGTACATGCTCTATGTTTCCATTTATACAAAGCTCTAGAACAGGCACAACTAATCCATAGTGGAAAAAACCAGAACAGTAATTGCCCAGGATGAAAGAGAGGAAGGATAACAGTGATGGGGGTTAAAGAGGAAGAGGCATGAGGGGAACGTTCTGGTGTGGTGGTAATATTCTATATCTTGATAAGAGTTTGGGCTACACAGGTGTGTGCATTTGTCAAAACTCATGGGAAAATATACTAAAGATCTGTGCATTTCATTGGGTGTAAATTTTATCTCAAGTGAAAATAATAATAAAAAAATACTAAACTCTGGTTAATAATATGCATGCTTAAGTGTTTAGGGATAAGAGATTCAGCAAATTTACTTTGAAATGCATCAAAAAAATAAGATGGATTGATGGATGGAGAAATGAAAGATATGTGGTAAAGCAAGTATAGTAAAATGTTAATTGTACAATCCAGGTGGCAGGTGTATGGGTGTTTACCATAAAATTCTTGCAACTTTTCTGCATGTTTGAAAATTTTCATTAAAAAATGGTGGGGGGGCCGGCCAGGTGGCATAGCAGTTAAGTTCCTGTGCTCCGCTTCAGCGGCCCGGGGTTCGCAGGTTTGGATCCCTGGCGCAGACCAACGCACTGCTTGTCAAGCCATGCTGTGGCGGCGTCCCATATAGACTAGAGGAAGATGGGCACAGGTGTTAGCCCGGGGCCAATCTTCCTCCACAAGAAAAGAGGAGGATTGGCAACGGATGTTAGCTCAGGGCTAGTCTTCCTCACACACACACACAAAAAAAGGTGAGGAAAACCCTCTAAAGGACATAGTAAATTTTTTTTAAAACACAAGAAAGATTAAAATGCTGTGCATGAGGATTTTTAACTGGAATTTTCCCTTAACATAGGTTTGTGGAGGGACAGTGAAGAGAGAAACGTCATTTGATAAGTATTTCTGGAGGAGGCTCTCAGCTAGTGAGCCAAACTTTTGGAGTTCCTCCTCCTGTCTTTTGTACTCCTTCTTTCCTGCCTACCTGTGTCTTCTGCCTTTCTCATATTCTCTACCACTCGTAGGCAGTTTTGTGATTGACACACCTTAGTACGTTATCACTTGTCACAATCCTGGGTCGTTCACTTTTTCAAGTGATCTACATGCCACATGAAGCTCATTCCAGCCAGATACTGAGTCCTGAGACTGTGTAAGAGTACGGCTCAGCATGCAGATCTGAACCTGAGCTGGACGGCACTGAGTTCTGATGGGCAGAATTATCTCCTGCTTTGGAGCCTGGGCTGAGGGACTTTCAAGGCTAAAAGCGGGATGCAATGGTCACCCTGGCATTGGCAGTTGACAACTCACATTCATGAGAGTTCGAGTTTATTTTCAAACTATGATAGTGAATTAATTTAACAGATTTTACATTTTACTTAGTACATAATTGTTTTTATTTGTAAATATCTGGTAACATTTAAATCAAATTCCACAGATAAAATGCTCTGAAACATAATGTCTCTTACCAAAAATTGGCTGAAAACTCACAAATATTTATTATACAGTTCATGGGGACTACACATGGGTAAATGAAGCAAAAAACATGTCGTCTGGCCTCCAGCCTTCACTGGTGCAAGACCACAGGCCCTCACCTGGGATGCCTCAGGGTGTGAGCCAAGACTCTTCTCTTGGACTGTCACAGTGTCCTTCTGCATGGCTCTGCTAAGAAAGGAACTATGCCTTTCCTTTGACCGGTATTTTTCTTTTCCACTGTGAATTAAGGGAGTGATACTGATTTCTACAAACCAAACGTAAAAAGCATTCTCTTTTCTTTACAAACTCATTTAGCTATTTATGTGATTGTAAATATTCAATAGTCACCTGGATGACAAAATTCAAGGTAGGTAGATAATGGATCTCATCATTAAATTCCCACTTAAAGCTTGACCCTACCATCTAATGAAAAAGAATCACTAATTCTACAATAATATAAGGCAGTTTTTCTATGGATTATGATAACAAGTAATGCTCATTTTTAAATATCTGGTCTCCTGACTCTAAATACCAGAAGTGAAATAAATACTTGGAAGTAATTTGTAGAGGCTACTGTCTCCCCAAGACTGGATGACACAAACAGTTTCTTTCTAGTAGAAGTCCAATGAAATCCTTATATGTAGAGGATGTAAGGCAATGTGCCCAAAACGTTCCCCTGCCCTAACTCATTTCACATGGAACAGTAGAATCTTAATGTAAAAGAGACTCACATAGCACTTGGCATGTAGTTCTCCTAAGGAACTCGCCGTATTTGATTTCTCATCCATCACACCCTAAACATGGGGTGTTCTTTGTGCCTCTGAGTTTTGCACGTGCTGTGCCCTCTGCCTAGAAAGGCTGTCCACCCTTAATCTGTTTTGCAAATCCCTAGTCATCTTTGAAGATTTATCATGAATATTACCTCCTCGATGGAGCCTCCCCTGGTTCATGCAAGCAGAATTAGGTTCATTCTCCTCTGTTCCTCTATAGTTTCTGGACCATAGTGCTATTATAACACATACACAACACTGTAATTACTTGTTTATATGTCTTTCTGTACACTAAATTGTGAGTCCACAAATGTGTGCTATTTATCATTTTGTCCCAATACCTGGTGCGTAGAAGACGTAATGGTTGGGAGCCTGCATGAATCAATAATACTCTGATTCCTCAATTATAAACTTCAATAGCATGGGCACAGGTTGTTCTTACTCATTTCATACACCCCACGAGGTTACAACTCATAGGCAAAAATAGTTGAATGAATGAGATGTCATAGCATTAACCATAAGTGCAAAATTGGCAAAACCTTTTTTCAACTTCTATAATATTTTAATCCAGACTATATAGTATTTTTCACTCCAAAAAGTAAAGAATGGCAATCACTAAAGAATTTTCCAGATTTACATAAAAGAGAAGAGGAGACTAATATCCAGACCAGTGATGGCTTTAAAAGTCCCACACTCTATCCTGTCATACCAGAGGTGTCCAGATTTTCAGGGCCACAGAAACAGTTTTCCCACCATTTTTACCAAAAGTGAGCTGGAGGTGAAGCCTGTTTATATGATCTCTTCTCCACATCTTGGCATCTTTTTTTCCTATCCTCCAAGTTTAGAGCTGAGGTCATAAACTGGCAGCCCAGCCACAAACCTGTTTTGCTCACACAGTATCTTTCTGTTTTTAAGCTAGCTGCCAATATGTGAAGAGTGGGCGGTTTCACATGAAAATTCAGATTACCATCTTCTCTTGGGAAATCATATCTGGATGATACTAGGCCCCTCGGTGCCGTGTGGCAGTGATCAGCTGAGCTAAGTAACTGGGGTCCCCACTAATGGGGCATGGCCTCTCCAGGGCCACTGTAGCCTACTGCACTCATTTGCTTTACCTTCCAGAAGCATCTGAGCATGTGACTCCTGGTGTAGAGGAAACCACAGACAGACACCAGTGTGGCAAACCTAGGGTTGTATCCCGATGGAGATACAAGGCTTTGGTTGGTCATCCTTATTCTTCTACCAGACCCCATGGGGAACTCATACAAGTCATGGCCCGCTCTGGGCCTCAATTCCCTCATAAACCAACTGGGGATACACAGAAGAGTTCACATAATTTATTACTAAAATGCCAATAAAGTTGAAAGTTCTGAGTCTATGTCCAAATACCTCACCTTGCCCATGATCTTTATCACTGATGATTGCTCCTAAAAATGTTAAGTTTTTTTAAAATGTAACCATTCTTTAATGACACTGCTCATTATCCCCACAGGCCTTAGGAGGCCACCGGTCATCCCCCAAGTACCTAAAAATCCCCTGTCCTTTCTCAGTCCTCGCCCTCCTTTACCTCTGAAGATTGCTAACACTCCCTCCTTCTTCAAACATTCTCCTTGCTTTGCTTCTGTAAATTTATATGCTCCACACCACCTGTCCTTCTCCAACTGCTCGTGTATTTTCTTTTACCAAATATAGAAATTCCCTGATGTTTCAGCCATGCCCTCAGACCTCTTTCCCTACACCTACTCTCTCTTTCAGAAAACATATCCACTGCCGTGGCTTTCGCCACAACCTCTGTGAGGGTGACCTCTCTCTCCTCAGCGCCAAATCCACATCATCAATGAGCTTTCACCATGCCTTCGCTGCACCCCATCTGGCTCAATATTGGCCTATCCAAAAATAAAATATCCAAATCCAAACTCATTGGAGTGCATATCTGTTTCTGTCTGCTCTGCATCTCTGTTTTCACTGGAGCACTACCACTTCTTCCTCTCCTGGGACTGTCAGTCAAAGAGTCCTACCTAGCCCAAATACAGGGGAATATGACCAAGGCTTCACCAGTTAGCAGTGGCTCATCTTCCTGTTCACAGTGATGGGGCCAAGGAGTAAGCACCTGAACTGAGTATGATTTGGCATGTGGATGTGGGGAGGCAGCAACAAGGTCTCTCTTCTTGGATCATGAACCGTAAGGATGGTGTAACCATCTTCCCTGGCCTCACAGAAGATGCAGAGGGAAGGCAAGGCATACAAAGTGAGGCAAAGCCAAGACAGAGAGAGAGGTAGATGCTGATAATAGCATCTGAGTGCTTTAAATGAGGTGTGTAGAAAGCCAGCTGCGCTTCTTCGATTTCACAATTATATCAGCTAATAAATTCCATTTTTCCTTAAGCTGATTTGAGTTGGATTTTTGTCACTCATCATCAATTCCTCTTTTATTACCCTATTCTTCCAGCAAGCAGGTTAGAAAAGTCTAAGACATCTTTAACTCTCCGTTTTCCTCTCCTCCAACCTTCAATTTGTGACCAAACCTTGTGAATCCCGTTCCCATTATAGTTGGCATATCCCTAGTCTCTCTCCACTCTCGTTGCTACTATCCACACTAATATCCTCATTTACCTCTCTAAAGGCTATTGCAATAGCCTTCTGACTAGTCTCCCAGCCTCCAGACGCTACCTATTTCCTCCACTTATATACCACTGCTAGACCTATTTTCCTGACGCATAAGTCTAATTATGTAATTCCCCTCTTTAAAAAGTTTCCATGGATACCCATTGCTTCCAAAATAACACACAAAAAAAGCCCTGTATTAGTTTGCTAGGGCTGCCGTAACAAAGTGCCACAGATTGGGTGGCTCAAACAACAGAAATTTATTTTTTCACATTTCTGGAGCCTGGAAATCTGACATCAAAGTGCTGGCTGGTTTGGTTTCTTCTGAGGCCTCTCTCCTTGGCTTGGTATATGGCCATCTTCTCCCTGTATCTTCACATGGTCCTCTCTCTGTGCGTGTCTGTGTCCTAATCTCCTCTTCTCATGAGGACACCAGTCATATTGGATTAGAGTCTACCCTAATGACCTCATTTTAACGTAATTCCCTCTTTAAAAATCCTATCTCGAAACATAGTCACATTCTGAGCTATTGGAAGTTAGGTTTTCAACATGAATTTTGGGAGGGACACAATTCCACCCATAACAATTCCTCATTCGGATGTCTTTGTGTGGCTCCAAATCAGCATTTTCAACCGTATTACCCCTATTCATATACTAAGCTCTAGCAAAACTGTTCTCGGATAGTCTCTGAAAGAGTTTCCTATTTCCTATCTCTGAGCCATTCCTATCCCCATCTCTTATCTCTGTCCATCAGAACCCTTCCCATCCTTCCAAGTCCCGAACAAATGCCGTCTCCTCTAAGCTTTCCTGTTTTCTTAATGGGAGTGCTGTCTCACTCCTCTTGAGCAGGCATTGGTTGTTTGGTCCACCCCCATTCCTACATTCCTTTACCTCCCCTTGTCTTAGGAATATGGCTTCTCTCCCATTCCATTAGGTTGGGTGGAGAACCCCGGCCACAAGTGTGGTCATGTGGCCCAAACTCAGCCAATCAGATCCTATCTCCTGGGAGATTTTCTCCTGAGTGGAAACACATGTGACAGAAGGTGATTGGAGCTGAGTCATTTGATCACAGCCCGCTTGATGGTTCCGGAGTTCCTCCTGTTGCGACCACCACTGCTGCCCTTGTTCCTGTCATTCTCAAAGCATCTACTAAGCTCTTTTTTTCTACTCAGTGAGCTACCCAGAATCCTTCTAATAAACCCATTATTTTTCTTTATTAGCCAATGTTCATTTCTTTCGTGTGCAACCAGATATCCCTATTGGTCTACTTTGAGCCCCCAGAGCACAGTGCTTGCACATCTCATAACACACCCTATTTCTGCCTTGTATGAAACAGCATCCATGGTTTCCCCCACATTTCTTTTTTCTCCCTTGCTCCTCTCCACATTCAAGTGGCTAGTCCCTTCTGTGTTCATTGCCTTAGAGGGATGTGAGGGAGCAGAAAAGAGAAAAAGAAGTTTCCTAGGGTAACAGAAATGGCTGACAACATAGACAAGAGATTTGGAAGCAAACATTTGTGATAGTAGGATTCCTCACCCCACCTGCCCAATCTTCCCAGATCAGAGGGTTCTCAGGGCTAGAAGAAAGAAAGATGCAGGACAAATGAGGAAAGCCAAAATGTCCATTGGTCCTGGAGGGTAGAGGCATTTTCATCCTGTGTCCCACGTAGAGCCTTGGGGAGGCAGTAAGACCCTATAAAGGAGATTAATGATGGCGTGTGTCTTCATCCATTTGGGCTGCTATAACAAAATACCGTAGACTGGGTGGCTTATAAAAAATACACATTTGTTGCTCACAGTTCTGGAGGCTGGAAGGCAAAGATCAAAGCAGCAGCAGATTCAGTGTCTGGTGAGGGCCCAACTTCCGGCTTCATAGACAGCATCTTTATACTGTGTCCTCACAGGGTGGAAGGGACAAGGGATCTCTCTGGGGTCTCTTTTATAAGGACACTAATGCCATTGATGTGTGCTCTTCTCTCATGACCTAATCACCTCCCAAAGCCCCCACCTCCTAATGCCATCACCTTGGGGATTAGGATTTCAACATATGAATTTTGGGGGGACACAAACATTCAGACCGTGGCAGTGTGTTTAAGCATGCTGGGAAGAGGCACACTGATTACCATGCAACCCAGAAAGGCCTAGAAGTAGCAAAGAGAATCAAAAAGGCCTAAAGGGACCATGTAGAGCAAATGAGTATGTCCCTGGGGCTGCCTGCATAAACTGATAGCGCAGAACCATGGGAGCAGTGGATGTCTCAGCAGATAGTGGTGACAGATGATACTGAGGACCATAAAGGCACCCCCTCCTGATGCCTTAGGATTATGTCAGTCCCAAACACTAGTCATGACCCAAAAGATGGTGGGGACCCCCACCGAGTTTATTCCAATCTGGTAAAAAGTATACTGGAAATAGAAATTAAGTTGTTAAAGAGAAATATGGAAAGAAATTTTTCTTTCTTTCCTGAGTTGAATACTAAGATGTATACCTCCAATACACTTATTTCTGTACTAGTCTTATCCTTCCTGTTAGATTATAACAGAACAAGGACTGTAGTTTTCTTATCTTTGTAACCCCTGCAACTGCTGTCTCAATGACTTATGTAAAGTCAATAAATACGTTTTTAAGTTTAATTTAATTGAATCAAGTACAGATTGGGAAGTGAACATCAGGATTGGATTACCAATGGCAATGAAGCACTTATTCTTGATTTATGGGAAGGGCCCTCAACATTTTGTGTATTTTCATGAGAAAATGAAAGAGTTGCATCAGTGGTCTGAAAACATCAATGGAATTTGCTTCTCAAGCATAGTGAAGGTTGTTTGACCCCAGCAATTAAAGGAGTTGGCAGTGTCTCTCACTCATGGTCAGAGAGTGCCTGCATTTTTGCAAAATTGAACCACAGAATTTTAGAACTGGAAGGGACGTTAGCCGAGTGAGCCAACACCCTCACTTATAAGTGGGAAAAAAACTGAAACCCAGAGATATGTGGCAATTTACCCAAAGTAACAGAGTCAATGTGAGAGCCGGAGGGAGAATCTGCCCCCTCTTTCCCCACTTTCCACATTCAGCTGAGATCCCATGATGCGCTCCTTCAACCAGTCTCTTGCAGACCCTCAACTCTCTTGCTCCGTTGTCTCCATTGTCCACTCTCCCCCAACTACCTAGAAAAACCTCAGCTTGGATCAAGCCAAGGTTTCTGAGCTCTCTGTACACCTGGGCTGCTGAGCCCTGCTTGAGAATATCCAACAACCTCACAGATTGGTGCCACTATAAATTCATGACTGCCAGACTCAATTGGTCCCTCGATGCTGCCAGCACTCCATGGATCCTCCCCTGCTCCACTCTCGCAGTCTCCACTAGAGTTATTTCACAATTTTTCTACTCCCCTCGAACTTCTGACCCATCTACATCTCCCCTTTACACTCAGTCCTACTAAAATGAATTCCTCTGATGGGAAAGCCCTTGGTTTCCCACCACCAAACCTACATATACATCTGCATCCACACCCTCCCATTCTCTCTGCAGTCTGAAGTCAATCCTTCCACCTGTGCTTCAAATTCCATCTCCTCTCAAAGAATTTGTTCTTTGCTTTGTCCCCTCTCTGCTCCGTCTTCCGCTTCTTCTGAACTACTTCCTTATCATCAGCACCTGAGTAGTCGCACACAGGTGGTTCCTATATTTAAAAAACAAACAAAATCAAACTTCCTCAGCCACTGTTCCCCATATTCTTTTCCCACAACCACCTCACTTCTCTCTTCTCGAGTTATCTGCACTCATTGTCTCCATTTCCCACCTCAGTCTGGCCTTTACCTCTGATCAACTATGATTGTTCTCGCTGGGGACCTCATCACTGTTAAGTCCAATGGAGTGTCTCAGTCCCCCCCTGCTAGACAGCACTTGATCCTGCTCAGCAGGCCTCCTCTTCTGGAAACATCTTCTTGATTTCTGTGACAATCCATTCCTCTGATTTTCTCAGACTTCTCTAGCCACATCCTGTCAGTCTCTTGTTCATGCAATGTTTTCTATGTCCATTCCTTAAATGTTGGAGTCCCTTGGGGGTGCTAGGCTATCTTCTCTGGTCACCTTCAATATTGTACCTCAGCAATTTTATCTATTTTCTTGATCTCAATTACAATCTAGGCTGAAGATTCCCAAATCTGTATTTGCCAGGCCAGACCTGGTTTCTGAGCACTAGATCCATATTTCAACTGGACGTCTCCAGTTCAGCCTGTTTAAATCTAGACTCCCCTTCTCCACTCCCTCCCCCCCAGAAAACCCTCCCTTCTTCTCCTGATGAAAGGCAATACCATCCACCCAGTCATCATCCTGAACTCTGGCCACTCCCTCACGACTCCCAGATTCAGTCACTGAATGCTCTTTAGTCCACTATTTCAGTATTCCCCAAATCAGCCTGCCTCTTGGGAGAAAACTGTAGGGAAGTGGTTAAACTTGCAGCCAGATGAAGTAGGTTCAAATCCTAGATCTACCACTTGGTCATGCAAGTAACTTAGCCTCTCTATAGTGTCTTCATTTATAAAATGTGGGTGGTAATAATAGACCTTCCTCACTGGGATGCAAAGAGGGTTAAATGAGATCATGCATGTAACACTAGAAGAGTATTTGGCACACAACAGGTATTGGCTCTCAACATCGTCCTCACCACTACTCTCCAGAGCCAGCCATGCCCTCATTGTTTCTTCCTTGGCTTACTCTGATGCTCTTCCTGTCTAGGATCCTGTCCCTCCTCCACATACTGTCAAAAGGATCTTATGAAATTTGATCATTTTGTGATCATTTAGTAGGTTACTTCCCTACTAAAAACTTCACAGTGGCTTCGCATTGCTCTTAAAATACATTTCAAATTTCTGAACATGCCTTACAAGGTCCTGCATGATCTGGCCAGGAACACTCCTTCCCTACCTCTACCTCAAATCCTCACCTACATTGGTTATGCCAGCTCCTCTTTATCCTTCAGGTCTTAGCCTAACACCACTTGCTCTAGGATGGCAGGTTTTATCTCCCCAAGTCTGAGAACTCTCCAACCTCTCTTTGTCCATAAAATTCGCCACTGGGCTTGTCATTGCATGTTTGTCTGTTTCTTGCTTCAGATTATGAGTTCTGCTATCTTTTACATTTATTGCTTTATTTTTTTATTGCCTTCACACAAGAGTGTGAGGTCTTTGGGAGCAGGGACTTGATTTGGTTCACTGCTGGATCCCAAGAACCTAAAAGAGTGTCTGGCATACAGGACGTGCTCAGTAAGTATTTGTTGAATGAACCAAATGATGCCTAGGCTATCATTTTCTCAACACAGAAGTCAGTTTTTTAGGTAGCAGAAAACATTACAATTCATTTTGGAAATTGAATGCCCAGCAAATCTTCTTAAAATAATATAATCTGTTCTTATTCAGAGACCTCTCACCTTGAAAAACCTTGTATAATCTTCTCAAATGACTTCTACACACTCCGTCATCTCTACTGTAATACATCTTCATGGAGTAGGCTCCAGAGACCCTTAACCTTGAAGAAACCTTCGTTCTTCTTTTTATGGAAAGATTTTTACATTAGAAAAGCCTGTGGGCTACTTTAACATGAAATAATGACTTTAATCACATTGTCAACCCTTTCTACTTAAAATTATTTATAAGATTTAAGTGAGTAGTTAGTAAATTAATGACAGATTTAACTTTAAATGGTCCTTCCTTCCTAATGCTGTTGCTATAATAACTTGCACTATGAGGTGGACTTTGTTGGTGTTAGAAAGTAGAAAAAGAGAGTTTCTTTCATTTTAAAATGTTCTTTTTAAATTTCTTCCTCTAGCCTAAAGCAGATGAGATTCAAAAAGGGCATGTGTCACTATTTATTATGACTAAGCATTTAGTCTTTTCATATTAACATTTGGGCATTTTTTTGGTCACCCAATCCTGTTCTCTGCTATTATCTCTTTCATTTCCCTTCTTTCTCTCTTCTTGAGAGAAAAGAAAAGGGAAAAATAAGAAAGAAAAAGTATACAAGATATACAGACATACATATATACACATGTGGAGAGAGAGGGATCTCACAACATATTCATTATGGAGAAAGAAGGGTTTGCATATATGCATATGTAATCTATATGTATATGTATGTGTTTGTATGTATACATGCGTATGTATATACATAAATACTTAGTATGTCCCAACATGTTTATTAATTTCCAATATCATCTTCAGAAATGGGTAAAATTTCCATAGATTTCATATGAATATATGAATGTGTTTATATGTATGTATACACACATATATGCATACTATGTATACATAATGTATACATGCAGTATGTGTATATACAAATAACATACATATTAATATATATGTCCTGTCTGTGTGAATGCATATATATACACGCACATAATACACATATATAATAAATTTATATATATACATGTATATGATGTATATACATTATGTGTGTTATATATACATAATATGAATATATATCCATGCATTGCATTGACATGAATCTATGGAAATTTTACCCAATTATAAAGATGACCCTGGAAATTAATAAACATGTAAGGAAGTACTAAGTATTTATGTCCCTTACAAAACTACACCACCATACATATTAATTTGAATTTTTAATGCTTAGTAATCGCCAATCTTTTGGTAATTGTTGGCAACCTTTTTGTTTGGTCTAAAATTGACACATTTTCTTTCTTCCAAAAACTATCATATGAAGCCAAAGTAAATTAAATGCACTCGAGATTTGGGGATGATTCCTTGAGACCACCTGAAAAACCTAGAAACATCCAAGAATGTTATAAAGACAGGCCCAGACATCCTATAAGGGGTCTTCTTGTTCTTCGTGCATTATCTACTCTCCACTTGTCTCAGACAGGGCTCCCTGCAGCCTCATCCTTGTCCCAGAGAATAGCCAGCCTTTCCAGAAGAAGCTAAGGCCCTCCTTACATACCGCTGTTGCAAGAAGAGATGGGGAAGCCAGACTGACATCCTATCCTCCCACTTCCTAATGCCCGACAGGCAGCAGGCAGCAGTGCCCGTCGGCTCCCCATCTGCTGGAAGGGCTAGACTCCCACTGCGAGTCCAGCTCACCAGGAGGGAGGGCGCAACTTTCAAGCATCCTTGTGAACCAGAAGACCTGAGTTGCTCCCGAATTTTATTACTAGGTAGCTGTGCAGCCCAGGGTGCATAACCTTCCTTCTCTGAACCTCAGTTCCCCTCTGTCAACAAAAGGGTTTGGACTAACTTACCTCTAAGGTTCTTTTTAGCTCTACTGTTCTATTCTAACTTTCTAAGTTGCCATTCATAAATGTGTACTGTCGTTCTAGTCTCTAAGCCATGTAGTAAAAATGTTTGACCGGTTTAATTAAAGCTAAGTATCTTTTGTACCGAATACAAAATTGGCAGTTTGAGAGATGCTAAAAGTAGATTTAACAGTAGTAAATACTATGAAAAGGGAAGATCTTGGAGTTTAATATCCCTCTACTAACAAGATTGTAAGTGGAGAAAAAAGAACTAGGAGGGCAGTTTGCAGAATAGCTTATCTCACTTTGAGAGTTCTGGAAGCAACAGAAATTACTGTAACTTGACATCCCTGGCACACTGTTGATTGTCAGGACAGGCGTATAAAAAAGTCGGGGTGAGACTGGGAGGGGTGGATTATGGAAGACTCTCAATTCTGTACTTACACTCATCTCTGTAAATAAATATATAAATATCTGTATTCATATTTGACTGATTAAACCATGGGCCGTCTTTGAATTCAGGAAAAGAGATAAATAAAACTAATGAAATAATAAGTAAAAATTAGTGGTAAATACAATTAGTTACCACAATGAATTTTGATCAAGTTCCTTCGGGGTTTATTTTGCTGGAGTAAGAGCTATCTAGTGTAATCCTACGTCTCTTCTCCCCGTCCACCAGGAAAAAAGAAAAGATCTTAAAGCAAGATATAGTTAAATGAAGGACACAGGTTGCCCCACTCTGCCAAGCTGAGGTGGAAAGCCATAATTCTTTTCTCAGGGAAGTTTCTCAGTGTCTCCTCTGTATTTTCTTCAGAGTGCTCGTTTCGTGGAATCACTTGCATCTCCCAAGCACTGGGCTGAGAATACAACCATTCTCTTACCAAGGTGAGAAACAAGACAAGAGTTTTTTCCTAAGTAAAAGAACAATTAGCATGACAAATGGAAGCATAATTGAAATTCACTAACTAGTCTTTCAAAGAGAGCCTTAAACAAATTTGCCCTCCACTACATCACTTTTGCTGATTTTTTTTTTTTTTTTTTTTTTGGTGAGGAAGACTGGCCCTAAGCTACCATCTGTGCCGATCTTCCTCTATTTTGTATAGGGGATGCCACCACAGCATGGCTGGATGAGTGGTATGTAGGTCCGTGTCCGGGATCCAAACCGCAAACCCCGGGCCACCAAAGCAGAGCCCGTAAACCTAACCACCACGCCACTAGGCCAGCCCCATTTTTGCTGATTTTAACAAATTATTGGCAATTTTGCTTGCCACTAACCATACTAAAAAGGGAGGGGGGCAGGTGAGGAACTTACCAAAGTTAATATTGCTAATATCTCTATTACCTAGTGTTAGAGAAGAACTAGTTATCCTCAGTATCTGTTTTACTCTTCTATAAAAGGGCTCAGCCGAGGGGCTGGCCCCGTGGTGCAGTGGTTAAGTGTGCGTGCTCCACTTTGGCGGCCCAGGGTTAACAGGTTTAGATCGCCCGCGTGCACCGACGCACGGCTTGTCAAGCCATGCTGTGGCAGCGTCCCACATAAAGTAGAGGAACATGGGCACGGATGTTAGCCCAGGGCCAGTCTTCCTCAGCAAAAAAGGGAGGATTGGCATCAGATGTTAGCTCAGGGCTGATCTTCCTCACAAAAAAAAAAAAAAAGGGCTCAGCATATGGGAGTAATCCAACGAGCCACCTTTTCTTGTGAAAAAGTTTTTATTGGAACACAGCCATGAACGTTCACATATATATTATCTACGGTTGCTTTCGCACTGCAACAGCAGAGCTAAGTTGCAGTTGAGCAGTGGGCCACGTGGCTCAGAAAGTCTAAAATATTTACTATCCAGCCCTTTACAGAAACAGTCTGCCAACCCTTGTTCAATAATCACAGAACACACAAGGCACGTGGTTGCCTAGAACAGAGACTTCGCTTCTCCACCTCCCTGCAGTGATGTCACGCGTCTAAGGGTTGTCCGTAAGATGTAAGTGGAAGTTGGGTACAACTTCATCTTGAAGCATGAGAAAAGCTTGAGCAGAGGAGAGCCACAGGGTGGGAAGGGCCTGTCCTGACACCGTGGAGCATCATTCTGAACTTGGACATTCTGCCCGGATTTCTAGATGAGAGGAAAATAAATTCGCTGATGTTTGTCTCTCTCAACTAAATCTAATCCTAATATGTTGGGATAGGTCCATTTTTAACATAAAATGTAGCTAAAGCTGAAACGATTTTAACAATTTATCTTCCTCGAACAAAAACACATGCATCTGTGTTCAAGTCAAAGAAGGGACGTTACTAGAGCTTCTTAAAATAATTCCAAATAAGTGACTTCCAGACCATCCGGTAAAAGCACCATTATGGAGAGATGGATGTGGTCTTTGTGTGTATCTAATGCTTTATTTTTATAAGCTATAATTTCTCAATTTATCACCCTCGTCCTTAATTGGATGAAGACAGGATGTTATTTCTTGTAATTAGAACAACTATTAAACAAAGTTGTCACACCCTAAGTCACTGAGAATGCCAGATTCAAAATGTGTGCTTTCCTATTGTGTCATCGCAAATTAATAGACATTTGTGAGTGGGAAATCGGGGACATATTGGCTACAATTTGACTTTCCCCTCTTGCTGTTATTTTTTTTTTTTGCCTTCATTGTTAAGTGGTAAAACCGTTCCATCACAACAGGCCAGAAACCTGTGCCTGGTGACACAGCATGTGTGGAGCACATGTTTTAACAAAATGCCTTTTTATTAGCTTAATTAGCACCTGGGATCACAGGCTGGTGACGCAAGAACTGGAAGCTGAAGCATGAACTCTGCAAAATCTTCCTTCCCCCGCAGTAAACATCTCTCTGGCTCTCACCGGCCTCTACCTGCTTCCGGTGTAAAGTCACTGGCCGTTTATACCTGTTGTCACCTCTTGGCCTTCCCACTCTTTCTATTGGATTAAAAAGGTGACAGTATGAGCCTTTCTAGAAATGTGGCAATTTATCCAAATATTTTGTTTTTATTTGATGAAAAAATGTTTGAGAATTAGAGAACAAATACTCAGTAATACAAATGTTTAAAGTAGAATCATAGGGGGCTGGCCTGGTGGCGCAGTGGTTAAGTGCGTGCTCCGTTTCGTCGGTCCAGAGTTTGTGGGTTCAGACCCCAGGCACGCACCGACACACCGCTTGTCAAGCCATGCTGTGGCGGCATCCCATATAAAGTGGAGGAAGATGGGCACAGATGTTAGCCCAGGGCCAGTCTTCCTCAGCAAAAAGAGGAGGATTGTCATCGGATATTAGCTCAGGGCTGATCTTCCTCACACAGACACACAAAGTAGAATCATAGGATTTGGGACAGTGGAAGATACTATTGAAATCACTTAGCCTTAGCTCCTCACTCTCTGGAAAAGGAAACTGAGGCCTAGAGAAGTGACACATTTTGTCCAAAATAGCGGAATTAGCAAAGCCTTGACTTTTAATCCAGAGCTCTTTCCACAAATCGGGCACGGTCTTTTAGGGTCAAGTGGTATAACTTTTTGAGGAAATACGGCACTGAGCTTGACTGGGTAATGGTCTTCACACCACAGAGAATGTTTCCCAGAGAAGATGGACCTCCTCCTCTTATAGCACATGCACAGAGTTGGGATAGCCACAGTCAAAGTGTGGCTGTCAACAAAGTGGACTTTGGGATTCACAAATTTACTGTTAAAAGATTCAGCCATCAGGGGTAATCAAAAAGGTCTATAAACTTAGTGATTTTGCTAACACAGGAATTTGAATCATGTGCTCTGCCAGGAAAATCTCTAGGGTGAACCTACAATGACTCCATCAGCCCATCATCACACATGGCTTTGTTATTCTCCTGTCATACATGAGTGCTCAGTAACAACCCTAAAGTGATTTTTAAAAATTATTTTTACTGTGGAAAATTACTCTTTAGTTTAAAGTGAGAGAAAGTCAGTTCAAACTCACCCAGGCCAAAAATAGGGGGGAAATGATTGATTCTCGTAACTGAAAAGTCTAGGATATAATAGCTTCAGATAAGGCTAGATTTAGATGCTAAATGACGTCATTAAGAATCTGTTTCCATTTTTCCACTTTGCTATCTTCTGTGTTGGCTTCTTTCTCGGGCAGTCTCTCTGTGATGACAAAGAGGCTATCACCAGCTACTAACTTACATCCTCCTACCTTAGCGATCCTGGAGAATTTACTCTCACTCGCTGTTCTGGGCATGTTCCCACTCCTAGAGTTGGAGCATGTGGTCAGACTACTTTAGCCATGTGAGCTGAGATGGGTACAGTGGGGAATACCAGTGGTGTGCCGGTAAATGTTTAACAACCAGCTCTGGGGGTGGCGAGTGGAGTTCTCATTTGTAATGTCTGCCAATTTCCAAGGTGTACATACTCTCACCATGGCAGATTTCAAGCTACCAACGTGGTCCCTGAGCACAGAGTTGGGAAGAGACGTGCAGGAGCACCCATTTTATAATACTTCTACCATACAGATAAAATAAATGTAAATAACCTCAAGATCATCCATAATAATAAAATGTAGTAAAAATAATTATGAAGTAATGAGTTTTGAGTATGCATTAACTTTAAGTAGAATTTATTTAATCATAATTTTATAGAATTTAACATTAAATAATGACCATGTATGACAATGGGCTAGCCAAATTCCTGAAATTTTAACAGTTGGCTCTTATGAGCTGGTATGAGCCAGCTCTACACACCAATGGCAAATGCTCTAAAAGGAGAAGGTTTTTGTTATCAGAATAAGGGAGAATGGATGCTGCGTAGGCAAAAATAATAGATGGCTCTTGTGTGAAAGTTGAAAGTTGAAAACTGGCTCTCTTGTAGCTTGAGGATATGCAAAATAAAATTTTTATTCTTGCTAGAAACATATGTCAAGAGGAAGTCTTGGAGAATTAGGGAGACATGAAGATCTTGTGTGCGTTTACCCTTCATGATATCAGGAGGTAATAGCTCTTGAGTACTTCTGCAGCCTCTGTCCTAAGCGTTGGTGGTTTGGTACAGGACAGCTCCAGGGGAAAATACTTAAGACCCTGAGGAGCTGCAGAGATGGGGGTTGAGGGGGCAGCTGGGAAAAGAGCTTCTCAGTGTACTGCTCCCACCTATGTCCTTCACAGAAAAGTCACTATTAATAACTGAAATTAAATGCAAGAAAATCCTTTGTAAACTGATGGAAGTCTGAATTGTGATTTTTTTTGAAAGAACCAAAGTTGCATTTCCATCCATATGACAAGCACCCTCTGTGGAGCCTATCCTCCCTAACCTGGAGCGCGCTGACCTCTGCCTCTTGGAACTTCCGTGATACTTAATCATGACACAATTTACACTAGGATTATATACTCTCTCATTGTGTTATAAAAATATTGGTGGGAGAAAGCTTCATCCTGCCAAGCATATCATTGCCTCCTTAATATTTATTTTTTATCCCCAACAATGCTGAGCATAGTATTAAGTACATACAATGTGTTTAATAAAAGTGTATTGATATAAAAATTGCACATAGGGTAACAAATTATCTACTGAAAGAACTTGTTTTATGAAAAGACAATGGTGATTTGGTAACCAGGATAGTAAGTTATGTGTAAATGGTGCTTCTAAACCTTTGGGGGTACATGAAAATTATTTCTTCACTTTGAAATCTTATCAATAATACTAACTTGGTTTTCAAATGCTTTCTACAAAGATGGTGTAATGGTAAAACGTAAGTTAGGCCCTGTCCAAGTTAACTCAAATTTTGTATTAATCAGGTCCAACATATGAGATTTCACTACATATAAAAATTCACAGTAATAGTTCTCTCTTAGCCAGTCCCTTAGGCTCACTGTCCATAATGTGAAAGCTGGCCAAACTCGGTAAATTCACAGAATTATGCAAAAGTAACTTCAAATTAGATGGCCCCAATGAGCCAACACCTTATGCTGGTTTTTGGGAAGAGTGATCATACATTTCTCAGGACAGAGCCTAAGGTGGGACATTAATTCCAACTGGAATTTCCACGTTGAGTGTGGGAATCAGTACTGAACAGTTGACACCAGTTTACTTACCTTTAGAGGCGAAGTCATTTTTTTGGTAAGAAGATTGAGACAATTATCACTTAATCATCTTAATTGTTCCTACTACATATTAGAAAAAGTCGTAGAGTCTCAAATGCTATAATTATAGTGTCTTATTCAGCCTTCCTACTACAGCTGTTACCCAGCCGCTCCCTCTCCCCTCACTAAAATTGCTTCTTAAAATTATGCTGTTCAGCTTCTGGTTGGAGTTTCCTAGTTTAAAGAAGATTTATACCATATATCTGAAGCCCTCTCCTTTTGATTTTTATTTCTCACTCTTGTTGGGCCAGCTGCCTTCAACAGATGGAAATTTGGTCCCTTTTTAAGGCTGCATCTATTATGGTACCTGCTGGCATCATTTCTTCCCGTTTCATGTTGAATCCCACACGTTTTTGCCTATGGGCTGCTCTAGCCACACTTTAAATATACCTAAATTTAATTTTAATTCCAAACACAACCTCTCAGAGCAGCAAATAAAACAAGTAATTAGAAGTTTGCAAGTTTGTGATATGACAATAGTTTGAAGGAACAGAACAATGGTGTAAACATGGAATTTAACGAAGAATATGTCAAATTCACAAATGCTGCTAAAGCTACACACACACACACCCTGAGCATAGTCAAATTCCCCCGATATCCCGGAGACTTACAGAATGGTATTTTGCATAGTTGACTTTCCAAAACAGTTGAACAACTATGTCTTTAAGAACCAAAACTTTAAAATCATAATCATTGTCATTTGAATACTTTGCAAGATGTATTATATTAAGTTTATAAATATAATTTAATCCACTTCTTAATGACTTGCAGTCATCCTTATGAACATTGTTCACTCTACTGCACTGTTGTGACAGATAGCACACCAGGACAAAAATAAGTCTTATTCATTTCCATTCAATACCACAAACATTTGTATGTTTGCCCACTCTGTGCCAGATATGATGCTGAGTTCTAAGAATAGAGATGAATGAAACCTGGGTCCTGTATCCAGGGTTGCTCATTTTCACTAAAGGACAATGAAAGCACAGGAGATGTACAATGAATGGTCAGAGACAACTAGCCTTGGAGGTGAGCAGGAACCAGATCATGAGGGAGCTTGAACCGGACCCTGAAGCATTTTACATAGGGGACTAACCTATCAGATTCAAAGGGTTACCCTAAGGTGAAAAATGGACAAAGTAGATGCAAAACTGGAGACAATGAGAGGAGTTTTGAGAAGTCTGCTCTAGTCCAAACAAGAAATTATGCCAACCTGAGCTAAGGCAGTAACAGATTTAGGAGGTAAAACCAACAGGATCTGGTGTCTATCCTAATGGTGGAATAAAGAAGAAGGAGGAACCCAGGATGATTTCTGAGTCTCTTATTATGGCAGCTAGGTAGATGATGCAGTTAACCAAAATGGGAAATTCAGACAGAGTGGGCTTGAGAGGAAAGGTACTGAGTTTGGTTTTTCATTCACTTATTCAACAAATATTTATTGGCCACCTAGTAGGTGCCAGTCACTGGGTTGGCACTGTGGATACAATGGCAAGCAAAAGAAGACATGATCTCTGCCCTCTTGGAGCTTACAAGAGAGGATTAACTGAGTAACCACGTGAATATATTTGTAAACTTCAACTATAATGATGGCAAGAAAGGAGAAGGACATTGTGCTATGAGGGATTATCACTGAGGGGTTTACCTCTTAGGGAGGTCAGGGCAGCTTCCTGAGGAATCTGTTTTAGAGTAGAGATAGGGAAGATGAGTAGGGGTTAGCAAAGTGAAGAAGGGAAGACAGGCGTTCATGGAGGAAACAGAATGTCCAGGGTCTCTGTAGTGCGAGTGTGGTATTTTCAAGGAACTCAAAGAAGACCAGTGTAGCTAAAGCAGGGAGAGCAGGAGATAAAGCCAGAAAAGTGGATGGATGCCAGACCACAGAAGGCCTTGGAAGCAGGCCTGATGGTCAGCCAACCTGCACCAATAGGGCCATGCTGCCATTCTGACAGTAACATAGATCTGCACCAGTTGATAAACAGCTGCCGCACTGAGCTGCCCTAGTGTTCTCCCCACCTCCTTCCACCAATCCAGCTGCCCAGCCCCTCTTCTGGACTTCCCCATGATCTGGCAGCCAAAAGAGAAATATCTGGATAATGGGGCAGGGAGCGCAGATTTTTTAAATGCTGCTCCAAGATGCTGGCACCTGTTCTGATGGCCAGTACCTGTGTAATATTGGTTGTTAAATATTTTTAATATTTTGAATATGTTCCCTACTTACAGGCCATGTGAGGAGTTTAGCATTTATTCCAAGAATAATGAGATAACTTTGAAGAAGATGACATGATCAGATACATGTTTTGAAAATACCACTGCAATTGCAGGGTGAATAACAGATTGGGCAGGGGCCAACGTGAAGGCAGATAGACCAGGTAGTAGACTGTTGTTCATCCTGCCTTCTATTAGGGTGGTGATTGTGGTAGAGATTGAGAGAAACAAACAAATTCAAGAGATAGTTAGAGAAGAAATCCCAATCAAAATCTCAACAGGCTTTCTTATAGAAATCAATAAGCTGATTCTAAAATTCCTAAGGAAATAGAGAAGGTCTAGAATAGCCAAAGTGATTTTTAAGAAGAAGAACAAAGTTGAGGGACTTACACTACCCGAATGCAAGTCTTACTACAAAGGTACAGCAATTAATTCAGTGTTGTCCTGGCACGAGGATAAACATGCTATTGTAAATGGAATTGTTTTCTTACTCTCCTTTTTGGATTGTTCATTACTAGTATATAGAAATACAACTGATTTTGTGTGTTGATTTTATATCTTTCAACTTTGTTGAATTAATTTATTAGCTAAAAGTTTTTTTGTGGATTCCTTAGGGTTTCTACAAATAAGATCATGTCATCTTTAGGGCCAGCCCCGTGGCTTAGCAGTTAAGGGAGGATTAGCACGGATGTTAGCTCAGGGCTGATCTTCCTCAGGAAAAAAAAAAAAGATCATGTCATCTTTGTATGGAGATAGCTTTACTTTTTTATTTCCAATGAGGATGTTTTTTACTTCTTTTTCTTGCTGCATTGCTCTGGCTAGAATATCTGGTACTATGTTGAATAAAAGTGGTAAGAGTGGGCTTTCTTGTCCTGTTGCTGCTCTTGGGAGAAAAGCTTTCACTCTTTCACCATTGAGTATGTTTGCTATGGGTTTTGTAAATATGGCCTTCATCATGTTGAGGAGGTTCTCATCTATTTCTAGTTTATCAGATGTTCTTATCATGAAAGGGTGTTAGATTCTGTCAAATGCTTTTTCTACATCATATGTAGACAATGTGATGATGTATGTGAGATGATCTTGTGTTTTTTTCCTTCATTCTATTAATATGGTGTATTACATTGATTGATTTTTGTAGGTTGAATGACTCTGGCATTCCTGGATAAATGACCAACTGATTTTATTTATTTATTTTTTTGTGAGGAGGACTAGCCCTGAGCTAACATCCCATGCCAATCCTCTCCTTTTTTCTTGAGGAAGAGTGGCCCTGAGCTAACGTCCGTGCCCATCTTCCTCTACTTTATATGGGACGCCACCACAGCATGGCTTACCAAGCGGTGCATCGGTGTGCGCCCGGGATCCGAACCTGCAAACCTCGGGCCACCAAAGAGGAGCACGTGCAGTTAACCACTTGCGCCACCTGGCCGGTCCCAATGACCAACTGATTTTTGACAAAGATCCAAGGTAATTGAATGAGGAAAGGGTAATTGTTCAACAAATGGTGTTCACAAAGTTGGATATGCATGTGGAATCAAAATAAACCTTGACCCTAACCTTACACCATAATAAACAGTATCTCAAATTTTCTGTGGGTCAGGAATTTGGGAATGGCTTAGCTGAGTGGTTCTGGCTCAGGGTCTCTCATGGGTTTTAGTCAGGAGGTCAGCTGGGGCTGCAGTCATCTGAAGGCTTGAATGGAGCCAGAGGATGCACTTTGGAGAAGATGCACTCACGTGGCTATTGACAGGAGGCCTCAGTTTCTTACACAAGGAGACCTCCTCACAACATGGCAGCTAACTTCCCCCAGAGCAAGCAATCTAAGAGAGTGAGCAAGGAAGAAACCACAGTGCCTTTTATGACCAAGTCTCTAAGGCTCCCATCGTCACTTCCGCTTTATTGGCTTGTTAGAAGTGAGTCACTAAGTTCAGCACACAGTCAAGGGGAGAGGAATTGGGCTCCACCAAATTCCTGGAGTATAAAAACTTTGTGGACACATATTAAAGTCACTTTAAAGAACATTAACTCCAAGGACTGCCACCATTCAAAGGTCGAGATTTCTTTGGATGGAGAGAAGTGATGTGCAGCAGATAAAATGTTATGCGATTTTACCCATGTGAATAATGTGTTTTAAAGGATGACAGCTGATTTTGGCAGAATCCATATCATTGCTGACTTGAAAATTAGACAAATAAGCAAAACTCTTTGCATTCTTATTATTTTCTTTGAGAATACTAGTTAGGATGAAAAATTGACATATTCAGAAAATTCATCTCTCAACGAAGTGCTATTTTCAGATAATCCTATTGAAAATAATTTTAATACACTTTACGTAATGATTTACAAAAGCATCCTGACATACTGAATATCATATTACTGTTGCAATTTGGAGTTTTCTTTTTACATTATTCGTTAGCATATTAAACCCTCTGCCTATTACATGTGTATGTAAAATATAAGTATTGAGAACTTTAAATCCAGACTAAAGTTGCCTCAGGAACTCAGAAATTCTTAAGAAATCATTTTTGTAACCTTTTTTTTTTCGCCATTCTTCTTTGACATCTATTTCAATCACCAGTTTCTAAAAATTACTTGTTGAGAACTGATTTGAGGGCTGGCTCCGTGGCTTAGCGGTTAAGGGCGCGAGCTCCGCTACTGGCAGCTGGGGTTCAGATCCGGGCGTGCACCGACGCACCACTTCTCCGGCCATGCTGAGGCCGCGTCCCACATACAGCAACTAGAAGGATGTGCAACTGTGACATACAACTATCTACTGGGGCTTTGGGGAAAAAAAAGGAGGAGGATTGGCAATAGATATTAGCTCAGAGCCAGTCTTCCTCAGCAAAAAAAAAAAAAAAAAGAGGGGGATTAGCATGGATGTTAGCTCAGGGCTGATCTTCCTCACACACAAAAAAAGAACTTATTTGACATCATGGTTTTCTTACAATAATTATACCCTACTCAAATGTTTTGGTTAAAAACACATTTAATTTGTCCCTGTTCCTTCACATGCATGTATTCTTCCCCCCCGCCCCCCCAAAGCCCCAGCAGATAGTTGTACGTCATAGCTGCACATCCTTCCAGCCGCTGCATGCAGGACGCGGCCTCAGCATGGCCGGAGAAGCAGTGCGACGGTGCGCGCCCGGGATCGAACCCCGGCCGCCAGCAGCGGAGCGTGCGCACCCAACCGCTAAGCCACGGGGCCAGTCCAGCATGTATTCTTAACTATTTCATCTTTCTCAACAGCAAGAAATCCCAATTAAATAATGTGAGAACATAGCAGTTTTCCTTCTACAATATTTCCATTATATTTAACTTCCTTTTCCTTGTGTTTAAAATAAAGTCAAAGTGCCAGCCTGGTAGTACAGGGGTTAAGTCCACACACTCCACTTTGGCGGCCCAGGGTTTGTGGGTTTGGATCCCGGGTGTGGACCTACACACTGCTTATCAAGCCATGCTGTCGCAGCGTCCCATATAAAGTAGAGGAAGATGGGCACGGATGTTAGCCCAGCACCAGTCTTCCTCAGCAAAAAAAGGAGGATTGGCAGGGGGTGTTAGCTCAGGGCTAATCTTCCTCACAAGAAAAATAAAAATAAATAAAATAAAATGAAGTCGAGAATCATTATTTCACCTGTTATTGGGAATGTATCTGTTAAGATATTTTGTGGGGAGGCAGCCATTGTAGATAGATGTGCCTGGGCCCAATGTTATGCCAGGGTAATCGCCTCTGTTGTATGATTTCAGAAGAAACCCTCCACTGTTTCTGTGTTTGAAATTTACTTAGCAGGAGTCACAGTCTTTCATTCCATAGTTTGTCTTAATGTTAAATGAAAATGATGACTATTTATTTGGAACATAACAATGAACAAAACATGTCATATGCATTATCCTATTTGATCAGCACATCAAAGCTGTGAAGCATTATCATCACAATCATTCTCCTTTTAAGGTACAATGGATAAAGGGACTGGACCAAGATGGCCCATGTCATGTTGAATATCACTCAACTAGTAAATAGTGGGGGTCAAATTTAAACTCTGGGCCTTTTATTCCAAAGTCCTGGGTCTTCCCACTGTAACAGGCTGACTTAATTCCCACCAATATGTAAATTACAGCTCTCACTGCTGCACAGATGAAGAAGGGAGACTGCGTATCACAGGGACCCTGAGAGATACGGGTAGTGGCTGACCAAGTGTAGCAGTCTGGGTCTGCTCAGGAGATAGAAGCCACATGGTAGGTTAAACAAAGAAGCTGAAGATAAAGAATTATCAATTATGATGAAAGGGAGACTGTAGGATAGAAGGAAACTCTATTTGCTACCCCAGGGTGAGGGAGAGTTCCCAAGGAAAGACACACTTGGAAGAGGTTCAGATCTCGTTGGAGAAGGTGTGGTTCAGCCCACCAGATAGCAGACAAGTGCACTGGTTTGGCCAGGCTGGAGCTGGTCTGGAGTTGCTGGGCAAGCAATAGACCACCCTCTGGAGTACAGGTGGAGAACAAGAAGCAGACGATCAGCAACCAGCGGTGTGGGCATGGAGTGAGAGTCTGGGAGCAGCAGGGAGGAGCAGAGGGCCTTCAGGGTGCAAGGTATGTATGGGGGTGGAGGGCTTGCAGAGGGAGCTGCTGCTGAGGGTGTGACCCTCCAGGTCCTAGGCAGCTGTGTGCAGGCAGCATGGGAAGGGGAGGTGGGATACGCAGAGGGAGTCCAGGGGCTGGCATGGGCAAGAGGCCTTCAGAGTGTGCAGGACATGTGGGGACTTCAGTTTCTGGGTCAAGGGGCCTGCGCAAAGGTTATTGCCAGGCTGAGACTGCAGGAACACAAAAGTCTGACTCTCAAAGTTTTAAAAATTAATTCAGCAATAATTTAACTCACATTTATAAAGTGAGTTAAATTATTATTTATAATAAATAAATAACATTTCTTACATTTATAATAATTATTACATTTATATTGACTCTTCCTTTCTTTCAACAAAAATTTATTGAACATCTACTCTGTGTCATGTACTGAGTTAGATGCTACTATTTGCAAGGCAATAGACCAAGGCACTGTAAAAACGATGACAGATATCTGGCCCTCAAGGCGCCTAGAATCTAGACACATAGCTCAATGGAAGAGAATAGAGAACCTAGAAATATAAACACACAACTAGCTCAACTTATTTTTGACAAAGTTACAAAAAAATCCAATGGCAGAAAGATGGCTTTTTCACCAAATGGTGCTGGAAAAATTGGATATGCATAGGCCAGAAAATGAACCTCAACCTAAACCTCACACCTCATACAAGAATTAACTCAACATGGATCCCTAGAGTTAAATGTAAAACATAAAACTATAAAACATTTAGAAAAAACCATAGCAGAAAATCTTCAGGATCTAGGGCTACCCAAAGCACAACGCATAAGAAGAAAATTTGATAAATTGGACATCATCAAAATCAAAACCTTTTGCTCTGCAGAAGACCAGATTAAGAGGATGAAAAGACAGGGGACCTGGAATCTACATCTATGGTAAAGGCCCAAGCAAAGTACTAGGAGAATGCAAAGGAGAATGAGATTAACCTCCCAAGGGAATCTGGGAAGTCTGACGAGGTGATAACTAGGATTTGCAAGACTAGTAGGATGGCAACAGATGGGCCCGGGAGTAAGAAGAGCATCCAAAGCTGAATTAGCAAAAGCTAGAAGGAAGGAAAGTACAAGAATGTTTATACAGTGAGCAGCCCCGTGCAGTTTACAGTGTATAACAGGAGCAGAGTGGGAAGTGAGCCTGGAAAGGTGGGTTGGGGATAAATTGTGCAACTGAGTGCAGTTGGGACATAGCCCTGCTCCCAAATAGCTTACAGCTAGACAATGTTCAATACGGTAGGAGGAGCAGAGAACCCCGGCAGGTGTGAACTCTGAGCATCCAGAAGAATGGGATTATTTGGCCAGGGGCCATCATGCAAGATGCCCACCTGCTCCAGGTGGCATTGCTGGAGGGGGAACAGGAGGGAGGAGCCGTGCCGCCATCCTGGGCGCTTTCCTTCTGCTGTCCCCTGTCTTAGGCACAGGCTGGGATTCCCGAGTCTGTCTTTTTCCCATGGGAGTCTCTTCCTGGCTTCTTCCCACAGTCTTTCTCAGACTGAGGGTGGAGCTGGAAAAGCTCACCTGCGCAGCTACAGTGGGATTGACCCCGCTCTGCGCGACCTGAGAGCCTCCCCTACCGCCCCTGTCTAAGCTACCTGGCAGATTTTTAGCTGCAGGGGAAAGGTAGGTTAGTGAGCAAGTGGTTTCTGAAGCGCTTACTCAAGAAACACATCACAGTAAATGCTGTACTCTATTTTTCAAAACCATGGATACCCTGGAATAAAAAAAAAAAAATCACTTTATTTTGACCATTGGAGTTTTACATCCACTCTTTACGTCTACTCACCTAATTCTATCAGGAAAACTGAAGTGTCTGTGGTTCAAAGTAAATTTTATTCCATTGCCAGTTTCTTCCAGGTGGTCTTGCTGGTAGTTCAGAATATAAATCTTTTTGCACTGTCCAAGTAGCATTTTCTAGTTTAAAGGCACTGAAGGCAGCAATCTTTTAACAACTAGGAAACTAGACTGCTAGATATTTACCTAGTTCTAATCTTTTTTCTTTTTTCCCTTTTTCTCCCCAGAGCCCCAGTAGATAGTTGTATGTCATAGTTGCACACCCTCCTAATTGCTCTATGTGGGACGCAGCCTCAGTGGGACACCACCTCAGCATGGCCGGAGAAGCGGTGTGTCGGTGCGCGCCTGGGCTCTGAACCCGGGCCGCCAGTAGCGGAGCGCGCGCACTTAACCGCTAAGCCACGGGCCGGCCCCAACCTAGTTCTAATCTTTTAGTAAAAGGTTAAGAGTTGGAAGCAAGGCAGTAAGGAGAAATAAAAGAAAATATCATTGACAAAAGAATGGGAAAGATGGACGGGCTCCCCAAATGGGAGGAAGGATTGCATTTATTTTGGATTCGTAGTTGCAGATTTCCCACCTATCTTGTATCTCTTGCTCTCCTACCAAGTTATTTGGAGGTTAAGGGTGTTTCTAATTCTTGTTTTCATCATCGTACTTCCCTCTTGATTAACTGCTTAAGAGAAACACTGATGGCGTCAATAAAAAAGCCAAAAGCCTACTGATGGCCTTGTCACTGTTGAGACGGAACAGCGGCTGATGACATTGACCTAAGTTTCTGGGACATTATCAACAAAAATAAAATGTAGCTTTCATTGTACAACAAGAGTTTGGTTTCTGAGCTTACTCTGCCCGCAGAACTAGCCAGCAGCTATTTATTTAGATTCCAAATCTGAATTAAACACACATTCTTAAAAAAAATAGTCAGAGAAGTTATGCAAACTCTAAAGAAGTCTCTTCACTTGCCACTCCACAGAAAACATTAATGGAGAGGAGTAATTTCCCCCATAAAATGGCAGTATAATATCGTTTTTGGTTATTACCTGTTCATTGAGAACTCCCACCTGCAGGTTCCCTTAGCATCCATTTTTTATCCCCCAAGTGAATATTGAGTCAAAAAGCAACTGACCTGACAGACCAAGAAAGCCAAGTTCTATGGTCATTGGAATTTCTTAAATTTATTTATCTTAAATATTTAGTATTTTCTAAATACTATAGCTGTTCTTTAAAATCTATCATATAAACAAATGGTATTGATGGGCCATAAAGTTTTTCCTGGCACAGTGTAGTGTGACCTGGAAAACACACTTCATCATTCATGACTAGAATGTTCTCTCCAATTTATGCCAATAAAAACTTGGAATAATCCAAGATATACTTTACATGTATTACATAACATACAAGAATACAAGAATAGTGGCTCAAAAACGTGAACCCCATTTTTGGCAATCAAAAAAGAAAGTTTGAGGTGAGAGGGAATTTCTCAGAGACTTCTGGCCGTTGTTTATGCAAAAACATCAGGACACGCAATGAGGGTAGAGAAGAGGCTGAAGAAACTTCATAGAGAAGATGATGACCAGGGATCAGGCACCTGGAGAATGACTCAGATTTCTTCAGGGAAAGAAAAAGGAAATAGGACATTCCCAACAAAGAACACTATCAGGAGTCCCCAAACTTCCTGGGGAGATCCGCGTGGTTGTCAAGTGTGGCTGCAGCACAAGAGCCAGGAGGAGACGTGGCTGGAACGGGAAGAAACTGGGAAGAGAGACTGAGGTTGTGCCGTGAAGATTATTATTGAATGTCTTCTTGTGGAATGTGAAACCATTGAAGGTTTTTGGTAGGAGAGATATACAATGTCAGTAACATACCAAACACTTACCATGTGTCAGATATCCAACATCATGAAACGCTATAACTTCTTAAAACTATTCTGTAAAGTATGTACTATTCCCATTTTGCAGGTGAAGAAATTGAGGCATAGACCTATGAAATAACTTTTGCCAGATCAAACAGTTAGTCAGTGATGGAGCCAAGATTTAAACCTAGATCGTCTAGCTCCAGAGCCCATGCTAATCCTGCTTCTTGAGGAGGATTACCATGTTTTAGAAAGATAACTCCATGGCTGCATGGAGGATGAATTAGAGGAGAGACCGGAGGGAGGGAGACTAGCTAGGAGGCCATTGTGGCAGCCCAAATGAGCTGGTCTTTGGGCTGGTCTAAATTTCATCTAGACTGGTCTAAATTTGATATGATTTAATCAAGAAATGGATATGGAGGTGAAAAAGAGGTCAGAATAAAAAATACCTCAAGCATCTAACTTGAATAATGGGTGGATGGTACTGCCAAAACCAGAGACATAAAACAAAGGAGAAGATATAGGATGGGTCGGGGGAGAAGAAAGAATAGTGGGCTTTGTTTGAACACAAATGATTTGGAATATGAGGGATGTTCAAGCATGTGCAAGCAGGTAGAAAATCAGACCTGAAGTGTGGGAGAGGTCGAGGCTGGAGACAGAGATGGGGGTGGATACTCTTGAAGGTTCTGAAGCTTTCCCTTCATGGCTCCTCCCATGCATGAGCCCTGCCAAGCCCCTGATGGGGGTCTTAGCTATATATTCATGTAGTTATCTGTGTTTGTAAAAATTTCAAAAGTAGGTTGTTATAGCTGCATTGATTGAGACTATGACTGTTACATATCTACCCCAACTTCCTCTTGCTCACCTCCCTCTCAGATCCAGTGGCATTGGAGTGCTCTAGGCATTTGGGGGGAACCTGTTTAGGGGAAGCTGTGTTAGGAGTACAATACAGTTTGGGATTAATGGGATACATCTATGCGGTTTCCATGTGTAGTTAAGTTATTGCTAACCATACTAGTACAGAAACTTTCTTAAAGAACACCCTCCCCCCAAACTGGATAAACATTAGGTACCATGAAACCTAGATGTGTCCCTGGATTGAGTTGGAGGTGATAATTTGACAGAGTTGACAACTGAAGCCATGGAAACAACAAGATTGCGCAAAAAGAGAATGTAGCAAGATCGCCTAGAGTAGAACCTTCAGGAACCCACATTTAAGTGGTGGGTGAAAGAGAGCCAGATAAGAAAATGTTATCAGATAAATTAGAAGAGCCATGAGAGTGTAGGAGTTTGGAAGCCAAAGAATGACTAGTTTCACAATGGAAGGGTGGGCAGTAGGAGAACCAAATGCAGAAGAGAAACTGGCAAACGTAATAGGAGGTAAGAAACTTGAGGCAATGAGCGTAAACCGTCTTTTAAAGAAGTAAGGTACCATCTGCTATGTCCAGGTATCCTGCTCAGTGCTTTCGAATGTTAATTTTATGTGTCCATGTAGCTGGGCCATGGTGCCCAGATATTTGGTCAAACATTATTCTAGATGTTTCTGTGAGGGTGATTTTTGGATGAAATTAACACTTAAATCAGTGGACTTGGAGTAAAACAGATTGCCCTCCATAATGTGGGCAGGCCTCATCCATTCAAGTTGAAGGCCTCATTAGAACCATGACTGACCTTCCCAAACCGGTGGCAATTCATCCAGCAGATGGCCTTCAGATTTGATCTGCAGCATCAGCTCTTCCCTGCCTCTCCAACCTGCTGGCTCACCCTGCAGATTTTGGACTTGCCAGCCTCCATAATCACGCAAGCCAATTCCTTAAAATAAATCTCTCTCTCTCTCATATATATGTGTGTGTGTGTGTGTATACACACACACACACACATCCTGTTGGTTTTGTCGCTCTGGAGAACCTTGACTAATACAGTCCTGTAGGGATACAAACTTGTCTAAGAATGTCCTCAAGAGGCTTACCCAGTGTGAGGGGAGGGGTGGAATTCACATCAGGCCGAGGAACAGGAAAAGTTTCATTAAAGAGGTTGTGTTTAAAGTGGGCCCAGAGGGATGGGTTGTATTTGGGTAAGTAGTGGTTGGGGAAGAGTAATTGATATGGAAGGTCTGGTTGGATAAGGAAATGCACCGAGCCCATTCAGGCATTCACAGGAGTCCAGTTTGGATCTAGCTTGATATGTGTAAAAAACCAGAAGGAGACAAGTATGGATGGATCCATGGAAGCCAAAATGTAGATGGTGTTTCAATATTAGGAATGAAGTGTTTGCCATTCTTCTGGTAGGAAACAGGGAATTATTAAAGATCTTTGAGCAGGAAAGTAGCATGACTGGGTTTCCTAGTACAAACAATCCCAACTCATCCATGAGTTGGGTTCCAACCATTCCTTCAATATACCGTGTGCCAGGCATTATGATAAATTCTGTAGATATAGCAATGAAAGACACAGTCTCTGAATTCAAGGAGCTCACAACCTCTGAGGGAGTGGGAGATAGAGAAGGGAAAAAATTTTAATGCAATATTGATAAACTCTTTAATAAAACTAAGTACATGGTGTAAAAGAAGAGGACCTAATCCACATGTGGGCATGGGGCTGGACTGAGGTTGTGGAGGGTCATGGAAAGCTTCCTCGAAAAAGTGATTTTAGGGAAGTTTTCTAGAACTCTGAATAATTTTCTCATAGAAACTAAGTTGAATCATTTGAAAATGAGTTGCAATTTCATATGGTCCAACCTAATAGAATGTTATGCTGGTGTTCAGGTGCCCCAGGTCAGACCTCAAAAGCCTACTTAATTCATGACTATCTTACAGTATTATTTCTGAATTAGGGGTCCCCAAACAAGAGGCCTAGGACATCTCAATATGCAAAATCTGAAATTGGACAGGTTAGGTTTTAAAATACTTGCATCTCCTTCCCTCATTCCCTTTCGGTGCTTAAGTCTCCTCTCACCAGAATCTCTGGCCCCAAAGCCTTCAGCCTGCCCTGAGGCACTTAAATTTTTCTCCCAAACTCGATTTGTCCAAAACTTTCCATTCTGAGGTGCTACTGATCTGTGTTAGAAAGAAGGCAATCTGATTGAACTAGTTAATGCTAATGTGTGAATGGCTATCAAGCCCTGTTACCCTCCCAGAGATATGTGAGTCATTGAGAGAGGAAACTAGGAATCTTTGGTGGAATTCCAGGCAATAGAAACAAGGCCTTTGTGTATTTGTTTGTATAGGCCATTTATAAGTCAAGAGTTGAGAAGGTGGGGGCTACCCGTCCTGTGTTCCCCATTCAGACATATTTAGTATGTGACTTTGGTAAGTAAATTTATGCTTCCTATTTTATATCTAGTTACATTTAATATCATTAAAATATTGTTTATTTGGCATTTGATGGCACAAAATGAGCTATGAATTTTTTTCTAATGAATTAATGTAGAGGATTTAAAAACTTGCTTCTTCGAAAAGAATTTATGATTCATTGCCCTAAGTGGAAGAAATCACGATATTATTTCATCTCTTTCCTGCTTTATTTGAATACTAAACTGGTTGAATTACTCTGTATCATTATAGCATACGTGTAGTTATTTTTCTAAGAGGAACTAGTTTTTCAAAAAAATCACAAATAATATACATTTCATGACTTGGATTAAATAAATAAATTTAATTGAAAAATCTGATTTACTTGGCTCCTCTTCCTTAAAATACACTATTTCAAAACAAATAAGGTTTATTGTAATACTATGTCATAATGCTTAGTACCAGAAGGTCATAACGTTTGAACCTTGAATGGAGGAAGGAGTGGTTCATTAAGTCAGTGGTTCCCAGACTCAGGTCACCGGACTGGACCTGGGTAATTATATCATCATCCTCCTCATGTCGGTCATGTTTATTAAATATTTAATTTACAACTACCTCATATGAGATACTATTATCACCCCCATTTCATAGATGAGGAAACTGAGGCACAGAGAGGTTAAGTAACTTGTTCAAAATTACTCAGATAATAAGTAGTGAAGCCAGGATATAAACCCTGGCAGTTTCAAATTCCCTCCCTGTCCCTTTCCACCCAATTTTGACTCAGTAGACCTGGAATGGGCCCTGGAATTTCGTCCCCAGGTGATTCTGGGGTTTGGGAACTATCCCATTAAATGAATTTACTTTGCACTGGATGGCTAGTTCCCCACTCATGTCTTAGAAATAATAGCTCCTACAGCTAGTCAACTGACACAGCACCCTTCATTTGATTAGTAAACAAACATGTCTTGAACATCCTTCAATGTTCTTCAGGCACAATGCTGAGGGGGCTGGTGAACCTGAGGAACTAGCGCCTGACCCCGAGGCACAGACCATCTAGATTAAAGGCACATGTGAGAAGTCGGCAGTCAAGGAGAGATCACTAAAGCCTGGGTAGAAGGAGCAAAATCGGCTCCCTGGGAGGGGGCGTGAGCTGGATCTTGAAAAGGGAGCATGATTTGCAGATGTAGCAAGGGAGGAGGGAACTTTCTATTAAGGGAACAAATGGAAGCAAGCATTCATGCATAGTGACTCAAGGCTGGTCTTTGTGGGCCAGCAGCAGGCCCAACAGGATTAGATGAGGTTGGGAAGTGGCTGGAAATAGTGAGTTAGGACAAGATTAAGGTAAACCTTAAGTGCCAGGTCAGAGTTGGAACTGAACTCTATAAACTATGGAGAGCCACTGAAAAGTTTGAAAGGACAAAGATACAATGATGAGGGCATCAGTTTGGAAGGAACCGTGTGCAGTCAGTCACTGTGCAGGCTGAAAGGACAGAGATCAGAACGAGGAAAACCATTTAGAAGGTTAAAGAAACAATACAGGCGTGGGAAAATATCATAGGAAAGTGGCGGGTATATGCGGACTGGGGAGTCACTGGATCAGATTATGCCACTCATGGAGCTGAGTGATTTGGAGCAAATTGTCTAATATCTCTGAACCTTGGCTTTTTTCACTGGAAAATCAGTGTGATGATGATAATGCCTGCCCCTACAGGCTAAGCCAAGACTAGATTGGTGACTAGCTCTGGGATGCAAGGTAAATGGGTCAGTAATTTGAGTTTTCAGGGCCGTATACTTGGAAAATGTTAGTGTTATCAACAGCAATAGGGGACTCAGTGGAGCCCCACTTTATGGAAGATGAGGAAAGAAAGGCAACCAAAACTTAGTGTTTCAGGAATTATGCTGGAATTATAAAGGAATTACCGTTCAAAACAACCTTATGAGTTAGGCATTTTTAGACCCATTTAACAGTTGACTTAACTAGAGCAAAAGATAGTAGTTTAGTCTGGATATAAAGCAAGGTCTGCCTAAATCTAAAACCTGGGCTTTTTGAACTTCATCACATTGTTTTAGACTTGTAAAGTTATTATTTATTTCATTGGTTTTGGCCTAATATTCTAGTCTGAGACTATTTTCAATTTTGATTCTGACATCTATCAGTTAATTATCCCTCCAAATTTTGGGTTATCTATGGGCCAGCCCCGTAGCTTAGCGGTTAAGTGCACACACTCTGCTGCTGGCAGCCCAGGTTCAGATCCTGGGTGCGCACCGCCGCACTGCTTCTCCGCAGCTGAGGCTGCGTCCCACATACAGCAACTAGAAGGATGTGTTAGCTATGACATACAACTATCTACTGCGGCTTTGGGGGAAAAAAATTTGGGGTTATCTAAAAGAGGGACATCAATTTTGCTGAGATGGAGGAAGGATGTTTTGGAGTGGAAAGAGAGTAGATGGCTTTGATCTGTTAGGTAGGAGGCAAAGTTACCTGCTCAGAATAGAAGAGGCGTAGATGCAACGTGGTTGTGAAGTATACATAAACGTCAATGGAATAGTCTAACTGCTAAAAATGATAATGCAGACAGGTGGAGAGAAAAGGATAAAGGAAGTTAAGAACCAGGAATTGAGGCAGTGAGAAGTGGAGAGGGTGGTATATGTGGACTAAATACTTCCATTAAGGAAAAATGGAGGGTGGAAGAAACAAACAGTAAAGGGCGGGCTGACCCACTCAGCTCCTGTATAACCTGTGGGAAGTCACAGACAAGAAGACGGTATTGGATGATGAGATTGGAGAAGACTGGTTAGGGAACATGGAGATAAAGTAAGTTGTTGTCTGAAGAAAGCACGGGTTCCAGTAAAGGGAAGAAATGAGGATATGAAAAAAGCCACATGGGTACAGTGTGGACAAGCCTACCATTTTTACCTTCAAGCTTACCACGTGCCCATAAAAAAGTTGTTAAATACATCTAAATTTTCTTTTGGCTAGGTTATTTAGAAGTATAGGATATGAACCAAGAATTTTTAACCCTTGCATAGACTGAGATTACATGATTTGGTGACAAGTATAGACAAATGCAATACTTCTACAGATACTTTATAGATGTTGACAAAAGACTACATTTCAACAGGAGGAACCACATGTACAGGTGGGATCGTTCTTCTAAGAGAAACCCATGTTACTCAGGAAACAGTATGGACTCTGGGACTGGCCCTCTGCTTTGGGCCTAGGATTTCTACCCCAAGGTGGTACTAGAATCTCTGTACCGTTTTAGTTTGGAGCAAAACAGGAAGTTACATTCATCATGTCTTTTGCCCAGAGAGGATAATTTGAAATCGTTCCTTGCTTGCTCACGGAATTAGCCAGTCCTCTGGTATGTTGTGAACCATGGTTAAAGCAGGAGCCCCTTCAAGTCCGTGCTTCCTCCAGCCTCTGCCACCATAGGAAGCCAGGTAGCTATTTGTGCTAAAATTTGTATTTAGAGTATTTCAAGTACCCAATTGTGACAGTTAATTTCAAACGACTGCGACCATGAAAACAATACTATTTTATAGTCACACTTCATGCCACCCATATATGTAAATTCTTAAATTTTATTCTTGATTTTTCTTTACAAAGATTAATGGTAAAGTGGATCTTTCTCAACATTTGCCAAAAATGAGTTGGCGAAAGAGTTTGAAAAGGGAAGCCTAGTTTGGTTTTATTTTAGAAACGATTTTAAAAAGAGAGAGAGGCGCAGATAAGCTCAGGCTCTCAGGAGCTGACTGCTAAGGCCTGCAGGTGTAAAGGGCTCGAGAAAGGACTACACGCTCCTCTCAAGTCGGCGCCTGATGTTCAGGGCCACTTGCCCGTCTGACTTTCTTATCAGCCAGCCGGGGACACTGCTTTCGGAGGCATAATAATTGGGCGTAGTTGTTGTGTTCCACGTCGGTTCAGGGTGTGTGCGCACAGGAGAAGGGCAGGAGGCGGAGGGCCCTCTCCTTCAGGGTGTTTTGGGGCAGTTTCTCCAGAGGCCGGTGCCCCCAACCTAAAAAGGTGACCCCTCCTCGTCAGTGCGAAGTGGCGGGAAGCCGGGTCTGGAGAGGCGGCCCCAGGCGCGGGAGGCCGTAAAACCTGGAGGCGGATCCGTGCGCCGGGCCGGGGAGGGCGCGGGGTGCCGGGGCAGGGACCACGGGCTCGCAGGTAGAAATCACTCGGCGAGCGGGGCCCCGGCCGGCGCGGGGGGTGGCCCCAGGCAGCGGCCGCGGCGGGCGGGACGTTTCCGGGCCCCTCCCGCGCCGCGGGCCGGTGGGGCGATGGCGGCGACGGTTTCCCGGCTCCCCCGCCCCGGACGCCGATGGCGCTGCGTTCCGGCCCTCCCCCACCAGCCTCTCGCCCGCGGTCGCCGGAGCCGGTGAGGCCGGGAGGGCGGGGAGCGAGGAGGAAAGGCGAAAGGGCGGAGGTTGCGTGGTGCAGGCGGCGGCGGCGGCGGCGGGAGGAGGAGGGCCGGCGGGCGGGCGGGCCGAGGAGGAGGAGGCGGGAGCCGTGTCGCACGCAGCTCCAGGCGGGGCGGCCCCGGCGGCTGAGGGACGCGGCCAGACCTTGGCGGGACGGGGATTTAACCGGGGCCCAGGCCCAGCGGCCAGGCGAAGTCGCCGGAGCCATTTAGGCCCCAGGGAAATGCGGGTGAGTGTCGGCGGCGCCGGGGCCGGGGCAGGCGGCGGCGCAGGCCCGGCCCGGAGCCGCGGTGTCGCAGTGACTGGGGCCGCGGCGGCCGAGCCCAGGCGCCCGGCGAGGCCCGAGCCGCCCGGCCTCGGCCGGGCGGAATGGCGGCCGGGCCGGGGGACTCGTGGGCGGAGGACGCTGGCGGCGCGAGGGGAGCGAGCGCGGCCCGGCCCTGAGTCACCCCGGCCGGCTCGGGCCTGGCCGGGCAGCGGCGCCGGACGCGGGCTCGGGGCGGCCAGGCCCGGACTACGCACTGGGAAAAAGCCCGATTCATCGCGCCCGCGGCGGCGGCCTTGTGGCGCCGGCCTCTTTCCCAGCCGTGACCGGGCTCGGGCCGTGGAGCCGGGCGGGCGAGGGCCCGGGCAGCCCGGCCTCCCCTCGTGCGGCGACCTCCGTGGGCGCCCGGGCTCGTGCCCTTCCTCCCCGGCCGCCTCGGGCTCCGTTCTCGCCCGCGACTCGTGCTCTCCAGTAAGTACTGGGCTCGCGCGCAGGAGGAGCCGCGGAGCCGGGCTCTCCGCTTTCCGGTTCCCTGCCCGCGGCTCCCGCCTCCGCGCCTGCATTGTTGCGACTGTGCGGGGCGCTATTATTGGGTAACAGTCGCCCTTCGGCTCCGCTCTCTCGGGTGCAGGCGCGCAGGGATGCGAGTGCGGCGACCGAACGGGACCGAGCCCCCGGCGCCTGCCGAGCGCCGGTCAGTCGGGCCGGGCCTGCGCCGCGGCCTCGGCGCGCCCCCGGCCCTGCGCCCCGCGGGAGCGCGCGCTGACCCCCAGGTAACCGGGCGCGTGGGGCGGGGTCGCCGGGAGCCCTCGCTCCCACCTGTGTGATGTTGTGTAACGTAGACCTAATGACGATTGAGAGAGAGAGAGAGATGCTTTGTGAACATTCCTTGAGACTAATCCCCAAAGTTAAAGGTTTTCTCTCTTTAGCGAGCTCTCTGCCAGAAATAGGATTCTCTTTTCCGATTGGATCACTGTTGTTGCTTTTAGTTCCGAGTTGGGGTTAGGGGTAAGTGTGCAAATAGGGGATTGCAGTTAATTTACTCAAGTATTTATTTGCTCTGTGTAATTGCCCTTCCTCGTAGTGGCATTAAAACAGTCCAAGTTAGGAGTGGAGTAAACGATCACGCTGTTTCTGAAATGCACTTTTCGGAGTGACAGAAGAACTAAATTCATTGTACCTTAAGCCCTGAGCTTCTAGGACCGAAACATTCCTTGACACTCCGCAGAAGTGTGTCTGCAGTTTTAAGTTTGACACTTCAATTTGTGGCCATTCTGCTCTCTACCTAATTTTCTGAAATCCTGAAGAGTTTATGGACGGTGTAGCAAAATAGGGAATGTTGTTTAAAGAGCAAAACCAGTCATTTTGCTTAAAAAAATATTTAGATATGAGATTATCTTTGTTGGAAAAGGTTCTTGGCTATTAGAAAAATTTTTACTTGAAAGTTCTATTTGTTGCTTTCCACGGTCAGTCGAAAGAGTTACATTGCATTTCAAATTCAGAAGCATGCAAACACAAGACTGGCTTGCTTTAACTCTATTATGCCCATTTTTGGAGGTTTCAGGAGAGAGTTCATTAAGTTGGAGAGGGGTGGCTGAATTACTCTCTAAAAATACTAAATTTTTTTCTCATTGGTGTCATCTTTTCAAAACGATTTTTGCCAAAAAAACTTTACATACTTTAGGATTTTTCACCAATTTATGATGTCCTCCTTTTCTTAGAGCCACATGCTCAGGTCCTTGCAATGCCCCCCATTCCTAATGTACACCACATCAGAGGCCTGAGAGACGAATGAAGTCCTGAGCTGATTCGGCAGTTTCCTTAGATGTTACAGCCCCTAGAACTCCTTTGTCTCTTACTGAATATTATCTTCTAGAGATAATTAATTTGGTTTTGATTGTCAGTACAGCCTTATGTCCCATACTTTACAGGCTATGAATTCCTTGAAGGTAAGAGATATTCCTTATTTATTTTTGCATCCCCAAAGTAGCATCGAACTTGGTCATGGGTACCTTAGTTGTGTTTTGAATGAATAAATCTGGAATAATTCTAACTTACTCCTAGCGTTTGACCACCTCTGATTTTGCCTATGGAAAACAGTCACTGCACTTACACGGGTTAAGAACGCAAACTTTGTTATAATTGTTACTATGGCACCCCAGGATCTAATACAGTGCCCCAACAGAAAAAGGGCCAGGTTTTCTTTAGCTATGTAAATCCAGGAAAGTGCAAAGAAAACAAGTTGTGACACTTTAATTAGCTTTTTTCCCTCAAAACTAGTTTTAAGGTACAGATTTTTCAAATTTTTTTGTTTTGTTTTGAAACAAGATTGAGGCCTTTTCCCCCAGGTCAAATACTGCAGCCTTACAATGAAATCCTTTGGTGGTGGAGGCTCTTCCCTTTTGGAGACATACGGCAAACCCAGTGGAGGTACTAGAGTCTCCTGTAATTTCTCTTAGGGGAGAGACCACCCTTGGGTCCTTGAGGGCCATTTATCAGAAGTTCGCTCCCAGTATACTTAGCAGGCATAGTGGGCCTTTCTTCCAGCATGGAAAATTAAAATGAATGTGCTTTAAATTGAGTTCCTTGCCATTCTTCAAATTAAAAATTAGGCCTGAAAAACTTAGGAAAATGTTACTGTTTTTATTCTTGGCAGTTTCAGCCCTCCGCAGGTCCCAAAGCCATGGCTACCTTTAGCAATTGAGTCAGTCTGAAATATAATGTCTTTTGGGCACCATTGGCTTAATTTTGAACTTGTCTTTTTGATATGACTGGAGAAAACATTACCATTTTCAAGGTACCAATCTAGGTTCACCTTGCTCTTTTTTTTTTTGGATATCTGGTAGTTTCTCAGTAAGGTGTGTTTTTTTGTTTGCTTTTCGAAACTGAGAAATGAGCATTAAATGAATAAATCGAATATGGATAAGACTTAAGTTTATTACTGAGGACTTTAAGATCCCTGTTTATAATATGTACGTTTACTAATGCACATTATAAACAGAATTATTATGACACTTAATGACTTTAAAATTTTTTATTCACACAGATATTTTCCGGCTTCTAAAAAAAGCCATATGTGTGTTATTTATTTATTCTTTTATTTTTGCTTAGTCACAGAACATTTTGCTGGGGAGAGAAAACCTGGGATCTAGTTTGAGCTTAACTTTGCTGGGCCTGTATTTCCTCATTTGTAAAATGAGATGGTTTTTGATTGACACTGTTTAAGATTTCTTTAGGCTCTCAAAGTGTGTAGATTCCATGGGACTGTCATAGCTTTTAACATTAACAGCATTTGACAAACTGTTCCATAAAGCATACTCTTATTCATGTTTGAAAAGGAGAGTTGTGAAGCTTAAGTTTGACAGTCATTTGAATTTTTTCCCTGGGGAAACTTGGGTCAAGTAATGAGAGTCTCCTCGCTGGCTTCTACTCCACGCTCCACATCATTGTAGCTCCAGTTCCTGGAATTGCCATGCCGCCCTTTTCTCTGCTTTTTGCTCATGCTTTCCCCTCTGCGTAGAGGACCATGTCCCCTTCCTGTCACCCGCAGACTCCTGCTCCTTTAAAAGGGCTCAGCTCAGGCCCTTGACCTCCCATCCCATCCATCCCGGGCTCGCCTTCCCTGGGCTCCCACGAGGCCCTGCCTGGGTCACTGTCCTAGCACTTAATCTTTTGACTGGACTTGGTCTTTTCTCCCACTAGACAGACCTCCTTTAGGGCCCAGACCATGTGATGTGCATCCGTCCCCTGGGCCTAGCACCCCGCCCACGTCAACATTCATTTAAATCCTGTTTTGTTCATGAACATCCTCCTGCCTGAAATCTTTACCAAGCCCCATGAAGTGGAGGTCCTGTTGTTTGATCCATCTTACAGCATATGGGTGAAGACACTGAGGCTTTGAGTGGTTAAGGCCGGGCCTAGTGGGTGGTGAAGCCTAAAACAAGACAGAGGGCCTCCAAAGCTCCATTTTAACCAGATGCTCTCTAAGTGTTTGCTTTGTATGAAGGTGGAAGAGAAGAGATCAAAATGAAAATGCTTCAAGGATTGATATCTGATAATTGAAAATTATGACAATTCATTATGCATGACTCAATATTAAGAATGAGTGTATTCTTCTGGTCTTTTAGTAACTGGTGGACATTGAAGGAGAGTACTTGGGCGCTGATGGGGTAGAAATGAACAGTTCTGGAACTTTGGGACTTTTGTTTAACTGGCTGTGATGTTGTGACTCATGGGCCTTGCAAAAATTTATAAAACTATTTTAAGACTGTTCAGATCTAACAAACTGCAATTTTTTAAAAGACCTGTGTCAGAAAGTACTTTGAAAGACAGATTGTATGAGATGTGTGCAGCCATGTAAAATCTGTGTGCATAAAGTGTGTATGCACTGGTGAAAATGGTTGTAATTTTAGAGTGGTGAACTTGTGTGCTTTTTAAATATTTTTCAAAAGAAGATTTTTTAAGAACCAAAAGATAATACAAATGATCTCAGGAGGGAAAAAGCCTCTCTCAGCGTAACACCAAAAGTAGGAACTGTAAAGGAAAAGGTTCATTTGGTTACTTTAGAATAAACCTAAGTATGTTAAACTGTCATAGATAATTAAAAGGCAAATGGCAAACTGAGAAAATTATCATAACTTAAAAGCAGATTAACTTCCCTTACTGTAAAAAGAGGGATTGTAAATAAACCAGTAAGATAAAGAGCACACCCTCCCCCCCACGGAAAAATGGGCAAACTGGTCATTTATAAAAGGAGCAGGAAACATGAAAGTTTCAGCTTCTCCAGCAGTACTCCTAGAAATGCGAATCAGCGAGATACTGTTGTTAAACATTTTGGCATAGATGAAAAAATAAACCACTCTGGTTGAGGGTGTGGAGACATGAGCCCACTCATATGTTGCCAGGAAGAATGTAATTAGTATGATTTTTCTGAGAGAAATATGTAACAAAAGCTTGCAAAACATGTATGCACTTTGAAATAGCCAATCCACTTCTAAGAATTTAGTCCAGAAAATATAAAAAATTTAGTTTAGAAAATATGAAAAATGATTACTACAGTAATATTTTGTCACGAGTACACTTTTATTTAATGCCCTCTTTTTGTGCATTTATTTTCAGTCTTTTGCTATTAAAGATGATTATTTCAGCATTTTTAGATAAATCTTTGCATTTCTGTAATTCTGTATTTAAAAATTCATTGAATATTAGATGGCAAAAACATGCTATAAATAATACATGTAATATCTAAAATTTGGGGTTTTTTGGGGTGTAGTATATACATAAAATGATAATGAACCAAAATGTTAGTAGTGATTATCTCTGAGCAGTGGAATTATGGATCATTTTTAGATTAGTCTTTCTGGTTTTTATTTTTTCCTCCACTTTTCTGCAGTGCACATGTATTTATAATACAGTAGATTAATTTGCAAAAACAGAAAAAGGACAATAGAAGCAGTGGGACTACTTGCAAGCAGATGTTTCTGCTGAGTTTAATGCTGCAATTTGGAGCTTGCTTTGCTCACAGGAGCCTCGCCAGGTGTGTTGTGGGGGGGGGGTGGTTACCTCTGCCTTCTGGTGGGCTCTTTCCTGGGGTCAGGGTTCACACGCTCTGATCTTCCCGTTCTTTCCCCTGTATCTTAATCCTTGAGCCACTTCAGGTCCCCTCAAGTTTCATGCCCCCCATGAAACTATCTTAATCTCATGAAACTCATTTGTGTTTTATATCTTATTAAATCATAACACTGCATTCTGTACTGATGAGTTGTCTTCAGTGTGGAAGTTTCCTTTTCTTAGTGATATTGTGAACTTCCTGTCCTTTTTTGCTTACTTCATAACTCCTAGTGACAGTAGATGCGTTTTTCAGTTGAATGTTTAAACCTATTGTCATTATGGCATAAAAATATAAATTTTTTCTAAAATTAGAAAAAAATTCTTTGGCACACCTTCTGCTATAGCTTGGAAAATTGAAAGGTTACTGTTTTTTTTTTTTTTTTTTTTTTTTTTGAAATTTAAATTTTTTGTTTATTGCAGTAACATTGGTTTATAACATTGTAAAAATTTCAGGTGTACATCATTGTACTTCTATTTCTGCATAGATTACATCATGTTCACCACCAAAATACTAATTACAACCCATCACCACACACATGTACCCAATTATCCCTTTCACCCTCCTCCCTCCCCCCTTCCCCTCTGGTAACCACCAATCCAATCTCTGTCCCTATGTGTTTCTTTATTGTTGTAAAAGGTTACTGTTGATTTAAGAAATATATTCTAAATAACACAAATTAGGAATACTGTTGGAATTATGAGAAAATAGGTGCACAGCAATGTGTCACCAAATGTCAGGAAAAAAATGCCTTTACTGTGTAGAAATTAGTTATATACTAACTAAAATAGTTAAGTGTGCCTGATAAGCATCCACAAGTCAGGGCATGGGAGAAAGGCCAGAGAGCTCAGACCTCCCTTCCTGCAGGGTGGAAGGAGGCCTGCTCTGGTCAGACTCTAGTGAAGGGTTGATATCTGGATGAGGATGAGAAACCTTGGACCACAGACTTGTCAGTCTCAAGTGGAGTCCCAGGAATAGAGCTCCAGGCTCAGCTCCCCCGCCCCGAGCCCCAAGCTTATCTTTGGGAACTAGAAGACGTTTGGTTTGGGGGAGGGTGGAAAAGAAAAAAGTCCAAGAGTGGTTTCTTCTGACTTCTCCCATGTTAAAGATTTAAAATCCGTGAAAGATTAACTTGCAAGTTCATCTTACATGTAATGGTACCATTATTTATTCAGCACTTGACGTGTGCCGAGACTGAGCTGAACCCAGGTTGGTGACTTCTGAGCTGCTCCCCTCAGCTTTCTGCTTCTTGCAGATGCCTCACTTTGCACAGAAGTCTCTCCTCCGCTTTCCTGGATGAAGGTAGACTTGGACACAGGGTGCAGAAATGTTTTACTAGTCAGTCATCGCATAGAGACTCCCGAGGTCAGAGAGTCTTCTGTTTGATAGGGTGACGAAAGTCTAATGACAGAGACCTAACAGACATGGAAGGGAAGGCTTAGGGATGCTGAGGACACAACCTGTGGAGCAGTTTTGTGGGACTTAGCTCCTCACTGGTACCTTTGTAAATGTTGTGTGTGTAGATGACCTGGCCCTGTGCAGGATTTTTTGGTTTGTTTCTTTTTTAATATCTACTGTTTAGTTGGAGCATTTCTAGTGATGCATATCATGCATGTAATCACTTTTAACATTATGAAGCATTTGTTTTGGTCACAATTATTTTTATAATAAAGCAGCTCAGCTTTACCACTCCACATGTTACTGCATTTTCAGCATTTTTATTTATTTGTTTATAGCAGTATTTGCCCATCTATGTTCTGTGACATGAAAGGTATGAGTGCGGGAGGAAGATAAATTTAGGAAATGCTAGGTTGCATATTGAGGGGACTTTAATATGTTAATGTACATTGTTGTTCTTACAAGGAGATGTGTATCTTACAAGGGATATATATCTTAGAAGGTGTGTATTTGTATGTGTATATATATGGTATACCCTTAATTTAATAATAGCCTTTGAGGAAGAAAACCCTACTACCATATTAAAGAACATGTTTTGTTTTGTGGAACCCACACTGATTTTAGAATCATAGAATGTGAAAAATTATGTGCCTTGCAGTAAAGATGTGGTATGTAGTAAATTGCTGTGTTCGTTTTTGTTCTGTCTTTGCTGAGGCATTGATTGCATCTTGAACACTGATGTTCTTTGGGGCAGTGTGGGAAGTGCCGTAGAGACCAGGATCCTAATGAGTACAGGGTTACAGATGTAGTTGTCCAGAAATGGGTTTTTTTGTTGTTGAGGAAGATTCACCCTGAGCTAACATTTGTTGCCAGTCTTCCTCTTTTTTTTACTTGAGGAAGATTAGCCCTGAGTTAACATCTGTGCCAATCTTCCTCTGTTTTGGGTTTGTTTATTTATTTTTTTTTATGAGGAAGATTGGCCCTGAGCTAACATCTGTGCCCATCCTCCTCTATTTTTTATGTGGGAGGCCGCCACAGAATGGCTTGATAAGTGGTGCATAGGTCTGCGCCCAGGATCTGAACCTGCAAACCCCACGTCAACTTAAACCACTATGCCACCGGGCTGGCCCCTCTTCCTCTATTTTGTATGTAGGTCACTGTCACAGCATGGCTGATGAGTTGATGTAGGTCCACGCCTGGGATCCAAACCCGTGAACCTGGGCCACCAAAGCGGAGCACGCTGAACTTAACCACTAGACCATGGGGCCAGGCCCTAGAAACGATTTTTGTTTCACTTTATGTCTTGTCTAAATCTAAATCCTAAATGCTGTTACAGAAAGTATCTAAAAAAATTTTTTAAAGCACCTGGATCAGCAGTAATCCATAATCGGTACTGAGGAACAACAAGATCAGAGCATGCGTCATTCACATTTTCTTGGAGTCATATGTTAAAAGTAATTGTTAAACTTGGAAAATACTGGTTTATAACATTAGCTACAAAGATAATTCGAACTCTTCTCTTTTTTTCTTTAAAAGTCTAAACTGCCTCGGTTTTAAAAGCATTTCAGTAGATTGAAAATCAGACTTTACTTCTCTTTAATATTCTTTTATAGTCTTTCCTGATATGTTAAATTGGTTCTCCTGCATTTCTAGCTCAGTGGTTTCCAGACTTTGACACTGTTCACATGAGATGTTGGGTTAAATTAGTTCGGGAAACATAAGCAGGTCTGTTTTCTAGAGCATTTTGGCCCTTTTAAGGGAGAGATGTAACATGCAGCAATTTCCAAACTTCTGGGCCAGGTTACCCATTTTTTCCTTGAACAGTCTCTTGGCATTAGCTTCTGTGGGGAATATTCTGCTCTGCTAGTTATATCTTCTCTTAGTGGACATTGAGGAGATATCTCTGACTTGATTCTCTGTTCTAGTTTATTTTGCTGTGGTGTTCTTCACTTTTACTTTGGGTGAAGCAGTTCTTTTTTCTTTTTTTTTGTGAGGAGGATCAGCCCTGAGCTACCATCCATGCCAATCCTCCTCTTTTTGCTGAGGAAGACCGGCCATGAGCTAACATCTATTGCCAATCCTCCCCTTTTTCCCCCCAAAGCCCCAGTAGATAGTTGCATGTCATAGTTGCACACCCTTCTAGTTGCTGTATGTGGGACTCGGCCTCAGCATGGCCGGAGAAGCGGTGCGGCGGTGCGCGCCGGGATCCGGACCCGGGCCGCCAGCAGCGGAGCACGCGCACTTAACTGCTAAGCCACGGGCCGGCCCCTGAGGCAGTTCTGATGGATTTATCATTTAGCTCCTTGACTTCCAGCTGAGCTCCCTTTAGTCCTTCTCACTGCCCTCAGGGCTTTCCTGTTTGGCTAACCTGCGCTTGCTTCCATCTCAGTTTGCCCCAAACTGATTTCTTTTACTCCCTAAACCATATTCAACTTGTCTATTTCTAGCATATCTGAAACTTCAGTTTTTCTCTCTTGTCCGTGTTCCGTGAGCTATCAAATCTTGTTAGTTCTTTCTTCAAAATGCTCTGTATTCATACTTTCCTTTTTGGTTCTGTCACCAGCTTCACGTTGCCCTTGTATCCTCGTGCCTAGTGACACAGGCATCACTTGTGTTCAGGATTTGTCATGGCTCCTTGACTAAAAAGTCTGTCCAGAGTGGGTGTGTGAGTCTCCATGATTTCGTAGACGGGCTCAGCTCTCGGTCCTTGCCAGTCCTCTACCACACAATCCCGTCTCCTCCTTTTAAGCTCAAGAAAATCCTGCAAGTCTAGCTATGTGTGCAATACCGGCATGCTGCGCTTCTCACTTTAAAGTGGCTGGGTGTTGGTTCTGGCTGTTTGTCTTGTCCTGGTTCTTCAAACTGGGAGTATGATTTCTAGTAATAAAATTTAACGAAATTTCAGTAGAGCAAACCAATTTGGGAAAGTTCTGTAAACTTTGAGATTTTACTTAAAATAAATTATAAATGTAGAAATTTTGTTGATAAGGCTGATTTATGGAAAACGTGTATGATTAAAGAATTCAGAGATTATAACCAACAAACCATGTTAGACTAAAGTTTCCTTTTGAAAGTGTGGATGTGGTGTAAGCTGTCTCTTTCTAGTGATATTTATGGTAGATAAATAGGTGAGGGTATGTGTGTAACTAGGACGGTAGATTCTCTTAATAGTTATAGTGAAAAGTGATTTTAAAACACATTGACATGACTCCCTTGGCAGCAGTGAGTTGAACTGCAGTTTTACATTTAAAAGATTTTTTCCCACAATGCAGAGGAGGATTTGTTTCATTAACAGTCTCGTATAGACTGAGTATAAGTGCATAATCTTTGTAATCTGAACAAGATTAGTCCTAAAATGTGCTTCTTTCTAGTTCATTGCATTTATACTTTGCAGAAGGATATTTGTGAAGATTTTCAAGATTTATTTGCAAAGTTTTGGTGTGAATTTTATTTCAGAAAGTGAATCGTGTTTGTGAAGCTCAAGCCCTCTAAAATGTCCTTGTGAGTTCTTGATACAAAACTATGGGGAAAATTTGGATTTTTTGATTTGGGTGTTCTTTTAAAAAATATTAACTATATTTTCAACTGGGAACATGTTTGATGGTTTTCAAAATAAGCTATTTGAAGCATAATCTTGAAATCCTTGCTTGAGAAAAAACACCAAGTTAATGAAGTAAATTATGTGAAATCAAGAATGTTGACAGGCATTTCTTTGAGGCTTCCCACACTAAACTGGAGCCTGACGGTAAAGACGATGGTACTTCCCCAGTCACAACTAGTGTATTGATAGAAATAGTAACAGTCCTAATATGTAGAATGATCTTTATTCTTATTTGTGTATGGGTTTTAGTTATTGTAGAGGTGCAGTGAGCTGCTTCTGTGTGTCTTCTGCCCCTAAACAATAACCTAAACAACTACCAGTTTTATAGTGACTGAGAAAATAAGTTGTGCAGACAGAGGGAAATTCACTGCAAATTTTTGCAACTGAAAAGAAAGAAACATCTTGACTAGGAGCAGTTCAATTAAAAAAACATGCTAGAAGCCTAAATCTGTTTCAGAATCATCTTCTTAGGGGAAGCTGATGTTATACGTTTTACCAAATTTTTTCCTTTGTTATAGATGTGGCGAGATTGTTTTGAGTTGGGGGGGCAAGATTCTTTTTAAAAAGCCCTCCTCCTGGCTCCAAAAAAACCCCCACAAACCTCCCTTATTAAAGGTTATCATCAAATGGCATATTTCCTGAGCTCAGAAGCCGAACTCAAATAATTGATTGAAAGACTTGAGTTTAATGTAATTATCTAGCCTTGATTGATGCAAAGCCCAAATTTAAACTCACTTTTGTGTATTATGTATCTCTCCACATCCTTTCCCCAACATTTGTAATGTCTGAAAATATTAAGTTTCTGAGTACTTGATGTTGTAGCTAGTAAGGACGTTTCAACATGATGCTTTTTATCGAGGGCAGCACTGCACATGTGCACAGAAGTGGGAGGCAGCTGTCTGACAGGTGGGCCTATGGGAGCAGTACAGTAGGTGGCATCAGGCTCATTGTGACCCTGAGTATTCAGGACCATTGTCCATGCACTGAATATTTCACCTAAAAGAGGGCACTTCTTGATTTCTCTAGGTACCTTCAGGGTGAATAAATTGGTAAATCGTATTCAAAACAAATCAAAAAGTAAAAGCTCCAAATCAGGTAAAGAGAGTTGTAGGAGGACTCTTTATCCTTTTTGAACCAGTTTGTAGTGAAATGGGAAATGTCTTTGAAAATTCACTTAGCTGGGGAAAGTTGCTGATCAGATTTTTTGAACTTAGGGTTAATTTATTTATATTAGTGGAAAGAAAAGTAATGAAAAGGCTTGAAAACCCAGATGGGGTGAACGAATTCTTGTTCACTTAGTGATGTGGTAGCTTTCAAAACCTGCTTATTTAGCAGATGTTATTTCAAGGCTTAGCACTCACCAGCTATAGGGCAAACTGTTCATCACACATGTGGGAAATTTTGGAAATTATTTGAACAGAATTGTGGGAACTGAGTTGAAACATTTCATTTAAACGAAAGTTACAACATTTGTGGTAGAATAAGGCATCCTTTCTGGAAGCAGCCCTTGTGTATGCACCTTACTAGAAGAGAGAGAGACTTGCCACCTGCGTATGACATGTGATCGAGCCTCCCCAGTGGAAGGTCCACATCTAGATTTCCACCCTCAGTGGCCTGAAGGTGTTTCCTGTACCACCAGCATCCTGGTCGTCTCAGGAGTGAGAAACGACTTATTGTTTCTATCTGCGTGTCTGTCGGTGTTAGTCTGGTCCTTAAGATGCTGTGGCACCGAGACAGAAGACAGATTTCTTGGATGCTGATGTGCAGTGAAAGCTCTTCAGTGGCTTTTCCAGACTTAGTGGATTCAGTACAACAGCACCTTACTCATGACCTAGTAACATGGGTAAGAAACATTTTTCAACATTTAAAACATTCTATTAAAACAAACGTATTTTGTGGTAGAATGAAAGATTCAGGTTAATTTTAAGAAAGAATGAGATTTCAAAGAAAACTTGAACTTTTAGCAGCTGCTTCTGGCTGGATCCCCAGGTCCATCAGAATACAAAGCTCTCTGCTTCTGATGATAGATGCTCTTTGGTGGCAGTTTGTGGGAGGTACTGCACCTGGGGTAATCAGTTGTCAAGGGTACTGTGAAATTTTCAGGCAACATTAATTTGCTTCATTTTGACTTCGAAAATAAGCATGCTATCTTTGGCATTTCCCCCCTGAGAAGTTTTTTGTTGTTTTTTAATTTAAGTACCGTGTTAGGAATTTCAAGGACATCTGATAACCTTTGAAGAAGTATTAATATGAATAGTAGCAAATGCTTACTGGGTGTTGGGTACTGTTCTAAATGTTTTATTGACATAACTCGTCTATTCCTCACAACAGCCTTATAAGACAGGTATTGTTATTATCCCCATTACGGATAATTATAGGCACAGAAGTTAAGGAATCTGCCCAAGCTCACACAGCTAGTGAGTTGTGGAGCCAGAATTTGGAAGCCTCACAAGCATCCACATACATTTATGTGTTAACTATTTGAAATAGTCATGTCACTGTGTAATGTCGATCCGTGCTTCTTGAATTGTTTCTGCAGGAAGAAATACATTTTGTGGGATTACCCTGTGTATACACACATAACTGAAATAAAAGATGCACTGAAGAATGCCTACCTTATGTTCTGTGAGCTCTTTTTTCTCTATTTCACTTTTTTGAAAAGTTCCAGTTGCCATGTACTAAGTTGACTTCATGGCCCACACATTAGTGGATTGCAGTCATCAATCTGAAAAACATATGGTGTAGATAATCGTGATCAAATGTAATACCATTTTTTTCTCATTTCGAAGTAAATGAAAATGCTTGGAAATAAAATACATGTAAACACCAAGCTAGATCGTTGAATAGATGTGCTCATAAAAGCATTGTGCCAAAACTGAGAACTGAAATTCAGTCCTTAACAGTTAAAACTAGTTTATGTGGAGAAACCGGTCAGTCTTTGTAGCACCTATTAACTTACGTGGTTATGGTCATCTGAGGGTTTTCAGTTCTCTGAAGCGTTTATACCGGTAATGCTTGTGACACCCTACTTGGAAGTCACATAGTAATTAAAGGAAGAAGGATCTGTATGCTGACTGAATTAAGATTCAGTTACGAATTGAACAATATTTAAGGCTTTGAGTGCTTGTATGTGGATTTTTAGGCTTTAAAAGGACCTCTTCTATATTAATTAATTGTTCAAGTACCAAGTTGAAGAGAATAAAAATTGTTTCCTAATTCCTAAGATGTTCTTAGGAGAAAATTCCATACTTAATGATATCTGAAATTTCTCATTATTATGAAATTGTATGTGTGTGTGTGTTTGGGGGAATGAATTGAATTAGCAGGTGCTTATGTTTAATTAGAAGGACAAAGATTGATCACAAGGAGAAGGCAGCTGTATTAATTCATTTAGTGTAAGTTTGAGCCTTCTAATTTCAAAACTCTGCTAGTTTTTAGAAAGTGAGAGAAGACAGAACTGAATCACGAAGCTTTACATGCATTTGCTGTTATCTTACCTCAGAATGGTGGGTCCTGGCCTTGTTGCTTAATTTTTTAAAGCCATCAGTTTTACAGTTTTTATGGCTTGTTTGAATAATTATATTTTTCTTAAATTTTATACATAATGTAAATGTCGTGTACCCCCCTCCATCTTTTTGGTACTGTTACTATGCAGGTAGAAAATAAAATGACATGTAATTAACCATGTTCCAATATGTTCCTTACTGTGAAGTGTTTCTGTATGGTGATGGGCTGAGTGGGTTTTTGTTTGGGGTTTTTTTTTTAAGCATCATCCGAGATTCAGGTATGTCCCCAAAATACTTGGAGTAGTAAATTCACCAATATTTTTGGAGTACCTGCAGTGTGCCAAGGCACTGTGTTTGGTGCTGAGGGTTAATCCATGAATTGGGCCCCTGCCCTCCAGCCACAGAAGGGAGCCCACAAATCAGAAGTATTGCTTCCGTTAAATCTCATGGTCCTGGAGCCAGGTTTTGTTTACAAAGAAGAACCTTTAATTATCGATATATTTTCCATTTTTATAGTAATAGGTGTAATTGTAAAATCCAGTCATTAAAACATCCATTATTCAAATAGCAATAACTGGCAAAATAGCCTAATTTTGAATTAAGTAAGGAAAATAAGCAAATATAGTATTTGATATTCGATACTAGCTTTTTGTTTACTCTTGTTTTCTAGATTATAAAATACAAGTGTATTTCATGAGTGAAATATAAAAATCAAAAGTGAGTTTCTGCTTTTTTTGTTTTGTTTTAATATGTAATGACATGATTCCATTATTGTAGTAGTATATGGAATAGTTTTACTGCCCTAAAGTCCTCTGTACTCTGCCTGTTTATCCCTCCTCTACCACCCCCAACACTTGGCAACCACTGATCTTTTTACTGCTCCATGGTTTTGCCTTTCCCAGAATGTCATATAGTTGGAATCATACAGTATGTAGCCTTGTCAGATTGGCGTCTTTTGCTTCATATTATGCCTTGAAGTTTCCTCCATGTCTTTTCATGGCTTGATGGTTCATTTCTTTTTAGTACTGAGTGATAGTCCATTGTTTGGGTATACCATAATTTATCCATTCACCTACTGAAGGATATCTTGGTTACTTCCAAGGTTTGACAATTATAAATAAAGGTGCTGTAAACATCCATGTGCGGGTTTTTGTGTGGACTTAAGTTTTCAACTTAAGCAGTGTGATTGCTGGATCATATGGTAAGAGTGCTGGATCATATGGTAAGAGTATATAGGAAACCACCAAACTGTCTTCCAAAGTTGCTGTACCATTTTGCATTCCCACCAGGAATGTATGAGAGTTCCTGTTGCTCCACAGTCTCACCAGCATTTGGTGGTGTCGGTGTTGGAGATTTTGGCCATTCTAATCAGTGTATAGTGGTATCCTGTTTTATTTTGCATTTCCCTGATGACATATGATGTGGAGCATCTTTTATGCTTGTTTGCCATCTGTATATTTTCTTTGGTGAGATCTTTGGCCAATTTTTTTAATCAAGTGGTTTTCTTATTGAGTTTTAAAACTTCTTTATATATTTTGGTTAACAGTCCTTTGTCAGATGTATCTTTTGCAAATAATTTCTCCCATTCTATGGCTTGTCTTCTCATTTTCTTGACCTTGTCTTTTACAGAGCAGAAGTAAGGAAAGTTTTGCAAATGTTCTGTGAATAATGTTCAGCATACTAAAAATATCCTTGCATTCAATGGAGTTTAATAATTTTTTGACTAAAATCAGATGAATTAGAGGGGTTTTTAATGATCAGCTTCTACTGCTGCTGCTGTTTTTTTTTTTTGGTGAGGAAAATTAAACCTGAGCTAACATCTGTTGCCAATCCTCCTCTTTTTGCTGAGGAAGATTGGCCCTGGGCTAACATCCATGCCCATCTTCCTCTACTTTATGTGTGGGACACTGCCATAGCATGGCTTGTTAAGCAGTGTGTAGGATCCGAACCCGCGAACCCTGGGCTACTGAAGCAGAGCACGCAAACTTAACCACTACGCCACCAGGCTGGCCTCTACTGTGTTATTTTTTTAGAAGGAAGAAAGAGAGTTCTCATTTGGGGAATTCCTACTATGTACCAGGCGTAGAACTAGGCATTTTTGCATAGGATGTCTCATTTAAATCTTTACAACTCTGAGAAGTGGGTGTTTGGGTCTTTAAAATGAGTTAACAGAATTAGAACTGGCATTGTAGAAGGAACCACATGTCTCTTCTGAGTGAATCTGACCAGCAGTGCTCACTGGTTTTGGAGTGTCTGTATTTGTCTCTTCTCTGTAGTGATGTGGTAGTATTTTCTCAGTCCTGTCTAGGGGTGATCTGGGTTGGAGATCATCTTGATGAGACTGCCAAGGGACCCCTGTTAGAGGGCAGTGGGAAGCATGGACACAGGTAGAATACGGTTAACTTTATATCAGACTTTGAATTCAGGGTTACATACTCAACTGTGAGACATGCACAAAAGTTTTATTATGGGAGTGTGGTTGTAAATATTATCATTTGCTGTACATTATTTTTGAATAAGGTATGTGGTTTGCTTTGGAAGTTGAAGCATGATAGTTGTCATGTTGTATTCAACTATAAGTTTATAATAGTTGTGCTTGTATACTGGCTTTAGAATTTAAAAGGGAAATTCATGTCTCACTCACTTTCATTGAGCTTATCAGGGAATCCACTTCTGACACCAGATACCAGCGGGGGCAGGTTTCTGTTGGTTTCTACCAGCGACGCTGAGTCCAGCGTCTTCTCCCAGGATTATGAGAGGGGCATTTCCACTTGGCTGTAGCCTAGCTTCCGCTCTTTCAGAGCTACATTCTTGAAGGCCACTGTCTCCTGGCACTAGGTACAAGCAACGACTTTTTCTTCATAGACCTTTTCCTTGATTTATCTCAGACCTTTGACCCTGTCGAGGACTAGATGTTTCGTAAAGCTCTCCTCCTCTGGCTTCTGTTTTCTGGCCTCTAGTAAGTTCTTTCCTTACGCTTTGAAGATTTTATCCACATTGATGCCAACATTTTCAGCCATTTGCTGATTGCTAAATTTATTTCTTCAGGTGTGATTTCCTTGGGGGTACAGTTCTGTATTTTTAAACTGTCTGATTTGGCATTTTCATTTTGGTGTTATTTTTTTAAATCACTTCACATTCAACATATTTAAAATTAAGGTCTTCATCTTTCCTCAGATTCAGGCTTCTTCACATAACTTACCTAGTTCCTTTAATAATATCACCTTTGTTGGGGGCCGGCCCAGTGGTGCAGACGGTTAAGTACACGCCCTCTGCTGCGGCGGCCTGGGGTTCACCGGTTCGGATCCTGGGTGCACATCGATGCATTGCTTGTTAAGCCATGTTGTGGCGGTGTCCCATATAAAGTAGAGTAAGACGGGCACGGATGTTAGCCCAGGGCCAGTCTTCCTCAGCAAAAAGAGGATTGGCATGGATGTTAGCTCAGGGCTGGTCCTCCTCACAAAAATAATAATAATAATAATAATAATATCACCTTTGTCTTTTGGGTTGTTTCTTTTTTTTTTTTGTGAGGAAGATCAGCCCTGAGCTAACATCCGTGCCAATTCTCCTCTTTTTGCTGAGGAAGACCGGCTGTGAGCTAACATCTATTGCCAATCCTCCTCCTTTTTTTTTTTTCTTCCCCAAAGTCCCAGTAGATAGTTGTATGTCATAGCTGCACATCCTTCTGGTTGCTGTATGTGGGACGCGGCCTCAGCATGGCCGGAGAAGCGGTGCGTCAGTGCGCGCCCGGATCCGAACCCGGACCACCAGTAGTGGAGCACGTGCACTTAACCGCTAAGCCACGGGGCTGGCGGCTGGGTTGTTTCTCTTTAACTCCCTCTACCCCTGGGGTTTTGCCAGCATGAGAATTTTTTAAGTGAGTGTTCAATTTAGTGATATAAGGAATTTCGTATAAACAGATTTATAAATGTCTAGATGATCATCACTTAACCAGGATCTGCCATGAGACTTTGTGCTTGTGAGTTCCTATTTATTTACAGTTATACTGTTGCCGTGTTACCTAAGACACAGGGCACAGTTGAGATCCTGTGGACCACATATGGCTCACAGATGTTTTTATTTTTATGGCTTTTACAGTGTAACTTCTTACTTTTTTCAATTATGAAAGATGTCCACAATAAAGTACAGCAAACATGTCTGCCCCTAGAATTAACACGTTAACATAGTTAACATATTTCCTATTTAAGATCTACTGTGAGTGGGCTTTATACCTACTGTGATTCCAAAGTATTGATGAGCATACGGGATACTGGCAATAATGTCATGGAATAATGAAAATACCGATGATTTCTTGGTAACAAAGTCAGACGTACTGCTAAAACTACTGTGTTATGTTACCTATGTTTACAATCGGAGGGATTGTTGAGTTTCAATCAGAAGTTAGTGAAAAAAAATGTAATTTTTTCCTCCCACCTACATTCACAATCTGCCTGAATTCTATCCATAGACCCTCACTGAAGTCTGCTGGTACCCATCTCCTTCACCCTATTTCTTTCCTCCATAGGTAACCATTTTTATTAGTTTTTGGCTTATCTTCCCATTTTTCTCTTTTGAAAAGAAATGCAAATATATCTATACTTATGTGTTGCTATTTACTCCCCTCCTCCCCTCACACGCAGAAGGAACATTGCTTTTTTCAGTTAATGTATCCACTAAGAAATCACTATATTATCAGTAAGTGGGGATTGTTCTCATTCCTTTTTATAACTGCACAATACTCCATTGTGTGGATATGCTGTAATTTAGTCCTCTTATCCCCTCTTGATGGATTTTGGGTTGGTTTCTGGTCTTTTGCAGTGACTAAACTTGAGTTTATGCCTTTTTGTGGGTTTTTGCCAGTTTATTTTGGGGATGGATTCCTAGAAGTGAGATTACTGAGTCAAAGGGTAAATGTGTCTGTAATCTTATTAGATACAGCAAAATTACTGTTCGTATCATTGAGCATTCCCACCAGCGGTAGTTAAGTTGTTTTGGATTTTTAACGTAGTGTCTGTCAAATTCTGGGATCCAGAGATAAATTTTTGGAGGTTTGAATGTACAAATTTGAGAGACAGCTGTTGTCATCCCTAATTTGTTCCTTACCAGTGCACCTATATGCAGTCAGCTCAGTTAGCATAATTCCTGCTTTGTGTGGTTTTAAACATCTGGCCTTTCTTTTTCTGTTGCTCTGAGTCTAAGGTGAGCGGTTGTCTCAACTCAACAGCCTCTGGATTCATGTCGCTGCGTCAGGCCCTCTTTCATCCTCACTCCACAGAGCTGTCAGACTAACGTTTTCTAAAATCACGTCAGGCCGGTCGCTTCCCGGCTCTGGAAACTCCCATAACTCTGTTACCCACTCGGAATGAAGGCCTCGTGTCCTGTTACTACAAACTCACCCTTCCTGCCTCCACAACCTCGTGCACAAACACTTGACTCAGCCTCTTGTGCTTTGTTTTTCTGCCTCATGCTCTTCTTCCCTTGTGAAACACCCTCCTATTCCTCTACCACTTGTTCAAATCCTGTTAATTTCCTGAGAAACGGTTCAGAGCGCACATTTTGTACGCCTTCTTGATCATTGTAGCCTGGAATGATTTCTTCCAGACCCTCTGGACTTGTATTGCAGTTTTGTCTGTATCTTTAATATGGCAGTAAATCATGTATGCCATAGGACAGCTCTTCTGGTAGCTTCAGCTGTCTTTTAAATTACATTTTCACTTGTTTATATATGTTGCAGGAGAATATAAGCCCCTCTATTGGTAAATAGCAGTTCTTAAAGGTTTCTTTCCAGTAGCACACTCAGTAATACTGCTTTTCGTGCTAAAGGCCCCTACGTATACAGAACCTGGTCACCTTGTAGAGTTCTATGAAGGAACTGAATTTGATCCATGAAGATTTATAGCCAGCATGCTTTAAAGCTGTCTTTTTTTTTCTTAACAGCTTTATTGAGGTATAATTCACATACCATAAAATTCATTCATTTTAAATGTATAATTCAGTGATTTTTAGTAAAGTTAGAGTTGTGCAGCCATCACCATAATCCAGTTTTAGAACATTTCCATCACCCCAAAAAAGATTCCTTGTGCCTACTTGCAGTCACTGTCCATTCCCACCCCAGCCAAGCACTAATCTGCTTCCTGTCTCTATAATTTGCCTGTTCTCTACATTTCGTCTTTCATATAGTAAATGGAATCAGATAATTTGTGGTCTTTTGCATCTGGCTTTCGCTTACCATAGTGTTTTAGAGGTTCCTCCATGCTGTAGGATCTATCAGTACTTCATGTTTTATAGCTGAATAGTATTCTTTTGTGACTGTATGACATTTGGTTATCCGTTCACCTGTTGATAGGCGTTTGGGTTGTTCCACTTTTTGGCTATTATAAATAATGTGCTATGGAACATTTGCATACAGGTCTTTGGATGACATATGTTTTCTTGTTTTTTGGGCAGATACCTAATAGTGGAATTGACTGGTCATGTGGTAAATTTATGTTAACTAAACCTCATCTTTTAATGCCCAAAATGTTTAATTACTAGCTTTGAATAAAGACATAAACAAGGCAATTTGAGCACTTATGATACATTCAGGTCTTGGGAATTTGGCTTCAAATTGGTTATTTGAGAAATGGCAGAACTCATTTCCTATTTGGGCATGTGTTTATGTTGCTTCTCTTATTTTATAGCCATAGATTTAAAGGTTTCGAAAGACTCTAAGTAAAGACAAAACTCAGCTAATGTCCCTAGAAAGCCATCTATTAGGATATTAATTGCAATTTTTTATGCTTCTTATCAACTATAATTGTTTGAACATAATCATAATTATTCCCTTAGTTCTATATAGAAATGGAATAATAAATTTTATAAGTAAGTGTAAATTTTGCAAGCCTTGAATTTCAGTAATGAAGTCATGTAGGCATATCAAAGGTAGTAAATGCCCTTCCTGGTAGATGTACGAGTATAATTCTGATTATTGAATACATAAATTGTTTGTCTACATTTACAAGATGTTAGCCCCTGTTCTGGCATCTTTAAGTTAAGATTCCTTTGATTTTAAAAGTGAAAACTTTAAATAATTATAATATTTAAATACTAATTAATGAATATTCAGATGAAATATAAAACTTTAGTTTTGGGGATATAAGTATAAATAAATGTCCAGTTCATGAATTTGCTACCTCTTCCTTGACCCGTTGGTTGGAGTCATTTGGACTTGTTATTACACATTCACATCATGAATGTTTCACTTGTCTTTTTGCATGGTTCCTTTGGAAGCCTTGTTGTAATCTCAAATTGAAGGGTAAGTCTTGGTAGCACACTTTTTAAGGAAGTCGAATAAGAAACTTCACTTTCATAAGGAAACAGCATGGTGGGGGTGGGGAAGAGTGATGGAAAGAACATGGCTTTGGAATCCAAGTACTTGGGTCTGAATCCTTGCCACTTATTAGCAGAGTGGCTTTGGGCAAATTATTTAACATGCCTGAGCCTGAGTTTCCTCATTTGTAAGAAATAGATAGTACCATCAGAGAATATGGTTATTGGATTCAATGAGAGGAAGTCTATATATATTATATAATATATAGACTATATAATATATATATATTATATAATATATATATATCCCGGTGCTTTCATTACCTCAGGGGTTTTGAGTTGGGCCCTGAGGCTTCTGTTAACTAAGGTGGAAAGAAAGGCAGAGAGGGAGGCATTCAGTTTTGGACACTTGAGTTTGTGGCCTCTGTAAGGTCTGGGGAAGGGAAAGCAGGAGGAAGAGCTGGATTCTGGAGCAGCTTGGAGTGGCAAGTGTACAGAGAGAGGGTCTTGTGGCCACCATCGTCCAGGCAAAGGAGGAGAGTACCACACCCACCCTGCTGCTGGTGGCGATTCCTACTCCTAAAGTTGTTACAGTGAAGTGGTAGACATCTGTTACTGAAATCCCGATCAGAACTTTGTGCAGATTGTACAGCCTGAAGCTTTAGTTTTCTTGCTGGGCAGTGTTACCTAATCTCAGCTGTACACTTCAAACCCAAGTTGGCTGGATCAACCACTTTTTCAGGTGTTGCATTCATTTAAAACTTTAACGGAATTTAGGAAATTCTAATAGAATCTAAGAATTTCTCAGCTTGGGAGCTTTCCAGTCTCAGTTCTAAATGGCATTGAGTATCCTTTAACCTGCTGAGTTGTTTTCCTTCGTCTACATCAACTAGATCATAATAAAACCTAACAGTATGTTCCAGGTATGCAAGATGAGACCATGCTACTGCAGTGACCTCACTTCCTGACCTTCTGGAATAGACTATCTCCAGTACTGTGCAGCTCCCTGTGGCTGTGTGCTTCTTTCCAATCCCATCCCTACTCCACATCCGTATCCCTCTTGCTTTTCTTTCTATTTTTACTTCATATATTGTGTAGGTTTGCTGAGTTTGTTGTTAACTTTTTATTATGGAAAATAGAAACTACAATGTACATCTCACTCCGCTTTTTTTTTTTTGGTGAGGAATATTGGCCCTGAGCTAACATCTGTTGCCATTCCCCCACTTAGCCCTGAGCTAACTTCTGTTGCCAATTATCCTCTTTTTCCTGAGGAGGATTAGCCCTGAGCTAACATCAGTACCCATCTTCCTCTATTTTTTATGTGTGGGACACCTGCCACAGCATGGCTTGATAAGGATGTGTAGGTCCATGACTGGGATCAGAACCTGTGAACCCCGGGCCGCCAAAGCAGAGCATGTGAACTTATCCAATATGCCACTGGGCTGACCCCACCAATCTTCCTCTTTTTTTTGCTTGAGGAAGATTGGCCCTGAGCTAGTATCTGTGCCAGTCTTCCTCTATTTTGTATATGGGATGCCACCACGGCATGGCTTGATGAGTGGTGTAGGTCTGTGCCCGGGACCTGAACCTGCAAACCCTGGGCCACAGAAGTGGAGTGCACCCAACTTAACCACTACACTGCTGGGCCGGCCCCAGCTCAGCCTTTTTTCCTCCAGTATTTTAAAATAAATTCCAGCTGTCTTATCATTTCACTCACAGGAGTATATATTTAACGAGTACGGTGACCAGTGCTTTAACCAGATATGTGTTGTGGGTCGTTACAGTGTCTGCCCATTCTTGCCTGGGGGTGTGTTAGCATCTCCTTTCATAGGAGCACTCTTTCTTTTCTTTTCTTTTTTTTTTTTTTAAGTCTTAAAAGTGGTCTCATTCTATATGTATTCCTCGCTCACTTTTTTCACTCACAACTCTTTCTAAAATTCATGCATGTTGAAGTATGTAGCTCAAGTCGACTCAATTTTTTTGTGGTCTGTTGTGTGACTATCCTATGGTTTATTTGTGAATTCTGCTATTGGTGGACATGTGGGTTGTTTCCAGGTTTGGGGTTCTTGTTGTGGTTCTTATAAACAGTGCTGCAAATGCGTGTGTTTGCATATTTCTTGGTGTATCTACGCAGGAGTTTCTCTAGGTCCCAATCGTTTGTCTTACTCTACATTTCGTATCTTATGGGCCACACTGCAAGTAAAAGCCAGAATGTTATGCATACTTTTAATCAAATGTTAGAAAATGAGTAATTACTTTATTGAATAATACCCAGAATCATTTAAATTGATCAGATTTAAAATGCTACTGAACTAGGAAAACTGAATTTCGTCTTATTTTTTAACAGTGAATTTTAACTGTATTTTCATTAACACTAATATAGATTTTATTTTTAGAAGATACCATAACATTTTAAGTTGGTGCTTTGTTTTTATCTTTTTACATTTTTCAAAAGCAATCAACCTAACTGAAGCAGCTGTAGTCTTTTTTTTGAAAAACCTTGTTTCTTGCATTCCTGTTACAACTCTGATTTGAATTATCTTGCTTTGACAGCCTCACACTCCTCAGCATTGGCTTCTGCAACAGCTTCTGCTGGATGTGCTTGGTCTTAATTTATAGAAATGGAGGCAAATATCAGGACTGCATTAATAGGCAAAAGTGATATCTAGATTTTTTGAGTATTTGAGGTAAAATTGAGGAAGGGACAAAATTCTCTTATTACTTTAAAAGTTATGGGTTCCTCTCCTCCAGTAGAAAAGTGCCTATGTTCATTAAAGTCTTACGAATTTACGTTCCTGTCTGTCCTATATTTAGGAATTGTCAGGGAAATAATACATTAAGAGAATGCACAAAGCTTAATTGGTTAGACACATGGTGAGAAAATGCTTGACCCTGTAGTCCAATCCGAGGGCCAGAGCCGAGTCTCATAAAGTGGAGGCTGTCCGCCTTCCTGAAACCAGAGGCTTGAATCCCCAGTCTCTCCCCGTGGTCACTGTTGCAGGCCCTCAGGGCATCTTTCCACCTTCTGAACTAGCACCCCCATAGCTGCATTGTACGTCCTCTCTGCTCAAAACCCCTCCCCCCGTCCCCATTCTTTCCTCACCTCACTTCTTCACAGAGCTTTCTGGAGTCCTGTTCCATGAATAGGAAACTGCTCTGTAACCTCTATACACATTCCTTCAACCTCCTTGCCCTTCCTCAAAGACTAAGGCTCCTTAAAGCCAAGGTGTGGCTGTTTATATTCCCCCACATTGCACAAGCCTCCGGGTTGAAGATGGGTCAGTACCTTCTGATGTTTACAGCAACAGACAGACTTGTTGGAGGCTCTGCTAATTCTCTTCCCTGTAGTGGTCATCTGCTCACCACTAGATTTCAGAAATTAATTGGACGCTCTGGCACCCAGCTCAAAGTCTTCCTCTCCACCCCCCAACGCTCGCTATCTTAGGAGATTCAACTTCTGCGTGGACAGTCCTCCCAGTGCCTTGACCTATCGCTTCCTTGAGCTCCATTCTGTCCCAGTTGCCCTTAGGCCTGGCCCACCGTCGGCTTTACCACCCAGCCTGCACCACTTCCAGAGTCACTGAGCTGACATCCCACTTCCAGATGCAGCCTTCTGTCCCTCACTTTCCCTAGAGAGAGAATGAGGGCATGTGAGCCTTGCTTGGGCACCATATCCCCTTCCAGCTTTCTTCACTTCTTCATGGCCAAAATTTTAAAGATTGTTTGCATTTCTGTTCTTCTCAGCCTGTTTCAGTTTGATTTCTACCCTCAAAACCACAGTGAAACTTTCCTTGCTAAGGTCACCAGTGACTTACATAAAACTAAAGCCAGAAGCTGCATTTCAGATATCATCATGATGATGAAAATAATGGCTAACATTTGTTACACTATGTTGCCTTATTTAATCCTGACCCCCACAGATATTAAGTGATGTAGCCAAGATCATACAAGAAATAAATGGCAGTGACCATAATGAGGCCCAGCTGACCACAGCTTTTTCTTCCCTTGGCCTCCAGGAGAGGGGTCCTCATTGTTTTTGGCTGTATGTAACTTTGTGAATACAAACTCGATGGGTTCCCCATCGTCTCGTTAGTTTCCAAATGTTCCTCAGGACTGAGTTTGGCCCATCTCTTTCTGTCATTTCTCTGATTGACTCTGGCTCTCAGACTCAGGTGGTGCCTGTCAGAGATTCTCTCTCCTCAGTCCAGCTTCCTGGGATGATTCACAAGCACCTCAGGTTCACCATGTCCAAGAGGAAAGTACCTGCCACCAATCTGCTCCTCCTCTGGTATGTTCTGTCCTAGTAGATGATCCCATAGGCCATTTATTATATAGGTACATGGAGGTATTTATCATACACACTCAAGTCAGCGAAAGAGAAATCTGCAGAAGGCTGCTCGTTGCAGTAATACTTATAACTGATAAAAAGTAAACACCTAGAAGGTCTTTAGCAGGGTACTAGTTTGATAAACAATAGAATATTATATAGCTCACAAAAACAGTGAGGTGTATTTCATTAAGTAAAGTGAGGTATATCTCATTAAGTGAAAAAAGTTGCAGAACAGTGTGTGGTTGATCCCAAGAGAGTTAAGAATCAGTAGGGATCAACAGATTTATCTTTTTTTTTTTTTTTTAAAGCTATATTGTTCCTTGAAACAGTTTCTTGAAAAACCAGTCCTGAAATATATTCAGGAAAAAATGCTCTATGGCCAAGACAGTGTGAGTACGGGATGCTTTATAGTGTTTTTCTGATGGAAATTCCTAAGATATGTTCACTTATTAAGGCCTCTGAAGTCTTGTAGCAAACAAAACAAAGTATTTAGCTTCACTAAAGCTAGCATTTCCCAGATTCCCGTGGTCTTCCATTCAGTTGATGTTCCAGTTAGTGTTAAGTTGATGACTGTTTTAAGTGCTCTGTTTTTTTGTGTTTTTTTTGTGAGGAAGATCAGCCCTGAGCTAACATCCGTGCTAATCCTCCTCTTTTTGCTGAGGAAGACCGGCTCTGAGCTAACATCTATTGCCAGTCCTCCTCCTTTTTTTCTTCCCCAAAGCCCCAGTAGATAGTTGCATGTCATAGTTGCACATCCTTCTAGTTGCTGTATGTGGGACGCGACCTCAGCATGGCTGGAAAAGCGGTGCATTGGTGCGCGCCCGGGATCCGAACCTGGGCCACCAGTAGTGGAGCGCACGCACTTAATCGCTAAGCCACTGGGCCAGCCCTAAAGAGAAAACAAAGCACATAAAAGCAAGGGTAGAATGTTTTGCTGATTTTTTCAGCATATTCTGTATATAAGTTGAGATTTGCTATGGCACCAAATTTCGATGCATCGAACTAGACACAAGTACGTGTGATAAAGTAAACTTGACATAAAATGGTTGTATTTGATCTCTTAGAGTATCAGTGAGTCTTGATAGAGTAAGACTGATAACTGGAATCGGAAGTGTAATACGAGGGAGTAAGAACATGTAAAGAATGCGTGGGTCTTGATGTTGAACTAGGATAGTGGAGGTAGAGGAAGATCCACAGTAACAGTTTTATTTGGTGTATTTTAACTTTGTGGGGGGTTGTGTTGGTATGATAATTGGTATCTTGACTTTATCTTTCATGCTCTTCTGATATTTGCAGTGTTTTTCTTCGTTTAAAAAATGTCGGACTTTTAAAAAATTCAGCTTTCTTAAATTTCAAAATATTTGAATAGATTTAATATTGATACAATTAGGACTGATTTGTTCTTTCAAACTGTCAGCTCTTATTTGGAGCTTTTTCGGTTTCTAAGATTAATAAATAGATAATTGGTGAATCTATTTTTTTTCTCATGGCTCTTTATTGGTGTCCTTGTGTATTGTCGCCTTAAAAATGAAAGAACCTAAAATGCAGGCTATAGTATTGGGGAATACTGACTTGAGAATCCGGAGCTCTGGCCTGTGGTCCTGCCGCTTTTTAGCATTGTGATCCTGATCAGGTTTGATTGCTTCTTTGAATCAGTTTCTTCATCTGTAAAAGAAAGAGCCAGAACGATCTTTAAGGTTAACCTCTAATTGTCTGTGACTGTAATCGGCTCTTATAAGCAAATACTTTTGGTACTCAAATGCACAGTACATAAAGTTTCTAGTTTACAAACAGGTTATATACCAGAAATTTATGGGTTAGCTTCTTAGAAAAATGCTTTATTCCGTGGTAGAAGTGTTATGAAAATAGATGATGTCTGTTTTGATTTACAATTGATAGTACATAACCAGGGCAGAGGACAGTGCCTAGCACATTGTAGTTTCATACTAAATATTTGTTAAATAAATATTAATGGTCACTAAATTTCTGTAACTCTCAAGTCTTGCTTAAACACTATATTAAAATACATATACATTTGCAGTGACCAGGATGATATAAAACATTACTAAAGGAAACAGCAAGAAATAAATTATAGCCTAAAATCTAGTGTTGAGAAGAAACAGGATAGAATTTTGTGGAGATTCTACAGGGGGATTTGGGGCAAGTTCAGATGCTCGATGATACTCTTATTTCCTTATTTCCAAATCCTTTAAAAACGTATAGCTTTTTAGTTCCTTAATTTCTTCTTTTATTTATTCATGCAAAATATCGATTGAGCTGTGTACCAGGCTCTGAACTAGGTTCTGAAGATATTGTGGTGAGCAGAAGAGATGATCTCCGTGCCTGGGGATTGTGGGGATCCTTCTCCCCAGTGAAGTGGGAGAGTTATGGTAAGGACAGGCATGGAGTTAAGACCTTGAGTAAGAGCCAAGAAGGGAAAGTCCCGGGAAATGGGTGACCTGAACCTCGTCTGGGAGTTCCCTAGTAAGTCTTACCTGGCTGGCAGTATGGCTGGAAAACAACCTGATGAAGAAGGAGAGGAGCTTTCCAGGCAGAAGCAGCAGCAGATGCAAAGATCCTCAGGAGCAGAAAGGAGATAGGCATGTCCAAGGAAGGAGGGGAAGTCTGTGGCTCTGTGCCCAAGGGATGAAGGGAGAGTTTTGTAAGAGGCAAATGAAGAGACAGAAAAGATCTGATTATGCCATGGTAGGATTTCTGTGCTTCACACTGTCTTGGCTGCTCCCCACTGCTCTCAGGATGACAAGCTAATCAGATTTACAATTTTATACTCAACTGCCATGTGAAGAATAGATGGGGGGTGATGTAAATACTGAGAAGTATGGGAATCTAGTTTAGACTACTAAAATAGTGGTCCAGGTAAGAGACGACGATGGTGATGATTGATTACTGGGAGAGGAAATGGAGACGAGTGAGTGGTTTAGAATGATTCCCGGCTTCCTGATTTTTGGATACATAGAATTGCCACTTCCTAAGATGGGCAGCACTGGTGGAGAATGGAGTTTGGGGGCAGATCTGGAGTTCAGTTGTAGACCTGTTGGGTTTGAGACATCAGAAGAGGTGAACTAACACTTGGATACAGAGACAGGCCTGGAGTTGAGAGAAGAAATCTGGGCTAGAGAGAAATGTTTGTGAGTCACTGGCACATGGAGGTTTGCTGCGTCCCCCTACTATGCTTATCCATCCTAATTGAAGTGGCTTTTATGGTGCCCAGTTGAAATGCTATGGTGAGGAAAAGATAGAAATGGGAAAAGTGGAACATTTTTCTCAGTTGCCGGTAGAAATTAGAAGAAAAAGAAAAAGGAGTAAAAGAGCATCTAGATGGGTATGAGAAAGCTTATCTAAGATGGAATTAGCTGTAAGTCTGGGGAATTTAAGTGATAACTTCTCCTTAGGGGAAAATGAAGTAAGTGTGGGGGTGAGGGGCGTGTAGGTTTAAACAGGTGATGCCATCAGGTGGTGCTGCCAATCCGAGACCCCCTGATTACCATCAGGTGAGCTGTTGGTATGATCCTCCCCGGGCTGATGAAAGGAAAGGCGGGGTGAAATTATATGTCGGAAACATTGGCAGAGTGGTTACTGAATTGTTAGTTTCCTTAAAACACGAGGGAATTCTTCTGTTAGATATTTTTGTATTCTACATTTGAACATACCTATGTAACTATATGACATAAAATACTTTCAGGATCAGAAATGGTGTGGTTTCATAAAATATTCAGTCCCATAGCTCAGATTATAAGTATTAGAGGGGATTTAGGTTTCAGTAGTTCAGACTTAATCCTCAAGCGCGCCCTACATTGTCCTTAAATGTGCCTTTGCCATTGAGGATGTGAGACACACTGGATTACTTGCTGAGGTGACTCAGACTTGAGTTGGCAGGTCTTCACAACCCATTCTTATTGTTCCAGATACCGTTTACCTCCCAACAACATTTATTTTATGAAGCCATTAAAATAACTCACTGTTTCTTAATTTTGCACTAGAAATACTTGTTTAAAAACCTCCACGTTTTGATGTGATGTACATAGACGATCCTTAAAGTATGTCTGTAATATTGCATATTGAGAAGTACTGACTTAATACAATATTGAATAGCTGAGGTCCTTGATCTGTGGACCCTCAATCCTGAAGTATAATAAATTGTATTTTGCAGTAACTTCAAACACTTAGAAATAATAGCCATTACCATTTTTTAAGCATTTACTATGTATTAAATATTTTACATACATTATCTTAATTAAACTTCACACAACTATTTGAGGAAAATGATTTGCCCCCATTTTGCAGACTAGAAAATTGAGGGTTCGGGAAGGGAGAAGTTAAGTAACTTACCCAAAACCACGTACCTAGTAGGTGTGGAGCTGAGCTTCAAACCCGGGTCTCCTGAAATTCAGGGCACATTTTAAATTTTGACAGTTCTTGCCAAATTTGCTTCTAAAAAGGGAGTGACCATTTCCCTTCACCTTTAGCCTCGCTGACATTGCATTTTGGTAAGTGCGAAGTGAAAAATTAGTAAAATTCACAGATAAATAGTGAGATTGAATGGTTTTTCCTATTTATTAGCTATTTGTGTTTCTGTTTCTGAGAATTCTGTTTGCCTTTTTTCCTTTGAGTTTGTCTAATTGTTACATAGGTCAAGTAATCAGCTGAAGTTTTGATGCCTTTAGAAGGCAAAGAAAGGCAGCATTGCTAGCTGTGCTTCTGCGAGTTTTACCCAGCTTTTCTTGTGAACACTGATAGTCATGATTTGAACGTAATGTCTAAGTATAAGCTTATTTCTATACACATACCATATAATATGAGTGTGTTTCCCCATAGAAAGAGAAATAATCTTTGGAATAGAGTGGTGCCTGCTACTGCCTGCAGCCTGAGTATTTCTGTTAATGTGGCAGGCACCCTGTGACCCACGCCAGGATGTTGAGAAAGAATTAATTCCCTTTATTTCTTCTTCAGGTTGCCTGCAATGAGATTTCATTCTCTACATTTAAAGGACATCCTTTCTGAGCTGCTGTGAATAAATTTGGGATGATACTGTGTATTTTCATCTAATGGAGAATTAGCTGTACCTTGAATAAGGATTGCTGCACTGGACGACTTCATAATATTACTCACGATGTCATCAAACAGGAGTCAGAACCCCCATGGACTGAAGCAGATCGGCCTTGACCAGATCTGGGACGACCTCAGAGCTGGAATCCAGCAAGTGTATACCAGACAAAGTATGGCGAAATCCAGATACATGGAACTCTACACGTATCCTACTGCTCGAGCTGAGATTGATTTGCTTAGAATTTTGATTTTTTACTAGTATGGTCTGTGAATTGTTAGAAAATTTACATTATGTTTTCACCTTCCAGTTCATCCTGTACTATAATCACAGACAGGTTTCATTTTTAGCTTTAAAAATTAACTCATTTACTTTTTTTTAAGTTTTTTGAATAGAGGTAAAACTGGCTGGTTGGTAGTCTGAAGCAACTACTGTTCAACACAGTAGCCACTAACCACGTGGCTGTTTACATTTGCAGTCATTAAAATTAAGTAATTAAAAATTCAGTTCCTAAGTTGGGGCAGCTGTATTTCAAGTGGTCAGTAGATAATAGGCTGCTTCTGCCATTGCAGAAAGTTCTGTTGGGCAGCGCTGGTTAAAGCAGGGGAGCATTGGTTTCTGTATTGTCTGTGGCTCCCTTCATGCTTCCGGGCAGAGTGGAGTTGTTGCATTGGAAATGGTCTGGTCCACAAAGCCGAAATATTTGCTATCTGGCCCTTTATGGGAAAAGTTTGCTGACCCCCATCTAAAGGGTTACCACATAGAGCAAAAGTTCTACTATAATGACCCTGTTTTACAAATATGGTATTAAAAAAGTATTTCATGCATTCATTATGTGGTCCGTGATGTGTGCAAGGGCCTGTGCTGTATGCCGTGAAGGTTACGAGGGTGTAAAAGATGTTGCTCCTGTTCTCTATTATATACTTGCAGAGATAGAATTTAACTTGTGGAATTTCTTGTTTTCATTGAAATATAAGAAATTGAAATTTAAGCTAACTCACTAGAGAGCAGATTGCCACTGATTTGCTGGTTCTAGGAGTTTAAAGTTGCTAGTTCAATGGAGTTTTAATTTTAAACCTTTAATATGTATCAGTGATGTCAAACTTGGTTATGTGATATTCCAGTATGCCTTCAACTATTCTAATATTTTACAATCTTAAAAAAATTAACATGGATCTAAATAGATATGAAACTATTTCTAAATTAATTTAAAATTTGTTGTAGGTGTGTACTCATATTCATATATGTATATACGTTTACACTGTAGAATAGTTAAAAAAAATAACAGCTTCATTGAGATATAATTCACATACCATAAAATTTATCCTTTTTTAAAGTGTACAATGCAGCAGTTTTTAGTATATTCAAAGTTGTGCAACCATAACCACTATTCTAATTTTAGAATATTTTCATCACCCCCCAAAAGAAACCCTGTGTCCGTTAGCAGTCACTCTCCATTCTCTCCTACCCTAGTCCCTGGCAACCACTCATCTACTTTCTGTCTTGATGAATTTGCATATTCTGGACATATTATATAAATGGAATCGTACAGTATGTGGCCTTCTGTGACTGGCTTCTTTCACTTAGCATAATGTTTCGAGGCTTCATCCTTGTTTTGATATGTGTCAGTACATCATTCCTTTTTATGACTGAATTGTATGGATATACCACATTTTGTTTATCCATTCATCAGTGATGGATATCTGGGTTGTTTCCACTTTTTGGCTATTATGAACAATGCTTTTATGAATATTGTGTACAAGTTTTTGCATGGACCTGTGTTTTCAGTTCTCTTGGGTAGATATGTAGATGAGGAATTGCTGGGTCATATGATACTTAGAACACTTTTAAGGAGCATAGAATCTTTGCAAATGAGATGATATTCCATTCAAGAGGGTTGTGGCTTGCTAGGTGTGACAATTTTTTTTTTTTTTAACTCTTGTAAGTAGTAGAGCTGAAAATGATGATTCCATTGGTCAGGCAAGGCACTTGGTTGGATTTCTGGTGTGCAGAAAAACAGGGGAGCTGGTGTGGACGCCAAGGAAATCGAGTTGATCTGTCTCAGCAAAAATTGAAAATTACAGTTTCTTAATATGTAATTTTTGACTAAATCAGATTTGTCCTTTGCCCAATAGAATGTTTTGCTCTTAGAACTCTGAGAAAGTAGAGACTTTGTCTGCTTGCAGTAATTACTGAATTCTTTTGCTACAAATAATTATAATTTGTAGTTATTCTGATACCTGCAATGTTAATTTTTTTTAGGGATGCCACTCTTAAATTGAGTATTATTCTTTTCCTTCCAGTTTTGCCTGAGAAGATACATGAAGAGTGGAGAATCTGAACTAAAATATCTGACTTTAATCCTTTAGATATTATTTATGAAATCATAGCTACGGTTTGAGTCTGTGTGTCAGCGTTGTGCTGGGAACCACCTCTGTCTTATTTAAGGCTTGCATCACCCGAGAGTTGGTGGTAGTAACCCTCCCTCCTCTGTTGGTGTTAGAAGCCTGATCTCCAAAAGCTCAATTAATTGGCCTAATTGTTATAGCAACCATTGATAAATAATGATGCTGGTACTAAAATTCTTGGTATAGTAGTCTCAATCTAGAAACTGCCATTATCGACTATTTTGCCTTCAGATTTTGTATTTGAGTGAATCACATTTTTCAAACATTTTCTGTATTTTCCTCATGAAATTCCAAAGAAAAGTGTTTTGATCAACTCTTAATACATTAACTTTTAGAATACAGATGAAACAGTAGAATGTCTACTTGTATTTATTAATTTAATTATTGAAAATCAAAGTTATATTCCCCCCTTCACCTGCATTTTCAATATCAGTGTTATTGTCAAAAGTAGGAGAACTTTGAGTCATCTGACATTTTTCTAGAGCACATCTTTACTTTTATTTAATTCATTTAGGATATATTACTTTTTGAAACTGTATGTTGCCATTACTGCAGTTTTATCCTAGCCTTAGTTTGCATAACAATTTTTTAAAAAGTTTTCTCTAATGGGTGTATGTATATTCAGTCTTACAGGTAACCAATTAAGTGTATTGCCCTTTAAAATAATCTCCTATAGGCTGGTTTACAGTGACATCTACACTTGCAGTTGTGAGGTGATTTCAGGTTAGGAGGTGCTCTTGATCTTAGAAAAAGGAGCAGCCTGTGCATCTCACTGTTCTGCCATCGCTCTTCACAGGGAGATACATCTTCTCAGTAGGCAGGGAAGGAAAATGGGTTAGAAAGGGAGAGGGGAAACTGGTTGAGAGGCAGAGGAGGGGTCCTGTTTCTTCCCATGATTCTAGCTCGTAGCTCACAGCTAGATTTTTACCCTTGGTTCATTCTGGAGAAATGTGACATGTTTTCTAGAGAAAGTAACCGACTTCTAGATGTGGACCAAATACTCTTAGACCCTTTAGAAACCTCAGGCATTTATGGTTGCTATAACAAAAAGGTAGATTATTATACAGCATAGACATTTTTCTTGATTTTCAACTCAAAAAGGCAAAAGAAAGAGAAGGGAATTTGGGGGAAGAAGAAAAAAGTCCCAGAGCATCTTCAATCGGAAAGATCTAGTTCAATTAACTTTGTTTCCAGCCACTTTACAAAGGCTTCATTTTTCTTCTGAAGTTTTAGCCTTAAGCCCTTGCTCCCCACTGTCGGTCTGTCTCTTTAGCACTTCTGTTCGGTATTGAATTTCTATGATGTCCTGTATACGTATAGTTGCAATGCAACAACACTTTTTATGCAGGTGGGTAAATAATAGTAGATTTTCTTTCTTTTGAACCTCAAATAAGTAATGAAATTTCTTATTCAGTGTATTGACACCATTATATTTCAGGTGTCTTGCCTGGCTCAGAGAACAGGAGTGGTCCTGCCGAAGGGAGCAGACTTGATGAAGGGAAGGTAGTGTAATGTGAGGATCTCTGTGGCTTCACTGAGAGTGACCATCCGATCTAGTCTGGACCTCAGGCCATCTGGTTGAAGTGTCTGTCTGGTTTTGCCTGGCCCCAGATCTACCTGCCCCTCACTTCCGGGTCAAAATTCTTTTTTTTTGTGGTCATTATACACCTCAAATTATAATTTTAGCTTCCCTGGGAATCAGTTTAAACTTTCATGTTGATGACTTTCTCTTTTTTTCTATCTGCCTGCGTAAGTTCTCATAAACTTGGAAGTTGCTGTTTCTCCCTGTAGTGCTGTGAGCTGAATTAGTTTATTCTGTTTTCTTAGCTTGTTTTTGCAAATTCTTCTTTTCCCCAGTCAGTATACTAAGGATCACATTCCCACTCTTGGCTGCTTACCTCTCAGTAAACTATAACATAAGTACATTCAGAATTCGTATTTAATCTCTGCCCTGATGTTCTGTGACGAGATTCACAGCACAGGGGTGGAGGCCCTTCTTCACCCAGGGTGAATCTGCTGAGCCCTCGGCAGCCTGCAGCATATGCTTTGCGGAGATAACATGCTGGGACATGCTGGTCCTGCTGCTGCTCAGCACCGGCCAGCTGTGCGGTCATGTTGCGGCTGCTGCTGTCACTCTTCAGGTCGACATGCTTTGCCCCTCCCTGGCTCTTCCGTAGGAGCTGTGGGTGTGAGTGGAGTACTCCAGGAGGCAGCCTTTCCGCGTGGCCTGCCTGCTGCAGAATTCTCTTTCCTTTATGGAAACTCAAAATCGCATAGAAAAGCAGATCAAACAGAAAGAGTAACAAATTGTTTTTTACAATAGATTAGTGATGATCCATGTCCATTTTGAAATAATCATCTAGCCCAATTGGACATTTTTCATCTTATACTTTTTATTTAGGAGTCTTACATTAATCTGATTTTGCTTCCAGTTTTGCCTGAGAAGATACATTAAGAGTATCTGATGGGCATGGTTTACATCAAATAAACCTAAAGATGTAAAAGTATTTTATGTTTTTTCCAAATGTAAACTACCGTTCTCATATGTATATTTATCCATACTTTTAGAATTAGGCTCTGAAGGACATAACTAGTTCACAGAAAAGAGCAATGTAAATGGTCAGTGGGCATATGGGAAAATGTTCAACCTCATAATTATTGAAGAAATGGAGAATTAAACATTTTTTTTAACCTAACAGGTTGAAACAATTTTAAAGAAATGATTATAGCCAGTATTGGCAAGAGTAGAGGGTGACAGGGCTCCTGCAGTCAGGTAGAAATATTAGTTTGCTATGATCTTTCTGGAGAGAAATTCAGAAATATAAAGACATAAAAATGTATTTTGGTCCAGTGATTTTTTTTTTTTTTTTTAACTTTTAATTCTATTCTAAGGAAATAGTTGTATTCAAATGCAAGGCTATGCAGAATATTTTATTAATAGGAAACAACGGACAACAACCTTAATCTTCAGCACCAAGGATTTGGTATTTAATGGCCATAAACAACCATTCAGAATACATTGAAGAATATTCATTGACATGTAATAATGTTCATGATAAGGGAAAAAAGCTGGATATAAACTGGTCTGTAACTGTAAGCCCTCAGTGCACTCTCTCTACTTTTGAAAAAATTTGTATACCACTGTGTTGAACGTGGCTGTCTGTAAGTATTGGACTTATAGATGATTTTTAAAAAATGATCTTCTATACTTTCTAGATTTTCAGTATAGCCTATGTTTTAAAATAGTTTATTAGCTTTTTATTAGTTTTCCTTATGCAAATATAAATCCTAGTTATATTCACTTGCAAAATTCTCTCTGCCTTTCACTACTATCCTGGTACTATTAAAATAGTTTTTAAGATTGAAAAATTGTATGTATCTTTGAGAGAGAACCCATAGAAATTATAATTATATTGCATAGTTACCTCTAGAAGTGATTATTTTGTTTTTATTGGTATAAATATGGTATATTCAGATTTTTTCTTCTAAATTTGATTCATTTGTATACACTCAGAGCACTTTGAGCATTTTAAACAAATTTTATAGTTAATTACAATCAGTTGCAAGCAACCTTTGGTTTTGAAATATGCTGTTAGATATGAATTTATTTACTTTATGTGGAATATTCCTTTTCAGCATTGTATCTAACCACAGTATAGAGAGAACTTGATTCTTTTATAACTTTACGGACCAACTATAGAGAATAGTAGGTTGGGCCTGCTGCTCTTGCCAGTTCGTATAGGTGGTACATTTCTTGACATGTGAAGATAGGAAGTATTTTTAATGCAACTTTTAGGGCAGAGTCTTTCCAAATGATTTTAATACAAGTTGTTTAAATTTTCACTGTTAAGTTCCAGTTGTGTAAGAAGTAGTAGTGGCAAATGGTTCTGTTTCTGTTTACTTCTGCTTCCTAAATTGAATTTATTTTTCTTTTAGAAAATGAAAATGGTTTGAGTTTGGTAGTAACTAACAGTTGCAAGTTGATTTCCCGGATGTGTTTACTTTAGATATAAGGCACAGGGCTGTGGGGTAATAGAGACGTAAACGTCTGCCTTTTCCTAAAGTATTTACAGTAATCCCTCTACATTGCAGGTAGGTGTGCGGGCCACGCCCGCAGGAGGTGATGAACCCTCTTTTCACAGCACCTGAGGCGGGGAAAGGTGTCCGGGGAAAGATGCTCTTGTGTGGCTTTGCCTTCTACCTCTTTGCATCTGCTTTGACCCCTTTAACGGTGACTCATCCCTACCACTCATGCCAACAGTAAGCCCCGGCAAGTGATTAAACAGTTCTGGGGTGACACAGAGTTGTATGGCCTCTCTTGGGGCAGACCCAGGCTTGGCTTTTTGACACAGCCTGGAGGGACCTCAGAGACCCCAGATGTCTGCCTAGATTCTCATCTGCCCTCTGGCTTTGCCTGTGTTGCCAGAAGAACTCTTACAGGGATCCTTTTGAAAAGAACCTCAAAGTTTTAAAAGTCAAATATGTGGATTTGTTAGATTCTGGCTGCCTTAGTATAAAACTAACCCATTGACTGCTGAATGAAGCTTCTATTTTATTTCCTTTTAGATTTTTAGTTTATTTTTACCTTTTGATGATTTTTTCTTTTCCTTATTTCCTCTTAATTCCTATATTTAACTTTTCCTCATATTCTAATTGTTTTTGCTTTAAAAATAATTTTAGATGTGATCATTTTTCTTCTAAATATTAGTCATATTTATTCAGTTTTTATGCTTATCATCTAAAGTAAGTGATTTCTGAACACACAGTTGTGTTGGAATGGCGGGTGGTCAGTGTGGTCGGGGCTGGGGAGCCACAGGAGGAGCCCCACATCGCACAGGGCGAGCAGCTCCTTCAGAGTCCTTCGTAGATGTGGCCTGCTCTTCCCTTCCCGATGAGGCCCTGGAAACACTCCAGTGGTGCCTTTTCCTCAGGTCGTGCACCCTCGAGGTGTGAGCAAGGCCTGGGTCCCCTGCTTAGATGACTTCCCTTCGGCAGCTTCTGATACACAGTAAGAGTCTGCTTTTTCCTTTTCTGATGATGTTTCCCCATGTGGTATAGTTGATTTAAAGCTAAGCTTAAGAAGTACGAAGTGAAGATCGTGTGTGGTCAAAGCCCGGTGAGGTCTGTCTGGATAGGCCACGTAGCTGTGGTTCTTGCCTTTCTGCTGACTCGCCTGTGTTCAGAGCACAGTGGGTGCCATTCTCTTGTAAAAGCTGGCTCACTACTCCCTCAGAAGTGTACGCCTGGTAGTATCTTCCGTATAAACTCTGTCTGCTTCCTCTTAAGAAAACAGCAAGCATGGGTTCCCCAGGCCAACACTTCACGTGCAGAATAGTCGGGCTTCAGGCTGGGCTTTCCCACAGTTGGCCACGGCTACTCATTTTGTGGATTGAGTCTGTTTGTAGGAAAAACTACATGAACTCAAGAGTAGATCCATCTGAGGGCTTTTTAAAATGTAATTTTTGCTTTTTAGATAAGTAATCCTGTTGTAAAATTTTAGAAGTCCAGAGAGACACACAGCGCAGTACACGTCCTTCCATCCACGTGTCGTTCGTGTCTCCCAGCCACCGGGCAGCCCCTGTAGCTGCTGCCTTGGGAACGTCTGTCTGTGTGTTTATCTACACATACAGACAGGAAATGAATGTTTGTATGTAACTTAAAAATAACCTTTAACACTCACTGTTTCCTGATTGTAAGTAAACATGTGTCTGTAGGGCTTCTGTCTTCTATGCACGTGGTTCCCTGGTAATTGATCCTTATAGAGAACTTGCTCTGAGACATCCCTGTGACAGAAATGGTCTCCTGGCATCATATCATTTTTAGCTTCTGTCTAACCACTTGTAATTGTTCTTGTGTGATCTGGAAATAAGCGTCTTTGTTAGAGACAATGGGAAAATTCGTTTTTCTTTGATTACTTTGATAATATTTGTACTTTAGTCAGAAATAGGAACTGCCTTAATAGTTGGTTCTGTTACCTAAATGCTGTTAGAAATGCTGAAGATAAATACTCTGAAACCAAAATTACTTTTGGCACATAGCCCTCCAAATGTGTAATATGTTTATTTCTAATAATTCATGGTTAGATCAACTTGCTTAGGTAAATTTTAGGATTCTGCCTTGGATGTTGTAATTCTGTATCTTATTTTATTTTCCTGTTCTGTAGATATTTATTCTAGCTTATATTTTTTATTTTTATATTATGTTTTAGGTATTCTTATAAGCTATCTCAAATGCCTAATAAATGAAGTGGAGGGTGTGTGTGTGTGTGTGTGTGTGTGTGTGTGTGTGTGATGGGATATTTATGATGGGAGATTCTGCTTGTCTCATTTCATTAACTAGGAAGTATATGATGGGTAGGCAGACAGCTAATATTACAGAGGAGATGCTCAGCAGAGGGAGAAAGATTTTACACTTATAAGGTGGGAAATTTTCATGAGGTGGTAGAGTTAATGTGGACCTCAAAGGATGAGTACAGATAAGGAGGAAAAAGGGAGGAAGATCTTGCAGAGTTTTGCTGGAGGGAGAAAGATGAAAGTGAAGGTGGGAAGTAGCACTTCTGGAGGATGTGGCATTGGCTAGCTTGAGTAAATAATGTAAGAATGACTAGACAAGCTGGTTAGTTTAAACCAGGTGAGTTTGTTTAAATAAAAAAGGTGTTGTAGGTCCACAGAGATGGATATATGACTTGAGAATTAATGACTTGATGTAAATGAGTTTTAGGAGGATTAATCTGGAAACCAAATGGGATTAAAACAAGAAAGAGATGAAAGGCATGGAGAGACCAACTTGGTCTTAGTAGTAGTAATCCAAGTGTGTTGTTGTGTAAGTTCTAAACTAGGGTGGTGCTGATAGAAATAGAAAACAAAAGGACCAAATAACTGGGCTTCTGGTTAAAAGATGAAATTTTATGTTTTGACTTTCCTGTTGTGACATCACTAAAATGATAGTAAAATAATTTTTAAATCAATGAAGATAAAGAATGGAAGAGAACAGACATCATAGATGAGAATTCAGCAATTTTTTTTTTGGAAGAGATGAAAAGCAGATGGAGGCAGGGTTCTGATTGCCAGGGTATAGGAAGCCTCAATTTAGAGGGTACCCAGAAGAGGATGCTGGCAGGAGAGCCCCTGGCCCCGCAGGACCGCAGAAGCTTGGGATCTGAAGACTCCAGTTTGGCAGAAGGTGGAGGTGGAAGACCGTGTAGCACTTGGGAGATGACGGCTAGACTCAAAACCTGTAAAATCAAAAGTCCATCATCTCCTTCTACTCCCAAGTACAGAACACTTGGCTGCCAAGAGTCTACGTCCCAGGCAGGAGATTTGTTGATTGTATTTAGAACACATTGCATGGGACCATCTCAGAAGTTCAAGAATGGGAGGCCTAGCAGAGGTTGGCATAAATAGGAACTATCAACAGTGGCTATGATAGAAAGTTAGCATTTAGAGTGATGGGTCCCCAATTCCCTATCAAAATACTGGTGGTGATGCTGGAGACAGAACAGTTCTTCTCTGGAAAAACTGAACAGCCCTGAAAAATAAATTCATTTATTGACATGAGAGGATATGGCAGTGAAATGGCCAGCTCCCCAGTGAGTCACCCAAAACTGTGGCCCACCAGTCCCACTCAGGCCAATGGTTTTTCCAGTTGTTTTAGTACCTTATCATTATGAGTACTAAGGATTAACAGTTGTATGAAAGAACAGAATAAAAGAGAATAAAAGGGAACAGGAAGAAACTGATAATACACGGAACAGAAGAAAGTGTTTTAAAAATTAACATTGTCAGATATGAGAAGCTTCTTATTACAACAGTAAATTAGGAACAGGATGCTATGAGAAAAGAACTCACATTTGAAATGGTAACTCAGATTTTAAAAACAAAAGTAATAGAAGAGCTAGAAGAACAGTTGAAAGTAAAATAAAAGGGCGAGAAGCTTTGGAGACTGAGAAGTAACCCAGGAGGCCTAATATCTGATTGTTAGGAATCCTAGAGAAAGAGGGGGGAAGAGATTTTTAAAATTTATAATACAGAGAGAGAATATAAAATAATTTCCCAGAACTGAATATGCTAACTCTCTACTGCCCAAAATAATGAAAAGAAAGACCAATACCAGGAAAAAAATCATGAAATTTCTGTGCACAAAGAACTAAGAGATATCCAAGAATTTGTGGATTGAACTTAAGAGAGCAGGATAAATTTCCTGGATTGGTATTGCCCAGTAGGTCAAGAGAGCAGGTCTAGGACCTAGAAGACTGGAGAGCTATTGTGATTGCTGCCAAAATTAAGACCATGGGTGTGAAGAGTGAAACCTAGCCTTAAATTATCAACAGTGGCATATAGGGCATTTCAACAGCCCTAAGCTGTCTTTATGAAGAGGCACAGTTCAGGAAGATCAATATAATTTAGCAGCTTCAAATATTAAAATAGCTAGAGTCTGATCATACACGGTTAGCCTATCATACATCATTAGCCAAGAGCATCATTATAGTAAGTCTTAATGAAAGGACTAAAGTTAGGCATTTGTTCGGTGGTTTCATAAATGACTAGTTTTGTATCTTTGCTTTTGATTTTAGGTAATAAAGCATTTATAATTGTCTTTGGCTGATGATACCAGAGGTTCAAATGTTTTTATGTTTTGTTCTGAAGGTTGTATTTTATTTGTCATCTTAGAGTTTTCAACCTTTTATTATGAAAAATATTTATTTTTTATTATGAAAAATCTCAAACATACAGAAAAGTTTAAAAAATTTTATAGTAAAGACCCATATTCTACAATTAACATTTTACTGTACTTGCTTAATCACATATCTGTCTGTCCTGAATCCCTCTATCCATCCATCCATCTTATTTGATACATTTCAGAGTAAGTTGTAGATATCAATGCACTTCTCCCTAAATACTTAGGCATGTACATCATTAGAGTTTGATATTTGTTTATAGTTTCCATTAGATAAATTTTGACTAACACATTTGCCTGTAACCCAAAGCCCTACCAAGATGTGGAACATCATCCCCACAGAAAGTTCCTTTATGCTTCCCCATTAAACTTTGCCTCCCCCAAGGCAACCACCATAGGTTAGTTTGGCCTGTCCTAGAACTTCATCTAAAGGAAAGTACAGAGTTATGTACCCCTTCTTGTAAGGCTGCTTTAACTCAGGGTGTTTTTGAGATTTATCCATCTTATTGCAAGTATCAATAGTTTGTCCCTTTTTATTGCTGAGTAGTGTTCCATTGTATGAATACCACAGTTTCTTTATTCCTTCTTCTAATGATAGATACCTAGACTGTTTCCAGTTTGGGGCTATAAAGAGTAGAGCTACTGTGAATATCCAAGTGCAGATCTTCTTGTGGGCATAATATTTCCATATCTCTTGGGTAAGTACATAGCAATGGGATTGCTGGATTGTATAGTAATAGTATGTTTAACTTTATAAGAAATTGACAAACTCTTTTTCCAAAGTGGCTGTACCTTTTTGAACTCATATGAGCAATGTTTGGGAAAAGTTCTAGTTGTTCCACAATTTTGCCAACACTTTGAAGTATGTCAGTCTTTCTAATTTTAGCCATTCTTGTGGGTGTGTGGTGATATCTCATGGTTTTATTTGCATTTCCCTAATGATCAATGATGCTGAGTCCCTTTTCACATGCTAGTTGACCATTTGTATGCCTTCTTTTTAAAATATCTGAGTCTTTTGCTTTTTTTTTTTTTTTTTTTTTTTTCCATTTTTGGATTAATGTGCTTTTTATTATTGTGTTGTAGGAGTTCTTTATGCATTTAGGATACCAGTGTTCTGTCAAATATGTTTTCCTAATATTTTCTGCCAGTCTGAGGCTTGCTATTCTTTTCTTTCTTTCTTTCTTTCTTTTTTTTTTGGTGAGGAAGATTGGCCCTGAGCTCACATCTGTTGCCAATCTTCCTCTTTTTGCTGAGGAAGATTGGCCCTGAGCTAACATCTCTGCCCATCTTCCTCTGTTTTGTATGTGGATGCTGCCACAGCATGGCTTGGTGACTGGTGCGTAGGTCCGCGCCCAGGACCCGAACCTATTAACCCCGGGCCGCCGAAGCAGAGCACGTGAAGTTAACCACTATGCCACTGGGCCAGCTTCTTGATATTCTTTTTTTAATGGTGTCTTTGGGTGAGCAGATATTTTTCATTTTGAGGAAACCTAGTTTATTTGTTATATTTTTCTTCTATAGTTGTCTTCTGTGGCTTTTAAGAAACCTTTGCATAGATCACAAAAATAATTGTGTTTGCCTCTTGAAGCTTTATGGTTTGGGCTTTCACGTTGAGGTCTATGATCCATCTGGAATTAACTTTTGTGTATGGTGTGAGGTAGGGCTTAAGGTTAATTTTTCCCCCATGTGGCTATCCAATTATTCCAGCGTCCTTTGTTGAAAAGACTTCCCCAATGTGTTGCTTTGGTGCCTTTGTTAAAATGAAATGACGATATAAGTATGGTTCTATTTCTAGAATTGTAGCATTGATCTATATCCATCCTAAAGGAATGATTTATTACTAATTTGATTTGTTTATGTTTTGTGAAGTATTTTTGTATCTATGTTCCTGTGGTATTTTGGTTGGTGTTTTCATTTTTTGTGATTTCTTAATTACTGTAGCATTATGAAAACTCTTGAAGTCAGGTAGTGTAAGTCTTCCAACTTTGTTCTCCTCTCCCCTCTTCCCTAAGATTATTTTGACTATTCTAGGTCCTCTGCCTTTCTCTCTCAATTTTATTTTCATCTTGTCAGTTTCTACCCTAAAAACTGCTGGGATGACAATTGAGATTGCGTTGAATTTTTTTTTAATAACAGTTTTATTGGGATATAACTCACATGCTATACAATTCATCCATTTAAATTGTACATTTCAGTGGTTTTTAGTATATTCACAGATATGTTCAACTTTCACTACATTCAATTTTAGAACATTTTCATCATCTCAAAAAGAAACCCTGTACCCTTTAGCTGTCACCCCTTTATTCCCCCATCCCCTGCTAATCTGCTTTCTATCTCCATAGATTTGTCTATTCTGAACATTTTGTATAAATATGTGGTGTTATGGACTGAACTGTGTGCACCCAAAATTCATATGTTGAAGCCCTAACCCCAATTTTAGAGTATTTGGAGATGGGGCCTTTGGGGGAATAATTAAGATGAAATGAAGTCATAAGATGGGTCCCTAATCCTATAGGATTGGTGTCCTTATAAGAAGAGGAAGAGATACTAGGAAGAGAGTTCTCATCAGAAAGCAACCCTGGTGGCACTTTGATCTTGGACTTCTAACCTCCAGAACTGTGGGAAAATAAATTTCTGTTGTTTAAGCCACTCAGTCTGTGGTATTTTGTTATAGCAGCTTGAGTAGACTAATACATGTGGTCTTTTGTAAGTGGCATCTTCCACTTAAATGTTTTCAGGCTTCATCCATCTTGTAGCGTATATCACTGTTTCATTCATTTTTATGGCCAAATAATATTCCACTGTATGGATACACTGTATTTTGTTTATCCATTTGTCAACTGATGGACATTTGTGGTGTTTCCACCTTTTGGCTATTGTGAATAGTGCTGCTATAAACATCTGTGTGTTGTAAGTTTTTGTTTTTGTATGAATATATATTTTCTTTTCTCTTGGGTAGATACCTAGGAGTGGAATTTCTGGGTAAGATGATAGCTCTATGTTTAACCATTTGCAGAACTGCCAGACTGTTTTCCAAAGTGGCTGTACCATTTCGCTTTCCCACCAGCAGTGTATGAGGGTTCTAACTTCTCCACACCCTGACCAGTACTTGTTATTATCTGATTTTTTATTCTAGCCATCCTGTTGAGTATGAAGTGGTATCTCATTGTGGCTTTGGTTTGTATTTCCCTTTTGACTAATGATACATCTATTGGTGATTTTTATACCTTCCTTAGAGAAAGGTCTATTCAGATCCTTTGCCCGTTTTTTAATTGGGTTGTCTTTTTATTATTGAGTTGTAAGAGTTTTTCGTATATTCTAGATACAAATACTTTATGAGATACATAATTAACAAACATTAGGGCCGGCTCCGTGGCTTAGCGGTTAAGTGCGCGCGCTCTGATGCTGGCGGCCCGGGTTCGGATCCCGGGCACGCCCCAAGGCACCACTTCTCCGTCCAACACGAGGCCGAGTCCCACGTACAGCAACTAGAAGGATGTGAACCTATGACATACAGCTATCTACTGGGGCTTTGGGGGGAAAAAATGAATAAATAAAATCTTTAATATATGTGTTGGCTTTTTAAGCTATATTTCTGCTCTGTGTGTGTGTTTATTGCTCTAGGGATTACAATATACATCTTTTTTTCTATTTTAACATGCTACTTAAATATTGTATGATGTCACAGAAAATGTAGAGACCTTGTAGCTGTGCGCTCCATTTACTATCCCATCCCCTCTTTTATGTTACATCTACATGTGTTTTGAAATCCACAAGACAATATTATAAGTTTTGATTTTGAACCATCCTTTGTCTTTTAAAGAATTAAGAAAAATATTATTTTCTGTTTACCCAGATATTTACTATTTCTAATACTCTTCATTCCTTTCTGAAGATCTAAGATTCCACCTAGTGTCAGTTCCCTTCTGCCTAAAATGCAAGTCTGTACTATGTAAAGTCCCTTAGTTTTAGTTTATCTGAAAATACCTTTACTTCACCTTCATTTCTGAAGAATATTTTCACTGGATAAAGAATTTTGGGGGGCTGGCCCGGCGGCGTAGTGGTTAAGTTCGTGCTTTCTGCTTTGGTGGTCTAGGGTTCACAGGTTTGGATCCCAGGTGCAGACCTACACACTGCTTATCAGGCTATGCTGTGGCAAGCGTCCCATGTGTAAAGTAGAGGAAGATGGGGACAGATGTTAGCCCAGGGCCAGTCTTCCTCAACAAAAAGAGGAGGATTGGCAACAGATGTTAGCTCAGGGCTAATCTTCCTCACCAAAAAAAAAAAGGAATTTTGGATTGATAAGTTGTTTTTCTTTTTCAGCACCTGAAGATGTTATTCCACTATCTTCTGGCCTTTGTGAAAAGGTGAAAAGTGAAAAGTGAAAAGTTAGTAGTTATTTGAATTCTTTCCCTGTATGTTAGTAGTAACTTTTCCCTGTCTTCTTGCAAGATTTTTTTCTCCCTTTTGGTTTTCAGCAGGTGTTTTCTTTTTTTCTCTCCCTTTTGTTCAGAATTGATCATTTTTGTTGGTCTGTCTTCATGACTCTTATCTCCATTTTGCTGTCAAGCCCATCCAATAAATAATTTATTCAAGATAATACGTATTTTTGTTCCAGACTTTTCATTTGAGTTTCTTCATAGTGTCTTTTTTTACTGCAATTTTCATTTATTAGCATATTTTCCCTTATATCTTTGAGTACAGCTATAGTAATTGCTTTGAACTCTTTGTCTCCTAATTCTGACGTTTGGGTTATCTCCAGGTTGGTCTCTGTTGATTCTCTCATCTCTTGAGACTGGGTCTCATTTTCCTGTTTTTTTTTTTTTACATCAACAATATTGGATTGTGCTGTTCCTTTCTTCCAAGATGAAGATACCCTTCAGTATAAGCTTTCTTTGGTGCCTTCAGACAGTTTTTTAATATTTTTTCCAGTTTATAGTTATTATCTGCGAGAAGTGTGGTTACTTTGGTACTAGCAGCAGAAGCAAAGTTTAAGTATAACTTGAAGTTTCAGCAGCAATTAATACAGGCTCCACAGTGACATGAAGATTGGGATGAGGACAGAGTGGAGGTAGAGGGTGGAAATGAGGTATATTTTCTGTTAGCAGGAATTCAATAACTTATGCAAAGGTTGACCAGTCAAAGAAGAATGCAGGCATATGATTTGAAGATACATGCATATCCACCTGAAAAATGAAGAACTAAGTCAGGAAACAGTTAAAAGTGGTTGTTGCTGTGGGTGGGGAGGGGTGGAGCATAGCATTCTTACTTCTTATTATAAGTTCTTCTGCATTATTTCATCTAACTTAGATATAAGTTAATAGAAGAAAGCAGGAAATCTTACCTCTACTATCTCGAGCCACTGCTGTCTAGTGCTTTCCATGCCTGAAACAGATTTTAAGAGGTTTCTTTTCCATTGAAATTGTACCTTGTGGTCTGTTCTGTGAGGCCCGGGTTGCTTGCATTCTGTCGGGGTCCTGTTTGAGGAGGTGAGGCTGGGAGGGAGGGAGTAATGGCGGGAAGAGAGCATGTTCTGTGCACTGGCCTTTCCTCTACAAAGAATACTTGGAGAAGAAGAAAGAATTCTGTGGGTAAAAAGTTTTTAAACTGCCCCCCAGCCCTGCTCTCTAGAAGTGATGGCTATTAATGTCTGGACAGATACATAAACTTTCACCTACATGTGCAAAGGAAGCACACTAAAATGCTGTTTTTTAAGTTGCTCTTTTTACTGGTGTCTTTTTAGCATCTCTCCGTATCAATCTATGAATGTACCCCCGTTCGTTGATTCTAGGGCTAAGTGCATCCTCAGGTGGGTGGCGTAGGACAGTACTTGGTCAGGTGTCCATCAGGGCACGGTTGTCATTACTGCACCTGTGCAAACTTGACTGTCCCCTTATTCTTTCTGTCAGCAAACCTTTATTTAAGGACCATTTGAAGAATCTGCCCTGAAAGAAAAAACCTTTGGATATCAAGCAAGCTCATCATCAAAACTTACAAAATGGTTGGGAGGAGATTGGAAGGAAGTCCTGTGATCCGCTGTGGACTGCTCTTAGGCAGTGCTCACACACTTAGTGGTCTAGAGGACAGAACACGGGTCGTAAAGATTCAGAGAAGTGAAGCTTATGTAAAACCTTTTAGGAATGTCTTAACCAATTTATTTAACTTTTATCTACTTACAAGAATGTTATGATAAATCTTTTTAAGTCTAAACTGCTAGTCATTTAGTAAGTAAATATAAAAATGCCGTCTAAGAATATGTTGTGTCATATTATCATTGGCAGCATTTTCTTTTCTTAGTGGTACTTAATATAATGATGCATATTATAATTGGTGTCTAAGATGAAATTTGGTAAATTTCAGCTTTTATAACCACTCTGTATTCGATGACATTGTTAAAAGCTGCATACTGTATCCTCAGATGGATCAAGCAATGTGTTTAATAATTCCCTATGTTTGACAAATAGATTGTTATAACTTCTTTGCCATTGTGAGCAGTGCTGAGTTTGCTCAGTATTTGTATATTTCCATGATAATTTCTCTATGATAAATGCTTATGAGTATAATTGCTGTATCAAAAAGAATGCACTTTAAGGCTTTTGAATATTTCCATATTTTATTCCAGAAAAATTGTAACAGTGTACACTCTGGCCCCCAATGGATAGAAGCTCCCATTTTCCTGCATTTTGGCTATTATTGGGTTTAATTTTTTTTTTTTTTTAAGATCTTTGTTAATTTAATAGCTGGAGATTAATATATTGCCCAGAAACAGGTCAGGCTGAACTAGATAACCTAAAAAATTCTCTGGAACCAAACAGCTAGAACTGGGTGCTAGGTAGAAATTATGAACCTCCGTATGGCAGCTTGTGGATTTGGGTACAGGGGTGGGCTGGAAGACAGAGGCCACACAGAAAAGGAGACAGCTGTGTGCTTGGGCAAGGAGAGGGTGGAGCTGCCGTGTGCACAGAAATCTTTAGTGAAAAGGCGAACTGGGAAACAATCCACGCAGTCTCCCAGGGGCCAACTAGGACAGTGGTTTGAGCTGAGTTCTGGATGTGAGGGGAGTGGGGAAAGACTCTCTTGAGAATTTGTCACCTTGGGTGTGTTTGGGGTTTTAGTTTGTATTACCAGCTTGTTGGGAGATTTCCCCAAGCTGGGAAATTAGTGTGAAAGCCCCACTGAAAATGAGTTATAAAAATAAAGTTACAAAGCAGAGGAGTGTCCACTAGAACAAGTCAGCACATAGAACAGACAGCAGAATTAGAGCCTCAAGAACTTCAAACAAAAGGTTCTTTAGAGAGCCAGCCCTGATGGCCTAGTGGTTAAAGTTTGGCGCTCACCACTTAGGAGGCCGGGTTTGCCTCCCGGTCACGGAACCACACCACCAATCTGTCGGTTGCTGTGCTGTGGCGGTGGCTCACATAGAAGAAGCAGAACAACTTACAGCTAGGATATACAACTGTGAGCTGGGGCTTTGGGGAGGGGAGAAAAAAAGGAGGAAGATTGGCAACAGATGTTAGCTCAGGGCAACTCTTTCCCTGCAAAAAAAAAAAATATTCAGCCTCAAAGGTTTATTTTTTTTTTTTTAATTTTTTTTTAAAATTTTTTGTTTATTGCAGTAACATTGGTTTATAACATTGTAAAAATTTCAAGTGTACATCATTGTACTTCTATTTCTGCATAGATTACATCATGTTCACCACCAAAATACCAATTACAACCCATCACCACACACATGTACCGAATTATCCCTTTCACCCTCCTCCCTCCCCCCTTCCCCTATGGTAACCACCAATCCAATCTCTGTCCCTATGTGTTTGTTTATTGTTGTTATTATCTACTACTTAATGAAGGAAATCATATGGTATTTGACCCTCTCCCTCTGACTTACTTCACTTTGCATTATACCCTCAATGTCCATCCACATTGTCACAAAGGTTTAAAAAGAAAAAGATTCTTTAGAGAATGTCTCTTAAGTATGTTAAAAACAATCAGTGATATAAAAGAACAAAACACTATGGAAGATAAGACACATTTTAAAAAGAAATAGGGAAATTCTACAAATGTAAAATAAAAGCATTAAACAGCAAATTTGACACAGCTCAAAGAGAATCACCTAACTAGATGGTAGATCAAGAAAAATGAGAAAGTTTAACAGAGATAAAGGGATGGAAAATAACTGAAGCTCTCAAGTGAGATATGGAAAGTGACATGAAAATGTTCAATATACGTGTAGTAGAAAAGCTGGAAGAAAATAGGAAATCAGAAATATTCGAAGAGGAGATAACTCGGGAATTTACCATAATTGGTGAAAGGCAAAATATTCATGTCAAATTTTAAGGTAATTATTGCAAGAATAGAAATAAAATTTATAACTCCAACATAAAGAACTACAGTGGAATAAGGAAGTTATCGATCTAAAAGAAGGGAAAAGGGGAGAAAACAAGAAGCATGGAGAAAAAGAATTAAAATAGAAAATGCTAAATAAGATGGTAAAAGTTAATTCAAATAGCAATATAAAGCAGTATAATCTTAAAACCAAACTTGCCTGTAAGAGACTTATCAGACTCCATTTTTTAAAAGTGAATTTTGCTGTGGTGATTTACAAGAGATGCACCAAAATATAGAGACATAAAAGTTGGAAGTTTATAAAGAGGAAGAATGTAGGTATTTGAGGTAAATTCTAACCAAAAGATAGGAATAACCATATTAACATCATATATGGTAGATTTCTAAGGCGCTATTGTTAGGAATAAACATGGTTACTTCCTAATGATAAAAAGAACAATTCACCAGGAATATAGTTCCAAATTGGTATAATTGTTAACAGGGCCTCAAAATATATGACAGATATTTTAGAGAATTTAAGACAAATTGACAAAGCTATAATAAGGGCGATTTCAATAAAAATTTCTCAGTAATTAATAGATCACTAACAATATAGAAGATTCAAAAAACGGAATTGACCAGCTTGCTCTGACAGGTCCCTGTATCTAACAATTAGAGTGTGAACATTCTTTTCAAGCACTTATAAAGAAAATCACATATTCAGCTACAAATCCTCATCACATTTTAAAGAAACTTTATCAAAAAGATAACATTCTCATTAATTTTAAAATGAAATTAAAGGGTTTTTTTAAAGGTAAGAAAATAAAGTTTGGAAATGTAAAAAAATTCTAAATAAGTCTTAAGAGAACTAATAATGGAAAAAAGAAAATATAACTGAATAAGGAAAATACGTACCAGGCTTAGGTGATGCAGCCAAAGTGGTGTGGAGTAGAAAATCTGTAGTTTTAAATACTTACGTAAAAAGAACAAAGAGAGTGGGCCGGCCCTGTGGCTTGGTGGTTAAGTGCGCGTGCTGCGATGCTGGCGGCCCGGGTTCGGATCCCGGGTGCGCATTGAGGCACCACTTCTCTGTCCATCCTGAGGCCGAGTCCCACATACAGCAACTGGAAGGATGTGCAGCTGTGACATACAACTATCTACTGGGGCTTTGGGGGCAAAAAATAAAAATAAATAAAATCTTTAAAAAAAAAAAAGAACAAAGAGAGGAAATTACAAACTAATCCACCAAAACAGGGATTTATAGAAAGAGAGCAAATGTAAAGAAAGAAGTAAATTAAAAAGAACAGAAATAAAGATACAGTGAGGAAAATTAGTAAGGCCCAAACTGGTTCTTTAAAAAGACTAATAGACAAGCCTCTGGCAAAATTAATCATAAAAAGTATTTAAAATAAAGAAGGGGACAATAAAATAAGCTGGTTTTATTTTGTTTTTGTTTTTTTGAAGAGACAACAACTGGACAGTAGACTTGAAAAGTTCACTGAAGTGGACGGTTTTCTAGAAGTAGCAATACATATAGTGGGGAAAGGATAGACCATTTACTATGTAGTTTTTGAACCATTGCTTATCTATGCAGAGGAATATGAAATTACTTTTCTTCTTCATACTATATTCAGTTTTACTCAAGGTGGATTAGAAACCTCAATGTGAAGATCAGATTTAAAAGAAAATACAGTAGAATCATGTCAAAAATTGGGACCTGCCAAAAGGATCATTAGCAGGGCCTATCAACAAGAGAATAGATAAATTATTGTAAATCTACATTGTACAGTATCTTACATACAGCTGTAGCTATCTCAAATGTTAGAAACAAATGGCAAAAGCAAATGTACAACATACTACAGTTATAGTTAACAATTGTAATTACAATTTGTGTACTCTAAAATCTGATAACATGCAAAATAATTTCATGTGTAGTTACATAGTAAAATGTAAAAACGTTCACAGGAATGATATACACCAAATCATTGGGATTTTAGCCTCTAGGGAAAAAGGAAAGAGGAGTGGTATTAAGGAGAAGTACACAGTGTGTCAATTATAAAATGTACTGTTTCGTTTCGTAAAAAGTTGAGGGGAGGATTTGGATGGAATGAGACAAGCATGGAAATACAGTAAGATTTGTCCAAACTGGATCCTGAGTTTACGAGTTTGTTGTGTATTGTAATCTGTGATTCTCTCTACATTTGTTTGAAACGTTTAATAAAATGATTCATTGTTTTAAGGCATAGTTCTTTTGTTACTACTGAGGTTGAGGTTTTTTTAGGTTCTTGGCTATTCATACATGTTTCCTTTAGCTTTTGGATTTTCTGTTGGAATACTTTGCCCATGTTTCTGTAGAGATTAATCTTTTCATATTGTTTTAAATTACCTTAGTTTATTAAAGATAGTAACTTTGTTAAAGATACTTTTTACTAAAATATTTTCAGAATTTCAGATTAAGTATTTATATGACTTCACTTAGAAAGGCCTTCTCTAACCTGAGATCAGGAAAATGTTCATGTGTATTTTCTTTGTTTTATAGTTTCAGTTTGTATATTTAATTCTCAATCCATTTGTAATGTATTTTTTTTTTTTTTTAAGATTTTATTTATTTTATTTTTTTCCCCCCAAAGCCCCAGTGGATAGTTGTATGTCGTAGCTGCACATCCTTCTAGTTGCTGTATGCGGGACTCGGCCTCAGGATGAACGGAGAAGTGGTGCCTCGATGCGCACCCGGGATCCGAACCCGGGCCACCAGCATCGCAGCGCGCACACTTAACCACCAAGCCACAGGGCCGGCCCTGTAATGTATTTTAGAATATAGAATATTTTTTGAAATCACCTCTTGCCATAATGCCATTTATTGAATAATCTATCTTTGCCCACTAACTTGAAATATCTTTATATAGTAAGTTCTTAAATACACCAGAATATCCTGTTTTGTTGATTTTTCTTTCTGTCTGAATCAGTGTCTTTCTATTAATTTTATCAAAATAAAATACAAATAAACTGAAATAGTATTAAAGGTTATAACAAAATAGAGTGGTTCTCCGCCTTATCACCAGATGCCCCTTTCTCTATGCTGTCCTCTCCCCAGAGGCAGCTGTCTTAGACTTCAGCTGTTTCTTTGTTCATTACACCTGTCTGTCCTCAGTAGTGCGTGTGTTCTGCCCTTTGGGATTGATCAGTTTTAGACATCTGTGACTTTCTCTTGTAGCAGGAGGACTTGGTCTCTTGCACTGCCATTTCTTCTGCTTTTCTTCCTTCATCCTCAAAGTACAGCTTTGTTTAAATCCATTTATAAATAATTTTAAAATAAAATTTGGTTATTTTGATATTTATAATGTGTGCTTCTGGAAATATGCATAGCTAAGCATTGTAATAGACTGTGGTTATAGCTTTTTGTTTTTCCTGAAATAGATAATTGCTTTTTTCTTTTCATTTGCAACCTTTCCTTTGTACCAATTGCCAGTTCTTTTCATGCCTTCTAATACACTCAGGATAATTTTCCACAAGGTAAACGCATTAGATGATCTAGAAGGTCTAGTGTTTTCTTGACGACCTTCTTGCAGAATGTTCCATCCTCCTCGTGGGCTGGCTGCTTTCTAGGCTTGCGGACGAGCTTGTGAATGAGGCTGGTTGATGTTTAGCTTTATTGGTATGTGAATGGGATCTTTTTTCCGCTACAGTTTTAACAGGTTTTTGCTAATACGTTGGAAACAGTGATACTGAAATATTTTATGAGAAAAAGTATATTTGTATTAATCATTGTTGACATTGATGATAATGCACACTGATTTCCTTAACTTTTCTCCAAGTCACGTTTATAACTACTGCACAAGTGTTCACCAGTCAAACCAAGCGCGAGGGGCTGGCATCCCTCCTTCTAAATCAAAGAAGGGACAGACACCTGGGGGAGCTCAGTTTGTTGGCTTGGAATTATACAAACGACTTAAAGAATTTTTGAAGAATTACTTGACAAATCTTCTTAAGGTAAGATGTTTTACACATAGCCTGAGCATTTGTGATAGAAGGTAAAAAAGTAGTAGTGAAATGAATTCTAGCTGAAATGCTCAATCTTTCACTGTCATTTGTTCATTTTGGCATTGCCATGTGCATGAAGAGGTTTTGCTCTTGCTTAGTCTTTTACCTGTTTTGAAGATGAAACCTCCATAAGCCATTTTCTGGTTTTCAATTTGTTAAATTAGAAGTTTTTGATAGCCTTACATCATAATGGTACTTTCCTTAAATTACTAACCATTTTGTATTTGGTTGTTAGAAATTGATGAACCTTTTAGTTTAAAGCGTATTATGAACTCAAATTACCTATATTGTATTTTGAACCTAGTGTGCTGTTCAGTATCAAAATGTGTAAATGATCGTAAGGTTATCCAGCCTTTGGTAATCACATTTTTCTAATATAATCTTGCCTTTTACACATGGTCATATAGTGTATTTCAGAACTATGATGAAATTGTGCCCTTGGCTAGGATGGGTTTCACTACGAACATCCATTGCCTTCGAATGTGGGTTCCTCCTGCTCCGAGCCTTTCTCTTGGGCAGCGATGGAGTTTTTCCCCTTCATCTTCTGCCTTTTTCTTCCTCAGTCTCCATCCTCTGTAGCAAAGGCAGTGTGATGCCTTCCATTCAGCCACAGGATGGGCAAGGGCTCCTTCACCTGGTGCAACACATATTATATAGAGTGAGTGAAGACATCTATACTCTCTACCCTGGGAAATTTGTGCTCTCTGTGTACATATTTCAGAGATTTTTGATTTACACAGATAACAGGCAAAAATTTCAGCATGCTGCAAAATTGTTTTTCTTAATATATTTTACAGGATAATTGGAAGCTTAACATCATTCTAACAGACCACAGTCAATTAACCACAAATTGTGACTAAGATAGTATTTTCACATCCCCTAAACAGTATGTCTTGCATTAATGTCTTACTGAAGCCACTGTGTCCTTCATATTTTTATTCACAATACTTTGTAAAGTGAACACTGTAATTATTCTTTAGTATTATAGTGAAGAACAGTACATTGTGTTGTGTAAAAGTATTGATAGCCGTGCTATCAATGATATTTTTGCATTTTAAAAAAGGAATAGCTTAGCTTTACGTTTCGTAGTTCACTTATTATTATTTAAATTTAAATGAACAAAAATTTGGTTGTATCAAGATATGATCAGGTTTTCATATGGCTTGTTGGATCACTTGTGTGCCATATATTGGTGGAGCTTCAGTTCTGTTAAGCCTTCTTGGTCTGCAGTTGAAGACACTGAGGCTGAGCGGCGTTGCCGGGCTTGCCCAGGCGCTGTGTTCGTGGAGGAGCTGCCGCCCTCCTGGCTCCGCCTTGAGTGCTTTTCTGCTACAGCACATTCCAATGATCCTGCAGTTTAATGCTCAGTGTTTGAAGGGTGCTTACTTTGTAAATGTCATTACTATGTAAGAAAAAATTTCAAATTAGTTTCCTTCAAATGAAAATTTGTGGTTTAAGTTGTGGAAATCTCAGTAAAAATAATGTTGGTAAATGTACTTTTTCCTCATGAGGTCTTGTTAAGAAATATTGTACCGTTATGCTTATTTTATGTTTACAAAAATGCAACAGATTACCACAAAAAACTATAAAGTTTTATAATGTTAAGTAAATTTAATGAAGGACAAAGATGCATTAAAAAAACTAATAGTATTGGCCCCACGGTCTAAATTGTTAATAGGACATTTCAATTAATTTTTTAACAGAGAGAAAATATCAAAAATAAGGATGATTTTTAGCTAAATTTCTTATTTGTTGATAAAAAGGAATTACCCTCAAATTCTAAAAGTTCAGATTCTTTTTATGAGCGTATATGCATATTTAATACCATGAAAAAAGTTCCAGTTTGAGATAAGAGAATTTTAATAAAAATTCTTTCTTTAGTCCTCACAAGCTATATTCTTGTGAGAATTTGTATTAATGAGCATGTTTTTGTATACAAAGTAATTTAAAGAATTCATCTAAAACCATACACATCAATATATTTTAATGCAATAGATTTGTTTTTGTTAACGTTTATGTTTAATTTATCATGTGACAAATTAGTCATCTTACAGCTTTAGTTAACTTGTTTTTAGGATGGAGAAGATTTGATGGATGAGAGTGTACTGAAGTTCTACACTCAACAGTGGGAAGACTATCGATTTTCAAGCAAAGTGCTGAATGGAATTTGTGCCTACCTCAATAGACATTGGGTGCGCCGTGAATGTGATGAAGGACGAAAAGGAATATATGAAATCTATTCTGTAAGATTTTTTTTAAACACTTTTCAAATGTGTATTTTCTTAGTGATACATCATCCTTTCAGTAAGGGGATCTAGGCAAATATAAAGCTATTTTCAGAATAGTAGGCTAATTTCCTTTGATTTAATTTATCAACAAATGACCTTAAATACTTTGTGGCAATAAAGGAGAAGAATCAGTAGACTTGAGTTCTAAAATGCAACTTGCACACTTCTGCATTTACTGTTAGGTTTCTTCTTAAATTATTTGACCAGCTATGGGGTTTCTCCTGGAACTGTCCCAATTTTAGCACCGAAAGTCCTGTGTCCTGGGGGTGTCAGGCAAACCGGGTCCCTTACCTGAGACTCAGGCCGCAGTGATCAGCCCTTGTGGTCTTTTGTGGTCTGGGAGACTGCTTCAGGCAGAGGACTGTGTTGTGAAATTCCATTCTGCCCTCTCACTTTACAAAGTTACATTATGAGCAATGATATTTACAGGGTTTAAAATTTTGAGGGGTTTTTTTAGACTGTTTGAAAATAGATTTTGAAAAGGCAAAATTTGAAGTGTTAAATCATCTTCATTAATATGTTTCTTCAGGCGAGGAAGCTTTTTCTCACCCCTTGGTTTTCAAAGTGTGGTCCCCAAACCTGCAGCATTGTTGTCACCTGGGAACTTGTTAGAAATGCAAGTTATTGGGCCTCAGCCTAGGCTTACTTGGTTAGAAATTCTGGAGACGGGGCCCAGCAGTCTGTGGTTTAGCCCTCCAGGTGATTCTGATGCACGGGTCAAGTTTGAGAACCAGTGTTGTAAAGCAATTAAGGGAGGACTTCAAACAGTGGAACTGTCTGTCTGTCCGTAATGGGCTATCAGATACACAGACCTTTTTTGAACCAGTGATATTAAAATGTCAAGTTCTACATAATGAGATTATCTCCATGTCCAAGAATGTTGCTCTAATAGCAATACTTTGTTGCTTTACTTTTGAAAAATTTAATTAAAAGAAAAACATAATGTATCATAGATGCATGACAAATTTATATAGCTCAATTTCTGTACCAAACTGTTATTGCTTCATAATGGTACTTTGTTATATAGTTTTAACAAAACTTTCTAGATTTAGTGTTTTGACCTGAGCCTTTTGTACTTCCCCTTTTCCACTTATAAATGCTTTATTGAGACTGAAAGTTGTCAGTTTAGGAATCAGCATAATTTTGGTTGATTTCCTTTTGGAAGCCCGCTCAACCTAAAGCACCGCATATACCCAATAATAACATCACAGACTCCTAAAAATCGTTAGAATTTTTTAACATTTTGTGTACTACATTCAATAATAAAGAAAATATAAAGAAGTGCAAGTATACTTTACAGAGTATGTTTTTCAAGATTCAACTGCTTTTATTTTTTTATTTACTTTCAACATTCATACTTTCTACATCCTTAAATGCTGTAGTTACTATTTGGAAATAAAACATGCAGTGTAAATTTAGCAAAGGCCAATTAGTACTCCTATCTAGAAACAGTATGTCTTCTATGTGCTCTTCCAGTGAGCCTGTTGAATTTGTTTAAAGTTCAAATATCAGTCGACACGATGGAATAGTTCTCGCACAATGATCTCTCACTATATTTTCCAGAATCTCCAGAAGATGGGGTTGCTTTGTTACAAAATATAAAGTTTTACTTTTTTCCTAATAATTCTTTCTTCCTTTTTAATTATAGAAACCTTTTTAATTATAGAAAATTGTTGATTTCCTTTCAAGTCAACCAGAGGACATAAATTAATTTCATTATTGATGTACTGAAGTGATTCAGCAAGATTTTTTCCCTGACTCGGTTCCTCTGAACTTTCTGGTTTACCTTTCGTCCTTCTGTCTTATCTTGCCCAGCTCTTCTTCCTTCAAAGTGACAAATTATCCAGACTCAAATTATAGCTGTCTGTGGCTGTCTTAATTTAGAAAAATATTTGGAAAAAAGTTATTTTTAAAGGTGTAGTGTGTGTTGACTATAAGTTCATGGCCATGACGTTGCGTTTTTCCCACTGCCTCACTCCTGCATTAAAGAGGTCTGAAGAGTCAGAGAAGAATAGCAACAGAGAATTTGCACAGGGAGAAGTTATTTTCAAAACAGTCCCCCCGGGGTTACATTTCTCCTGAAAAATGAAGCCTTTCCCTTCCAGCATCTTTTTGGATATCATGGTTTCTTATTCTGAAATCTTATTTTTATTCTGATATTAGACTTGAGTATATTTTGTTCATGCTTTACTAAAAATATTTTTCTCCTAGATATTGCTTTGATGCTGTCTTTTTTTTTTTTTTTGGTAGAAATACCACTCAGTGAAAGTTCATTATGTAAATTAAGTTTACATATAATCTTTTCAGAAATATATATCTTACATAAACCTAGATTTATCTATGGTAAATTTGGAAATAATAAGTGATAGCATTTGTGTTTAAATGAGTTTCTCAACAGTTGTATTTGAGTGTTAAATTGTTATAAATTTGAACTTTACATTAACTGAATAATACCTCTGTCCACAAACAGTGTAAAAAACGTGTATGAATTATAACATGTCTCTTTTGGGGAGCATTTCTGTAGTAAGTTTCTGATGTAACCTCTGTGGGAATTTTAAAAAACTTTAAAAAATGCATCATATGCACACACCAACACATGAGTACAAGTAAAATGGGAAATTTGAATAATTTATGTATAATAAACTGCATCATTTAAAGTGTATAATAAACTGCATCATTTAAAGTGTACAGTTTAATGCATTTACATCAGTTTAATGCATTTACATTTGAATATGTGTATGAAACATAAATCACCATAATCAAGATACAGAACTTGTTAGATTTTTATAGTCTATTATTTATTTTACTGAGTATTAGGAAACCATGATGATAAGTGGAATTATCTTCATTAAGTGTGTTAGATCAAAAACTGGGCCAGGGAACAACTTTATAGATTGAATCCCCTGTTACCCTTTAAGCTATGTATGTTCTCCTAAAATCCAAATTTTCTCTTTATCTTAACTATTAAAATGTGAGCTTATAAACATTGTACTTTGATGCCTCTTGAAGTTGATAACTCAAGAGAGTGGCTTTTTGATTTCATCATAATGATAGATTTTGACCAAGTTATAATCTAGTAATATTGATAAATATAATCTGGAATTCAGGCTATTTCCTATGACTTCAGTCTTAGAAAAAGATGGTAAAAGTATAGACATTTTATGTTTTTCCTTTTTCTTTTCATCCAGCTTGCGTTGGTGACGTGGAGAGATTGTCTGTTCAGGCCGTTGAATAAACAGGTACCTACCTGTGTGAATGTGTATATGTTTTCCTTCTAAAACCCCTTCCAGAATTCATTTCTTAGCCATTGTCTCCCTCACTTCTTTGGACTGTCCTAAGAGTATCTCTCATCTTGCATTATTTAATGGATTTAAATGTTTAAGAGATATGTAGTAATGTAATACATGCTGTGGTCTGGAATGTACATATCTTTTTCCTGTATCTTTTCTAAAGGTAACAAATGCTGTTTTAAAACTGATTGAAAAGGAAAGAAACGGTGAAACCATCAATACAAGACTGATAAGTGGAGTTGTACAGTCTTACGGTAAATACATTTCCCTTTAATTTAGTCAGAGTTTTCATATCAAATGGCAATTATAACAATGCTCTAGCAGATTCAATTTCAGATATTTTAATATTTTCGAGAATATTGGTAGCATTTACAAAGGTCCACATAATTCTCTTTAAGTCAGTTTGTTTGTCTTTGAATTGTTTGATCTTTGTGCCTTAAGGAGATTTTGATGGACTAGACATTTGAATTAGTTTATTTTATTTATTTTTTTGTATGAGGAAGATCAGCCCTGAGCTAACATCTGCCAATCCTCCTCTTTTTTTTTTTTTTTCCTTGCTGAGGAAGACTGGCCCTGGGCTAACATCCGTGCCCATCTTCCTCCACTTTATATGGGATGCCGCCACAGCATGGCCTGACAAGCAGTGCGTTGGTGCGTGCCTGGGATCTGAACCGGCGAACCCCGGGCCTTCGCAGCAGAGCGTGCGCACTTAACCACTTGCACCACCAGGCCGGCCCCTGAATTATTTTATTTTTTGCTCTCATACTGAATTACTGGATATATAATATGATAGCATGTCATTAATGGAGCTGAATGATAACCAGAAATCTATTATCAGCTTAAAAATTTGAGATTGAGAAACGAATAAAGTAATATAATGTTTTAAAAACTTAGGTAGTGTTGTATTTCTTTGAAAGTTTAAAATTAGCCATTTTTATTACTTTTAAGTTTTTAGAAATATGAAGATTCTTTAAATGAACTTCACGATAACTTTGAAGTATGCCTGGCCATGGGTCAGAATTACGTGCTTTTATATGTCTTAGATTTGTTTTCTTTTTTCTTTTATTGAAACAGTGTACTTTAATACTAGTGAATAACAGATTTACCTTATGCCCTGCCATTTCACATTTACCTTTTAAGCATAACTTAAACTGAATACTACATCCAAGTATATTCTGTAAAATATAACAGAAAATAGGATAATTAACATATAGCTCATATTTATTTCTAGTGGAATTGGGGCTGAATGAAGATGATGCATTTGCAAAGGGCCCCACGTTAACAGTGTATAAAGAATCCTTTGAATCTCAGTTTTTGGCTGACACAGAGAGATTTTATACCAGAGAGAGTACTGAATTCTTACAGCAGAACCCAGTTACTGAATATATGAAAAAGGTAAGCTTAAATATAGTGCTTATAAGTACACAAGTTAAAATAGTTACTGCTACTCAAATGAATTATTCTTTTTAGTATATGTAACTTTCTTCACAAGTCAGTTCTTGGGCAGTGGCATCCTGTAGTGTCGGTAGCAGGTGCAAATGCTTCTCCCAATTCACCAAGAAGCTTTTGTGAATTAATTTGATAACCATGGCTCAGTGTCCTTACCTGTTCTAAGGATGTACCTGTAACAGCTCTATGACTTGCATGTTTTGTGAACTGTCTGTCCTAGAGTGTATATCTGTATCTAACGGGAACCACAGTCTTGATGTCAGTGAGGAAATAAGTTTTTAAGAAACAAATGTTATCAGATTTGTAGACTTCAAGCTTTTGTTTTTTTTGCTTCTGAAATATCCCCATACAATCTAGAACACAGCCTTCAAGTTTGTATCAGAGGAGAGGTCCTTCTGAAACTACCGAGTCTAAATCCTAGTATAGGGGAAGATCCAAGAGTGGTCTCTGTATCGTAAGTCTTTTTCTGTACTAAGTGATGTTATAGTGAAGTTCTAGTGTCATTGTTTTTTGTTCTCTTTCTTGGGAATATAGATATCCTGAACTTATGCTCTGAGCAATGGCCTAGGTCAGAAGTCAGCAAACTTTTTCTCTGAGGGGCCAGGTAGTAAATATGTTAGACTTTGTGCGCCCTGTGGTCTCTACCACAACTGTTCACCTGGCCGTTGTCGTGCAGAAGCAGCCGTGGCAACATCTGAACACCTGAGGGTGGCCGTGTTCCAGTACAGTTTTACCTGCAGTCAGGATTTGGCCCACGGCTGTCGTTTGCTGACCCCTGACCAAGGTGTGCAGAGAGATTCCAGGGGATCTGGCGCTGACTGTGTTGTTGCCTGCTTTGCCCTTTGTTCTCTATTTGCTTGGAGAGCGAGTGGACTGCAGAGTCACTTCTCCATATGCTGAAATGGAAAGTCAGTGAGTCAGCTCACTCAATAAGAGCAACAGCTCCCCTCTCTAGCCACGTAGAGCAAGTTCTGCACGATTCGTTTGTGGTGTTCCGGGGGCATTTTCCCAGAGGAGCTGGTGATTATAGGTGGGCCTCAGAAGCTTGAAGTTGAAAGTCCTTGACAAATCAATTTCAGATATCTCAAAACCTAATGAAAACAGAAGTATTACACTTGGAATAGTAATACTTCTTCGTGTATATTTATCGGTTAAATTAGCTTTTGATTGCCAACCTAGAACCTAACCAGCTCATTCAGAGTTTCAAACAGCTGCCTCACAAATGAACTTTTGAAACATAATCTGTTTTGAGTCTTAGCATTGCCTGTTATTTCATTTTTTTAGTTTGGCAGTGTAGTTTTCATAAACACATCTTTTATTGAACTCTATTATATTTGGTGATTCTTTGTTTTAAAAGTGGGGCCTTTTGTCAGGGTACACATTGACAAGAGTGGTGCAAGCCTCTTCTTTTTACGGACTTCTTAATGAATTGCGGTCATCTCGGTTATCTGCGCTGAGGAGGGCGGTGGTACTCTCGTGCAACGAAATCAACTTTTTAGGCCAGAGCTACATGAGCACTCCCAAAGCAGGGAAATCTGTCTTTAAAATCAGGCCTGGAACTAAAGGCAACTTGAGAAGCAAAGATTTCCAACGGCCTGGATGTTTTCCACCCAGCATGAGCCTGTCTTCAAGGGAGCAGCCTGCTTCCTTCATCTTGGTTCTCTTAGAGGGGATTGCTTTCTAGAGGAGTTAGAAGTTTGGCCCAAATCCAGTTTAATCTTAGAAACATGACTTCAGTCACATTCTGGAAGTCCATAATGCAGAGAATCTATAAACGTAAAGTTGGGATTTAACCGTGTAAACAGTTCTACTCTTAACTATTGCCTTACATCTCAAACGGGACTATGAGTCTAGTTTTAAATCCCCACTCTACCATTTGCTAGGGTATTGACCTTAACTTTTCTGTTCCTCAGTTTTCTCATCTGTAACTTGGGGATAATTTTTTTATTATTAGATGTGAAATATATTATATTTGGTACTTGGCAGAGAGCAAGCATGATGTGTTTGGTATTACACACATACATGGTTAAGAACCTTCAGTATATGCCTGAGAATATGTAAAACCACAGGATAAAAAGTGGCACATTTTATTCAATAACTTAAGGAGAAATTATGTTTATATTAAAATATTCTATCAGGAAATAGAATACAAAACTCATGAACAATATTGAGATAAAACATTAGCCTTCAAGAAATATTCTGCTTTTAGAAGCCAGTTTGGGCTAGATTTGCGAATTCTCTGGTTGTCTATGTTCCCTTTTCTGTGTTGTTAGGAATGTTTTAGTGGAAACACTCGAGAATCGTTGGCTTCTCTTTCTACGGATGGCTTCCATGAGTGAACAGCCCTAGCCACATTAGTGTTTTTAACGTATCTGTCTCGTGTGATTGAGACTAATCTGAGCTACAAAAAATATGTATGACTGTTTGAGGTTTCTAATGTCATAAAAAAAAACTTTTGAAAATATGCCTTACTTCAGTAATTTGCTTCTTTTGTCTGTCTTTTCATTTTGTTTTTACTGCGAACTGATCCTAATAGAATTAATAGAGATAATCTTTAATTGATTA